>NC_142871.1:119003030-119306060 GCF_051225735.1 Oryctolagus cuniculus
TCATTAATTTCTGAAGGCCCTTAAAGTATATTTAACTATTTAACTTCAGCTATGAGTGCAACGTGTTTAATTCTCCCATTATAAATTCTTTAAATGAAGATGACATTTTATTGATCAATTATCAATTTAGTTTTTTAAAAAAAGATACATCCTTCAAGTCTTTGCTTAAGTTTACAGTTTTGTCACTTGGTGATTGTGGCTCAGCCTGTCACTGATTAATTGGGGTTTCCCTGATTTTTTAAATTCAGAAATCATAACTTCTCACAGCACATGTTCCCATTCCTTCCTTCAATGTTTTCTTTCTTTAAAAAAAAAGCTTAATTCATTTGAAAGGCAGAACGACAAAGAAACAGAAAGAGAGAGGGGAGAGAGAGAGAGAGAAAGATCCACCTTCCACCCACTGGTTCTCTCCCCAAATGGCCACAAAAGCCAGGTTTGTGCAAAGCCAAATTCAGGGACCAGGAGCTCCATCCTGGACTCCCACTTAGATGGAAGAGGGCCAAGTACTTGGGCCATCTTTTTTCTGCTTTCTCAGGTACATTAGCAAGAAACTTAATTGGAAGAGGAGTAACTGGGACACAAACAAGCACTCTAATATGGGATCCTGTTATCCCGAGAGGTGTACTTAACCTACTACACTCTATCAGTTATGTCCTTAAATAAGATTTATTGATTGATTTACACATTATTTGTTTCAGTTTCTCTCTGTCCCCTCCCACTTCTCTTTCTCTCTCTCTCTCATACACACACACACACACACACACACTATGAGAAAGGGGGTTTTGTCTGCTTTATTCTCTGTTTCCCTAGACACCCAAATAACATCTAATAGATGGTAGGTGTTAAATACAGTTGTTGGAATACACAGAATCACTTTCAAAAAGGAATTCAAGATAGATTGACACTTGCCAATCAACCTACATATCTGAAGAACTACCATGCCATCTGACAGCTACTACAACATTCTTCCTTCACCCAAAATTCTAGTTGCTTCTTGATAACCTTCCTGGTTCTCTAATAGGATCAGGAAAACGCAGAAGATGGGCCAGTGGCAACCAGAAGGTATCAATGGTAAAAGGACATTTTTTCAGTAGAAATATCATCAAATGCTGGAATGGGGCAAAAAGATTAGTTTAAGAATATAGGAGGTGGGACCAGCTCTGTGACATAGTGGGCTAGGCTTCCACCTGCAGAGCCAGAATCCCATTAGGGCACCAGTTCTAGTCCCAGATGCTCTTCTCCCAGTCCAGCTCTCTGCTGTGGCCTGGGAAGACAGTGGAGGATGGCCCAAGTGCTTGGGCCCCTGCACCCATGTGGAAGACCTGGAAGAGGCTCCTGGCTCCTGGCTTTGGATTGGGTCAGCTCCAGTCATTGCAGCCATCTGGGGAGTGAACCAGGAGATGAAAGACCTTTCTCTCTGTCTCTCCCTCTTTTATCTGGAACTCTGCCTGTAAATAAATAAATAATCTTTTAAAAAATTATAAAAAGCATAGAGGAAGAATAGGAATACCTCACCAGGGGTAACAGCAAATGGGAATGTTCCTTCCATCCCTTAGGGAAATCACAGCATCAACAAGGAGAAGGAGCTGTGTATAAGTTGCTATGGTATCTATCATTAAATATACAGGAAGGTAGTCAGATTGGTAGCTTTGCAAAGACTTATAGAAGTAAAATTTGAATGTTCTTTCCATTTGTGATAACATTTTGAAGATTTTTTTTAATTTCATATTCAGGGGAAAACACTTGGCACAGAGGTTAAGTTTCTGCTTGGTACATCCATACCCCATAGCAGAGTGCCTTGTTCAAGTCTTATACTCTGCTTCTGTTCCAGCTTCCTGCCAGTGTGCACCTTGGGAGGCAGTAGATGATAGCTCAGATACTTAGGTCCCTGCCACCCATGTGGGAGATCCAGACTGAGTTCTTGATATATGAGTTTGGCCTGGCCCAGTCCCAGTTGTTGTTTGGGGAGTGAACCAGTGGGTGGAAGATATCTCTCCTTTTCTTGTCCTCCCTTCCTTTCTCTCCCCTTCCCTTCCTCTTTCTCTACCTTTTAAATAAAATATAAATAAATAATAAATTTTAAAAGTTTTCACATACATTCCTACTTTACACAATGACATAATTTAAGAAAACAAACTATCATTAATCTAGTGTCCAATGCAAGTTTTAGCAACATCAGTACATCCCAGGGGAAATACATATTGAGGGGCCAGAGCTGTGGCGTAACAGGTAAAGCCACCACCTGTAGTGCCGGCATCCCATATGGGCGCCAGTTTGAGTCCTGGCTGCTTCACTTCCAATCCAGCTCTCTGTTGTGGCCTGGAAAAGCAGTAGAAGATGACCCAAGCCCTTCTGCACCCACGTGGGAAACTCGAAGAAGCTCCCTGCTTCAGGCTTCAGATCAGCGCAGCTCTGGCCATTGCGGTCATCTGGGGAGTGAACCAGCAGATGGAAGACCTCTCTTTCTCTCTGCCTCTCCTTCTCTCTCTATGTAACTCTGACTTTCAAATAAATGAAATAAATCTTTAAATATATATATATATATACACACACACATATATATATTGAGCTTATTGGGAAAAAGATAAGTCTCTGAGATTTGAAACATAAAATTAACAAAGCTCCAGCTCCAGATTCATCCACCACTTGCCAGTCTCAATGTGGTACTTTTTTTTTTTTTTTTTTTGGACAGGCAGAATGGACAGAGAGAGAGACAGAGAGAAAGGTCTTCCTTTGCCGTTGGTTTACCCTCCAATGGCTGCCACGGCTGGCGCGCTGCGGCCAGCACACCATGCTGATCTGAAGGCAGGAGCCAGGTGCTTCTCCTGGTCTCCCATGAGAGTGCAGGGCCCAAGCACTTGGGCCATCCTCCACTGCACTCCCTGGCCACAGCAGAGAGCTGGCCTGGAAGAGGGGCAACGTGGACAGAATCCGGCGCCCCGACCAGGACTAGGACCCGGTGTGCCGGCACCGCAAGGCGGAGGATTAGCCTAGTGAGCCGCGGCGCTGGCCCAATGTGGTACATTATTGAAGAATCACAGCAGAGGTTCAGAAACATGAGCAAGCAAAAAAGGCCCACCATTCTCAAAAATTCACTGTAAAGAGTAAAGGCAAGGCGAGGAATCAGAAACACTGTGATGCTGCTTTTCTACAATACAAATATTTTATCAAGGCTGTTTCTTAAAAAGGTCATTGTCTGGTTCTACCTGGAAATTCCTAGGACCCTGAAATCCTTGTAAAATTCACAAGGGAGAAAAATGTCCTAATTCTCTCTCTCATTTAGTATGCACCACTTAGGTGAGACAAGAAGCTCTGTAAATTACTCACTGTTTTTATTTTACCCCTGCTGGGCTCCTTGTGAGCTTTCCTGGGTTTGTTATGTTCTGAAATATGGAGCATTAATGACCTTTTAGAAAGTGCCAACACATGTCAGGAGGTGGCTACTTGCTCTGCTCGCCATAAAAAAGGGTGTTAATAGGCACCAAAGGGGGCCCTCAGTAAGGAAAACAGTACTTCCAGCCTTTATTAACTGACTGCTATCTTGTAGGGTGATCCAAAGTGGTGAGCCCTCAATCTGGAGAAAAGCTGCTTTGAAGAACAAGGGAAAGAAGGCACTAATGGGGTCCTTTTACAATTCGAATTAGATGTGTGACCTTGTAAAACCTGATTAACTATTGTGTTTTCATCTACTCCTGTTGACAATTGGTTTGTTAAGTGGCTTCTCTTAGTAGCAAAATGAGTGTCACAGAGAGGGTGCTGCTGGAAGCCAGCCTTTGCAATTTCCAGTGAGTATCAGATCTTTGCCAGCCGATTTTAGTTCATAAATAAAAAGATTTCAAAATACAAACAAAAAACAGAGGCACTTTAGTTCTCATAGTCGCCCTGTCTCTGTCATTCCTATGGCTATTACCCAAGAATTTTTAAAGCATTTTGATGACAAAGGTAATAAAATATTGGATTTTTTTTTGTCTTCCTACTTCTCAGAATGGTATTGCAGATAATGTCTGCCTTGATTAACAATTAACTCCAAATGACTGAGCTACCACATTAGTGCAGCAACAATACAGCTGAGCTAGCCCTAGCTCTGTACGTAAGTGTTAGGGAAATGGCATATCATGTATTCAATACATCCATCTAAGGTCTTCCAGTTTATGTTTTCACTCACCGGTATCTGGAGAAAAAAATATGCCTATACTCTTTCCACGCATTCTCTTCCTTCCATCCCCCCAGCTTCAGCAATTGATACACTTAATAATGAACTAAGACTTTTCACTAACATTATGAATGTTTACTTGGAAGTTGTTCCACAACTCAATTCCAGTCAAGACCAGAACCTGAAGCACTAAAATACCCTGGGAAAAGCTAGTCTCCTGTTATGTCTGGTTGAGACTGGAAGTTGTAGCATTAGATCTTGCCAAAGAAACTGTTCTCATGACATTTGTAACTCAACTCTGTAATGCCAGGAGTCCAGAAGAGTTTGGGACCCAAATACCAGGGAACTTCATATTTCCCCAACTGTCCTTTAGGGTAAGTTATGATGACTCTGAATTGCACAGACATGTGGCCCCTTTCCCAGATACAACTTTGCATGCAAGTGTAGTGAGGATAAAATGGAGATTAAGGCAGCCTTGAAGGGGAAAAGGAGTTTAAAAGCGCCTATGAAGGTTAGAGGAGAAGGGCAGGCAATGCTACTTGACTTCGTGAAGAGAACAGGGGAAGGGAACATTCCGTTACGCTGTTCTAGGTTGCACATTTAATTACTACATTTGGGTACTGGTTTAAGGAAGAAGGACTGGGGAAAAGGAGGTAAAACAATCTGAGTGACCAAAAGCAAGTTACTCAGCAGCTTTTAATCTTAGTTAAGAAAAACACAGTTCGTCTAAGGCAAAAATTAAGCAAAGCATATGAAGTTCCTAGGACAATGTCTAGCAAATAGTAGAGGTTCAATAAGTAGCTGTTGTTTATATCTACAGTATTACTATGTTAGCTATAATAATGGTCCCCCTCCCAGAAGATATCAGCATTCTAATTTGTGGAATCTGTAGATGTCACCTAATGTTGAGAAGAAGATAAAAGGACTTTTCATATGTGATTAAATTAGGGGGTTTGAGATGAGGAGATTATCCTGGTTTATCCAGGTGGACCTTCATGCAAGTGCATTTGTGAGTGAGTTTATGGAAAAACACAGAAGGAAATTTTACAAAGACAGGAGAAGGCAATACAATGATGGGAACAGAGACTGGAGTGATGTTACCACCAGTTAAACAATACTGGCAACCAGCAGAAGCTGGAAGGGGAAAGGAATGGATTCTCCCCTAGAAACTCCCAAGAGAGTACAGCCCTATTGATATCTTGATTTTGGCCCAGGGATATTGATTATAGACTTCCAGCTTCCATAACTGCAAGTGAATAAATTTATGTTGTTTGAATCCACAAAGTTTGTGGTGATTTTTTATAGCAGCCCCAGAAAATAAAAAGAATTACCTTGAAATATTTTCAGTATTCTCATCAATGAGACCACCCAAGTAACAGAGTGTTTGTAGGTATGCAAAATGGTTAGTTCAGCCACACATCTAGAGGGAATGGGGTTATCTACAAAGATAATCTGATTAATTCCTGTTTAAATGTCTCTGTCCACAATTATCAACATCCAGGCCTGGCAATTGATTATTGTTTAAAAGATTTATTTGTGTACTTATTACTTGAAAGGCAGTGACAGAGAAGGAGAAAGAGAGAGAGAGACATCTTCCATTCACTGGTGCACTCCCCAAATGGCCAGAAAAGCCAAAGCTGGTGAAGGCCAAAGCCCAGAATTCCATCTGGATCTGCCACATAGGTGGCAGGGACTCAGTACTTGAGTCATCATGTACATCCAGGGAACTGTATCTAAAGCAGAGCAATGGGACTTGAATGAATACTGTGAGTTGAGGTGTGAGCTTCCCAAGTGGCAGCTTAACTTGCCCTGCCACAAGACTTGTCCTGATATGTTATGGTGGATTTGTTCTGAGAGGAGGAGTGCGATGGGGGCAAGAGGCACAGAGTCACCACACAGACATCGGGAGTCAGGTGAAAGTGGGCCAGAGGCGAGCAGCCCGCAGACTTGTTTATTTCAGTTGGTACAGCAGTTTATATAGCTGAGGCAGCAAATTCAGTCAAGGGGCAGTTTATGCCCTAACCAATCACATCCTGTTGCCAGGCAGGCTCCATTTCTGGGTGGTTTCCCAGCTGGTTTCCAAAGCCATTCCTAAGTAACTGACGCTTGCTTGCCAGCAGCCATCTTGTCATAGCCTTCTCATTCTACCACACTGATACTTAACTATGTTAACTCCTTGTAAAAGTTACCCAGCAGTTTGTAAATAATACAAAGAAGAATCTTAAAACACGTCCAGTTAGTACATTAGATTTATGTGCTAAAACATTTAGTTGTTAAAGATCTACTCATACTGAGCGATCCAACATGGGAAGCGAGATACACAGCAGACTCATAGAATGCCAGATGTCCTATACAGCACTCTGGCCTCAGAATCAGCCCTAAAGGCATTCGGATCTGGCTGAAAAGCCCATGAGAGTATTTCAGGCATGGTAAGCCAAGACACTCTGAAAAAAAAAAAAAAAAAACTAAATGAAAGATCTCTGTGAGTGAGATCCCAGTGGAAAGAACAGGTCTTCAAAGAAGGAGGTACCTTTCTCTGAAGGGAGGAGAGAACTTCCACTTTGACTATGACCTTGTCTAAATAAGATAAGAGTTGGTGAACTCAGGGGGCTTCCATAGCCTTGGAAACTCATGACTGGAGCATAGGGAGATTACTGATGCCATAAACAGGAGTGTCAATTTGTAAAGTCAACAACAGGAGTCACTGTGCACTTACTCCTCATGTAGGATCTCTGTCCTTAATGTGCTGTACATTGAGATTTAATGCTATAACGAGTACTCAAACAGTATTTTCACTTTGTGTTTCTATGTGGGTGCAAACTGTTGAAATCTTTACTTAATGTATACTAAACTGATCTTCTGTATATGTAGAAAATTGAAAATGAATCTTGATATGAATGGAAGGGGAGAGAGAGCGGGAAAGGGGAGGGTTGCGGGTGGGAGGGAAGTCATGGGGGGGGAGGGGAGCCAATGTAGTCCATAAGCTGTACTTTGGAAATCTATATTCATTAAATAAAAGTTAAAAAAAATCTACTCATACTAAAAACTGCAGAGGATTTATTTATTTGTATATTTGTTTATTTATTTATTTTGAGGTGGAGTTATAGACAGAGAGAGGGAGAGACAGAGAGAGAGGTCTTCCATCTACTGGTTCACTCCCCAAATGGCAGCAATGGCCAAAGCTAGGGCCATCCGAAACCAGAAGCCAGGAGCTTCTTCTGGATCTCCCATGTGAGTGCAGGAGCCCAAGACCTTCCACTGCTTTCCCAGGCCATTAGCAGGGAGCTGGATCAGAAGTGGAGTAGCTAGGACTCAAACCATTGCCCATATGGAATACTAGCTCCATAGGTGTAGGCTTAACCTATTACATCACAGCACTGCCCCTATTTTCGGTCTTTTTACAGTGAGCAAATCTATATCCAAATGAATGAAGATATAAATTCTCAAAAATTAAAATTGATGTTTGTGCATGCAGGTGTACAATGAAACAGAGATCAGCCTACCTGTGATTTATTAGCACCAACTGGAGACAACTTTATTTTACATACAATGGTGCATACTTGCTTGGAACAGATTGGTTGACGAATAGGGAGAAACATTGGTAAGACAGTGCTAGGGAATTTTAAGAATGGAAACCCAGATGTGTGAAATAACAATAAATGTTAGTTAGATGTTATCATCTATATATAAATGGTTTGTGATTTACCTTGTGCTCCCAAGAGACATGAGGTAAAATGACCAGAAAGGTGCCCTGGAACAGTCACAGGAATTGAGATTAAAAAAAAAAAAAAAAACAAAAAAAAAAAACAGGCCGGCGCCGCGGCTCACTAGGCTAATCCTCCGCCTAGCGGCGCCGGCACACCGGGTTCTAGTCCCGGTCGGGGCACCGGATTCTGTCCCGGTTGCCCCTCTTCCAGGCCAGCCCTCTGCTGTGGCCCGGGAGTGCAGTGGAGGATGGCCCAGGTGCTTGGGCCCTGCACCTCATGGGAGACCAGGAAAAGCACCTGGCTCCTGGCTCCTGCCATCGGATCAGCGCGGTGCGCCGGCTGCATCGCACTGGCCGCGGCGGCCATTGGAGGGTGAACCAACGGCAAAAGGAAGACCTTTCTCTCTGTCTCTCTCTCTCTCACTGTCCACTCTGCCTGTCAAAAAAAAAAAAAAAAAAAAAAACATGAATTCTGATCCTTCTATATATGTTATGACTACGATCAATGAAATCCTTTGAGTACCACTAATCTTATCTATAAAATGGACACAATAATATTTACATTCCTCAGCACCTATGAAGAAGGAGCACAATAATAAAGGTGATCCTATAGGGCAAATGGTAAGACATTATATATCCTGATACTAATTAGAGTTCTGAAACTAGAAGCTTCGGGGCTGGATTCTATCTTTAGATAGGTCATTGTTTAACCTGCTTAATGTTTTAACATTTTTAATTTGTTGCCAACATTTGGAATGAAGACATTTCACATAAAAGTATGAATTATCTTTGATTTCTCCAGCAATCCAAGGATTGGGCAACACTATGTCTTCTTCCCTGCCATACAGAAGTCAGCTTAAACTGAATTTTTATTATTTGGATATATTCATTCATTCAACCAATACTTATTCATGATGGACCATGTGGAAAGAAATGTTCTAGGTGCTGAGTGAACATAAGTGTAAAATCAGATGAGGATACAGCTATATACAAGCTTTCTTTCTAGCAGGAACTCATAATTTACTATCATCCTCCCATGCTCCCTATCTGACCAGGTGGACTCTAGTTTTTATGTCTCCAGTCTGCTTCTAGAGACGCTTTTACATTAAGGAGAGGCAGAAAAATATCTGTGGTTGATTTATAAATCTCAACACTTGGGGGGATAGAGTATGTAGGTAAAGTGATGAGAAAACTAAAGGAATTTTACTTTGCACTGAAATGTTATGTTCTCAACCAAGCAACCCTCAGAATTGGGCAAGAAAATAGACTTTATACTCAGTCGTCCACTCATTCAATAGACATTCATTAAACGCTAATTCTGGGCTAAGCATTTTACCAAGAAGTAACATATGAAGATAAAAAAACAAATGCTTCTTGGAACTAACAGGATACTGACAAATAAACATTAAAAATCTTGAGAAATGCCACAATTAGACTTGCAATACTTCCACCCAAGGAGACCTCTTTCATAATATCTTGCATGTCACCAGGAATAAAAATCTAAATGTTTTTATTTAGTGATGATAATATCTAACCTTTACAGTAGTTTTCCCAATGTCTTCTAAGTACCTTAAACCATGTAGTTTTTTTCCCAAAGAAATCTTTTATTTAATGAGTACAAATTTCATAAGTACAACTTTAGGAATACAGTGATTCTTCCCACCCTACCCATCCTCCCAACTACACTATCACCCCACCACCTCCTCCCTCTCCCATTCCCCAGCCCCATTCTCCATTAAGATTCATTTTCAATTAACTTTTTACACAGAAGACCAACTCTATACTGTGGAAAGATTTCAACAATTTGCACACACACATACACTTAAAAGAACTGTTTGAGAACAAGTTTTCCAGCTAATTCTCACAGTACAACTCATTAATGGCAGAGCTCCTGCATGGGGAGTAAGTGCACAGTGACTCCTGTTGTTCATTTAACAATTAACACTCTATGTATGATGTCAGTGATCACTAGAGGCTCTTGACACAGGCTGCTAAGGCTGTGGAAGCATTTTGAGTCCACAGTCTCTGTCAGTATTTAGACAAGGCCATAAGCAAAGTGGACATTCTCTCCTCCTTTCAGGGAGTACATCCTTTGATGGCCCCACTTTCCACTGGGGTCTCATTCATAGAGATCCTTCACATAGGACATTGTTTTTGTCACAGTTTCTTGGCTTTCCATGCCTGAAATTCTCTCATGGGCTTTTCAGCCGCACCAGATGCCATAAGTGCTGATTCTGAGGTCAGTGTGCTATTTAGAGCAATTATCATTCTATGAGTTGGCTATGTGGACGGCTTCCTATGTTGTAACATTCTCTCCATGTTCATTCTATCTATTGTTATTACCAGACACTTGATCTTATTTATATGATCCTTTAACTTTTAATACTATCTATATAATCACTTTAATACTTAATATGATCACTAACACTTAAGATGGCATTTTTACCATCCAGCTAAATGGGATTTGGGGTCCCATGGTAAGCTTTAAAACTGTACCCGTAGAAGTAAGTCTGTAGGAATGTATGCAGAACTATACAGATTCACAGTTACAAATTTCCTGCTCCCTCTATTATTCCCACTCTTATTTTTTGCTGGAATCTATTTTCAACTGACTTTATATACATATGATAACTCTACATTAAGTAAAGAGTTCAACCAATAGTATTAGGAAGAAAAAATAACTGTTCCTCACAGTCAAGAAAGGGCTGTTCAAGACGTTGCTTCTAAGTATCAAATTCTCTTCTACAGATTTCCTTTTAGGAACTCTATTAGATTCATTCATTTTGTTGCAAATAACCAGATTGCATTTTTTCAACATTGTGTAGTATGCCATAGAGTACATATCCCATAATTTCTTTATCCAGTCTTCAGTTGTGGGCACTTAGTTTGATTACATATCTTAGCAAAAGTGAATTGAGCTGCAATAAATATGGGGGCACAGATAACACTTTTATTTGCTAATTTCATTTCCCTTGGGTAAATTCTCAGGAGTTCGATGGCTGGGTCATATGGTACATCTATATTCAGATTTCTGGGGTATCTCCAAACTCTCTTCATAGTGGTTTTAACAGTTTACACTTCCACCAACAGAAGATTCGGGTAACTTTTTCCCATATCCTCACCAACATTTGTTGCTCGTTGATTTCTGTATGAAAGCCATTCTGACCGGGGTGAGGTGAAACCTCATTGTGGTTTTGATTTGCATCCTCCTGACAGCTAGTGATCCTGAACATTTCATTTGTCTGTTGGCCATTTGTTTTTTTTTTTTAACTTTTATTTAATGAATATAAATTTCCAAAGTACGGCTTATGGATTACAATGGCTTCCCCCCCATAACATCTCTCCCACCCGCATCCCTCCCCTTTCCCACTCCCTCTCCCCTTCCATTCACATGAGGATTCATTTTCGATTCTCTTTATATACAGAAGATCAGTTTAGCATACATTAAGTAAAGATTTCAACAGTTAGCTCCCACACAAACATAAAGTGAAAAATAATAGATGATTTTTTAAATGATGATGAAATCAGATCAGACCTATTGTCATATTTAATCCCAGCGAGAGTCAAGTTGGGAATTAATAATTTCTTTTTTTTTTTTTTACAGAAGATCAGTTTAGTATACATTAAGTAAAGATTTCAACAGTTTGCACCCCCATAGAAACACAAAGCGAAATATACTGTTTGAGTACTCATTATAGCATTAAGTCTCAATGTACAGCACATTAAGGACAGAGATCCTACATGAGGAGTAAGTGCACAGTGACTCCTGTTGTTGACGTTACAAATTGACACTCCGGTTTATGGCATCAGTAATCTCCCTATGCACCAGTCTTGGATTTCTTCTTTTGAGAACTGTTTAAGTCCTTTGCCTATTTATTCACTGGGTTGTTCATTCTGTTGTTGAGGAGTTTCTTGATCTCTTCATATATTCTGGTTATTAATCTTTTATCAGTTGCATAGTTTGAAAATAATTTCTCCCATTCTGTCAGTTGCCTCTTCACTTTTCTGAACATTTCTTTTGCAGTACAGAAACTTCTCAATTTGATATAATATATTTGTTAATTTTGATTTTTATTGCCTGTGCATTTGGGATATTTTCCAAGAATTCTTTGCCTATGCCAGTATCTTCCAGGGTTTCTCCAAAGCTCTCTAAAAATTTGATGTCATCAGGTCATAGATTGAGGTCTTTAATCCATTTGAATGGATTTTTGTATAAGGTGTAATGTAGGGGTCATGCTTCATACTTCTGCATATGGAAATCCAGTTTTCCCAGCCCCATTTGTTGAAGAGCCTGTCCTTGCTACAGAGATTGGTTTTTAGCTCCTGTGTCAAATATAATTTGGTTGTAGATGCTTGGATTAATTTTTGGCATTTGTATTCTGTTCCATTGTTCTATCCATGTTTTTCTACCAGTACCAGGTTGCTTGGATTATAACTGCCTTGTAGTATATCTTGGAATTTGGTATTGTGATGTCTCTATCTTTGTTTTTGTTGTGTAAGACTGCTTTAACTATTCAATATCTCCTGTGTTTTCATATGAATTTCAGCATAATTTTTTTTTCTTGCTTGAGAAGAATCTGGTATCTTGAATCGGATCACATTGATTCTGCAAATTGCCATTCATGAGCTTAGCTACCAGGGCAGTGTGGTTCAATTACAACAAACTTGATCCATTCTTTGTGGGACAAAGATCAAGCTCAAAGCCATGGTTTCTTCACATTTTCCTTTCCAACATAACATCTTGATGCCTAGTTAAGGTTCAAGAAAAAGGATGAGGAGACAGTGATTTTAAATGTCTTTAATAGTTATGCAGAATAATTACCTCCCTTGATTTTCATACCTATTCACCACTGTCCATAGTATTCACTACACAAGCATCCTGGGCAGTTTTTTAAGTAATAAACCTTTTAAAACTAAACTCTCAGGGCTGGTGTTGTGGCACAGCAGGTTAAGCTGCAGCCTGCAACACCAACATCCCATATGAGCATGGATATACCACATATTCTTTATGGGATTGATCTTAGAAGTTCTTTCTCTGTTGTGGCATTGTCTGTGTATACTAAGGCTGTTGATTTTTGTATATTGATTTTATATCTTGCTTCTTTACAAACTCTTCTATGAGTTCCAATAATCTCTTGGTAGAGTCTTTTGGATCCCCTATATATAGAATCATGTCATCTACAAATAGAGATAGTTTGACTTCCTCTTTCCCAATTTGAATCCCTTTGATTTTTTTTCTTGCCTAACTGCTCTGGCTAAAACATTCAGGACTATATTGAATAGCAATGGTGAAAGTGGGCATCCTTGCTGGTACCAAATCTCAGTGGGAATACTTCTATTTTTCCCCATTGAAAAGGATGCTGACCATAGGTTTGTCCGAACTTGTCTTGATTGTGTTGAGGAATGTTCTTTCTATACCCAGTTTGAATAGAGTTTTCATCATGAAATGGTGTTATATTTTATCAAATGCTTTCTCTGCATCTATTGAGATAATCATATGGTTTTTATTCTTCAGTTTGTTAATGTGATGTATCTAATTGATTGATTTGTGAATGTTGAACCATCCCTGAATACCAGGGATAAATCCTACTTGGTCTGGGTGAATGATCTTTCTGATATGTTGTTGGATTCAATTGGGCAGAATTTTGTTGAGGATTTTTACATCTATGTTCATCAAGGAAACTGGTCTATAGTTTTCTTTCTTTGTTTTCCAGGTTTAGGAATTAAGGTGATGTTGGCTTCATAGAAAGAATTTGGGAGGATTCCCTACCTCTCAATTGTTTTGAATGACTTAAGAAAAACTGGAGTTAGTTCTTCTTTAAATGTTTGGTAGAAATCAGTGGTGAACAGGGCCGGCACTGTAGCTCAGCAGTTAATGCCCTAGCCTGAAGTGGTGGCATCCCATATGGGCACCATCTCTAGTCCCAGCTACTCCTTTTCCAATCCAGCTCTCTGCTATGACCTGGGAAAGCAGTAGAAGATGGCCCAAGTCCTTGGGCCCTGCACCCACATGGGAGACCTGGAAGAAGCTCCTGGCTCCTGGCTTTGGATTGGCTCAACTCCGGCTCATGTCCAGCCGTTGCAGCCAATTGGGGAGTGAACCATTGGATGGAAGACCTCTCTCTCTCTCTCTCTCTTTCTCTCTCTGCATCTCCTCTCTGTGTAACTCTGACTTTCAAATAAATTTAAAAAAAAGAAAAAAGAAAAAAAAATCAGTGGTGAAGCCATCTGCTCCAGGGCTTTCCTCTGTTGGGAAGGTTTTTATTATGGATTCAATTTCTGTCTTGGTAATGGGTCTGTTTAGGATTTTTATGTCTTCATAGCTCAATTTAGTTAGGTTGTATATATCTAGCCATTTCTTTTAGGTTTCCCAGTTTGTTGACATACAGTTCTTTGTAGTGATTTCTGATGATTCTTTTTATTTCTGTGGTGTCTGCTGTTACATTTCCTTTTTCATCTCTAATTTTATTAATTTGAGTCTTCTCTCTCCTTTTTTGGTTAGTTGAGCCAATGGTGTGTCAATTTTGTTTATTTTTTCAAAAAACCAGCTCTTCGTTTTGCTGATCTATTTTTTATTCAATTTTTATTTCTTCTCTAATTTTAATTATTTCTTTTCTCCTACTAGTTTTGGGTTCAGTTTGCTGTTGATTTTCTAGATCCTTGAGATGCATTGATAGCTCCCTTATTATTTCTCTTATGACTTGGAATGTATCTCGCCATTCTCTCCTTGTCTGTAGAGTTTCTGGTGAGGAGTCTGCAGTGAGTCTAATTGGGTTTCCTCTGAATGTGATTTGACATTTCCTCATGCACTTTTTAAGATCTTTTCTTTATGTTTTACTGTGGAGAGTTTTACTACAATGTTTCTTGGTGAGGATCTTTTCTGGTCCTGTCCATTGGGAGTTTTGTGTACTTCCTCTACCTGGACGTCTCTTTCTTTCTCCAGATTGGGGAAGTTTCCTGCAATTTCTTTAGGAAGGCCTGCTAATCTTTTCTCTCTTTCCATGCCTTCTGGAATTCCTCAGATCTGTATGTTGGGTTGTTTGATAGTATCTTGTAGATCTCCAACTGTGTTTTTCAGTTTTCTAATTTCTTCTCCTTTTTGTTGGTCTGACAGTAATATTCTAGAAATTTGTCTTCTAGTTCTGATATTCTTTCTTCTGTCTCACTTATTCTGTGGTTAATGCTTTCCAGTGCATTTTTATTGGATCTATTGAATTCTTCATTCTAGTATTTCATTCTGACTTCTCTTTAATATCTCAATTTCTTGGGAGAACCTTTCATTTAGATAATGAATTTGCTTCTAGTTATTTCTAAGTAATCTGATGATTAATTTTCTGAATTCCATTTCTGGTATATCCTCAATCTCTTCATCTTCACCTTCTATTACTGATGAGTTGTAATGTTTCTCTGGGGTATCATAGTGTTTGCCTTATTCTTATTTTGGGTTTTTCCTTTGTTTTTTTTTTTTTTTTTGGCATTTGTGTAATTTTCCTTTTGTCTGGTTGCTTTTCTCTTTAATTTGTGTCTTTTCTCTTTAATTTGTGTCTTTGTGATTTAGTGGGATGTCTATACTTTAGTGAGTTCCAAGAGGTGTGTACTGGATGTGGCCTGGGTGCTCTGTTCAATATTCTGGGGTGGCAGAGGTATCCAATGTCAGGCCTCCAAGGGGCTTTACAGCTTTCCTCTAATTTTCTGGTAAAATTACATTGTTCACTTCTGATGGTGTGACCTGTCCTTTTCCTCACAATTGTGGGATGTCCCAGTGTTAGTCTCTGGTGTGTCCATGAAAATATTGCCCTGCTTAACAAAATGAACCTCTAATCTGTGGAGATTTTCTTGTGGTAAGATTTCCCTCTGTTATGAGCTGCTATGGGTCTGTGCATTACAGGTGGGAGCACAAAGCCCTGCCTACTGGAGCCCAGCTTGCCTTGCTTCTCAATGGTGGATGGTGTAAGCTCAAGTTTTTGATATTCAGAACTTCTTGTTGTATAGCTTGTGTGGTGGGGAAGACATGATTCTGAAATGTGTGGTCTTCTTTCCTGGGTGCAGGGTGTGGTGAGGTGGCCCCCACAATTGATGATATGTGCATGGGAGGCAAAGGCAGCAGTTCCCTGTTTATATTTGAAAATGTAAACAAACAAAATGTAATATTTGAACAAACAAAATGTATATTTGAAAATGTAAACAAACAAAAAAGCTTCTCCCAGCCAACTGCAGGTGCGGTGGGGAAGGGAGAACTGGGCAAGGGGTTGCCCAACCTCTCTGTTTGTTCCTCTATACCTTCTCTTTTTGCCCACATGGAACTTCAGAAGCAGTTTGGCAAGCTCTCCCTCTTGCTGCTATTTGCAGCTCCATGGATCTGCAATTTCCCATCTCACCTGGTCTGCTGGGGGCTGGCGTCAGCCTCTCCAGTCCAAGCCTCCTCCACTTCCCCTTCTTATTTGCTCTTTCATCATGGACCTGCCCAGTTTCGGTTGGTATCCTGGGCTTCCTGGTGCAAATTTTCCATGGCTCTATCTCCAGCATGAATCTTCTCTCCTTTTTAACTATCTATTTTGCCCTGCATGACTCAGGTCATCCTGTTGCTATACCACCATCTTAGGACCCTCCTCTGATATTCACCATATAGGTTTAAATAACTTCATTCTCATAAGAACCCAATTGCTTTTATTACCATTATCAAATGTCACTTAGAAATACAATGGTTAAAGCTAGGTTTTCTCTATACATTGATAAGATCTGGATTTTCTTCTCCATGACCCAGTTACATGTCCGGATTATGTCTGCTATCTGTTTGTTTAAATTTCATATGTCTTAC
The DNA here is from genome assembly GCF_051225735.1 of Oryctolagus cuniculus. Classification (NCBI taxonomy): domain Eukaryota; kingdom Metazoa; phylum Chordata; class Mammalia; order Lagomorpha; family Leporidae; genus Oryctolagus; species Oryctolagus cuniculus. Next base: position 119,019,708 of record NC_142871.1, read on the forward strand.
AAGCAAAACTTGCTGAAAAGTCATTTTAATTTCTTTTCCTCTTAATATTACCATTCAAGAACTTGAGGGGTTTATCACTACGAGCACTAAAGCTAGATTGGTGAAACAATAAGAAGAGCTACAATTTCTGTAGGTGTATGATGCTAAGTACTTCATAGATTTTTACTTCATTGTTGCCTTCCTATTTAGACAAATAGGAATTAAAGCTCAGAGAGATGAATAATTTTCCCAATTCACACAGCTAATAAGTGCCATGGCTCACTTATAAATAAATACTTCAAAGCCAGAGTTTCTTATATGTTCCATATGACATTTCCTGAAGGGCCGTAAAGAAGAAACATCATTTTCACAATGGGTTTGCCACCAGAACACAGGTGTCATGAAAACGACTGCTAAATCAAAGCCAAAATGGAAAAGGAAAAGACTCATATCAATATCATGGTCATTGGACACACAGATTCAGGCAAGTCCACCACTACTGGCCATTTGATCTACAAATGTGGTGGCATCAACAAAAGAACAATTGAAAAAATTTGAAGAGGCTGCCAAGATAAGAAAGGGCTCCTTCAAGTATGTCTGGGTCTTGGATCAAGTAAAAGCCAAGTGGGAGCTTGGTATCACCATCGCATCTCCCTTTGGAAATTTGAGACTAGAAAGTATTACGTTACTATCATTGATGTTTCAGGACACAGAGACTTCAACATGATTACAGGCACATCTCAGGCTGACTGTGCCATACTGATGGTTGCTGCTGGTGTTGGGAAATTTGAAGCTGGTATCTCCAATAATACTCATGAGCATGCCTTTCTGGCTTACACACTGGGTGTGTAATTGTTGGTGTCAATAAGATAGATTCCACTGAGTCACCCTACAGCCAGAAGAGATATGAGGATATCATTAAGGAAGTCAGTACCTACATTAAGAAAATTGGCTACAATCCTGCCACAGCAGCATTTGTGCCAATTTCTGGTTAGAACAATGAAAACGTGCTAGAACCAAGTACTAATAATCCATGGTTCAAGTAATGGAAAGTCACCCACAAAGATGGCAATGCCAGTGGAACCACACTGCTTGAAGCCTTGGATTGCATCCTCCCACCAACTAAGTCAGCTGAAAAGCTTTTGTGTCTGCCCCTACAGGATGTCTACAAAATTGGTAGTATTGGTACTGTCCCTGTGGGCCAAATGGAGACTGGTGTCTCAAACTTGGCATGGTGGTAACTTGTGCTCCAGTCAACATCACAATTGAAGTCAAGTCCATTGAAATGCATCATGAAGCTTTGAATGAAGCTCTCCTCAGGGACAATGTGGGCTTCAGTGTCAAGACTTTGTCTATCAAAGATGTTCATTGTGGCAATGTTGCTGGTGACAGCAAAAATGACTCACCAATGGAGGCAGCTGGCTTCACTGCACTGGTGATGATCCTGAACCATCCAGGTCAGATCAGTGCTGGGTAATCCCTTGGACTGGATTGTCACACAGGTCACATTGCTTGCAAGTTTGCTGAGCTGAAGGAAAGGATTGATCATCATTCTGGAAAGAAGCTGGAAGATGGCCCTAAATTCTTGAAATCTGGTGATGTGGTTCCTGGAAAGCACATGTGTGTTGAGAGCTTCTCAGACTATCCTCCTCTGGGTCATTTCACTGTCCATGATATGAGACAGACAGTTGCTGTGGGTGTGATCAAAGCAGGGGACAAGAAGGCTGCTGGAGCTGGCAAGGTCACCAAGTCTGCCCAGAAACCTCAGACGGCTAAATGAATATTATCCCTAATACTTGTCACCTCAGTCTCAATCAGTGGTGGAAGAACAGTCTCTGAACTGCTTGTCTCAGTTGGCCATTGAAGCTTAATAGTAAAAGACTGGTTAATGATAACAATGCACAGTAAAACTTTCAGAAGGAAAGGAGAACGTTTTATGGACCATTTTTGTGTGTGCATGGCAGTTCTAAGTTATTAGTTTTTAAAATCTGTACTTTTTAGTGGAAACAACTTGACCAAAAATCTGTCACAGAACTTTGAGACCCATTAAAACAAAGTTTAATGAGAAAAAAAAGGAGAAGAAGAAGAAATAGCATGGAAAATATTGAAGTAAGCAACTCCAAACTTTTGTTCAACCCAAAGATTTTCATGCAGAAGACAAAGCCTGGTCTCATGTAGGGTGGGCCTGAGGGAAGGATCTGGAAGAAGCATGGCAGTACTGCACTACTAGTAACAATTAGAGAAATTCCCAAACAAGAGTATGGCACCATCTACTAGTTGCTGATCTGCCTACAAGATCTACCAGGAGATACTGATATTCTTGATCAGAAGATAGTACTTTTAAAATATCTTTGGTTTTAAGGTTGTTTTGTCTCATGTGGTCATTTTTACCTAATTAAATCATGCTCAGTTTGAAATTTTACACAAACAGCTAAAAAGACTTCAGAGTAAACAGGTTCTTTAAGATGAAAAATCAAATTTAGTCACCAAAAAACTCAATCAATGAAAAAAATGAAAGCCAGAAAGCAGACCCCATGGTTACATTACATTCATGCTAATACACAATGCATAGCTGATACATTACTACAAACTGTTCAGCATATTCAGCTGTAAACCCACATCTCAGAGATAAAGAAGCAGACTCAAACAACAAATGGCAAATGATCACTGTTATTCTCTGAATCTGATTTTTGAAGCATGACATTATTTGGAAGATCAAATGATGTGTATAGTGTTAGAAAAACAAAGTCATTGATTTACAAATATCCTTCATTCAGAAATATCAGCTATTTTCCATGTGCTTCTCTTTTGCCATAATCCTCTAAAAAAGAGAAACAAAAATAAGTTAAAAGAGAGAATAAGAAGATATCTGAAGAGAGAGGCTAGGAAAGGGAACAGTATGTGGGAATATTTTTGCTTCCAGCTATGGGCAAGTGCCACATTTTTCCTAATAACCTTGACCTGCTTTTCTGGGCTCAGCAGTAGCAGCTGTGTCACATCGGCTTAGCATCTGCTTATCAATCTATCTGTGCAAACCTGACTACTATTCCCAGTGTCCTTAGCACTCAGGAAATCACAGTGACCAGGTTGACTGAGCAACGGGCAGAACAGAGGAGACAGTCAGTTCTTAGTGGGGGACAGCAGGACAAGGGTTGGAGAGATGATCAGAACATGGTCTCTTTATTGTCCAATGATCACAAGTGGAAAGAATATTTGCTGGCAGCACATGGGGCAGGTTGTTCTAAAGTTGCAGAATTAATGGGTTGTTGAATCTTAAAAAAGAAAAATGTCATAGGACCACATACTTCAGTAAATATGTAATGATCTGTCAATCCTCTGAGGGCATTGTTACACAGACTCTTTAGAATAATACTCACATCTTGTCAACAAAAATTGGGACATAAGGAGGGGTATGAGACTACTAAGCCAAGTGAGGGTGGTTGAGAGTGTGGCTTTCATCAGGCTTCCAGGGTTCAAATTATGGCTCTAGCATTGACCAGCCCTGCAACCTTGGGCAAACTACTTAAACTCAATAGTACCCTGAGATACTTGTGAGAATTAAATGAGGGAACAGATAGAAAGATATGCAGCCACTGGGGCCTGCGCTGTGGCATAGCAGGTAAAGCCGTCACCTGCAGTGCCAGCATCTGATATCAGCACTAGTTCGAGTCCTGGCTGGTCTACTTCCCACCCAGTTCTCTGCTATGGCCTGAGAAAGCAGTGGAAGATGGCCCAAGTACTTGGTCCCCTGCACCCACGTAGGAGACCTGGAAGAAGCTTCTGGATTCTGGCTTCAGATAGGCACAGTCTGGCTGTTGTGGCCATTTGGGGAGTAAACCAGCAGGTGAAGACCGATTCTCTCTCTCTCTCTCTCTCTGCCTCTCCTTCTCTCTGTGTAACTCTTTCAAATAAATAGATAAATCTTGAAAGAAAAGAAAGAGAAGAGAAGAGAAGAGAAGAGAAGAGAAGAGAAGAGAAGAGAAGAGAAGAGAAGAGAGGAGAGGAGAGGAGAGGAGAGGAGAGGAGAGGAGAGGAGAGGAGAAGAGAGGAGAAGAGAGGAGAAGTGTACAGCAAGGCTTCTGGTATATGCCCAATAATTATGTAGCCCAGGAAACACAAGTGTATTTGTGGAAACAAAGTATTATCATTATCTAAATCAGACTGTTGAAACTGTGCATCTCTGAAAAACACATAGACTGTATGGTGGCTGTACTTAGTGTATACTCAACCATGATAAGGCACAGTATGTAATGGATCCCAGACAGAGCATTCCTTTTTATAAATATTTTTATTTATTTATTTATTTGAAAGGCAGAGTTAGAGAGAGAGAAAGAGGAAGAGGAGGAGAAAGAGGAGGAGGAGAGGAGAGATCTTCCATCTGCCGGTTTACTCCCCAAATGGCTGTAATGGCTGATGCTGGGCAAAGCCGAAGCCAAGAGTTGGGAACCTTTTCCAGGTCTCCCACATGAGTACAGGGGCCCAAGCACTTGGACCATCTGCTGCTGCTTTCTCAGGTGCATTACCAAGGAACTGGATCAAAAGAGGTGCATCCGGGTCTCAAATGGGTGCCATATGGGATACCAGCATTGCAGGCAGAGTCTTAACCTGCTACAGCACAATGTCGGCCCCAAGCAGGAGATTGCTTATAATCTGGGCCCTTCTAAATCGCATAGCATGAAGTATCCTCCACTATTCATTGAGTCTAATGAGAGTCTAGCTTCATAGGTCCCTAGACACTGGGGCCCAATAGTGAACAAGAGTAATAAAGATTGCCCTTCACAGAACTTACATCCTTCAAGTGGAAAAAGCAAAAAATATACAGAGACATGAAACAAAGCAAGAAAGGGGAGAGTGAGAGACAACTCCACAGTTTCAAGTCAATGTGTTCAAAGGCATTCAAATGCCTTTGAGGAGAATGGCAATGGTGAGAAGTAGTCAGATTTGTGATATATTTTGAAATCAGGGCAGATATAATCAGTTGAAGGTTTTAACAATGGCATAAAAGAAAAATAGAGGTTGATACTGACTTTTTAAAATCAAAAGCCTGTTGAATAAATAAGGTTGTTATATTGAAAACACTGAAGAGGCTGGTTTGAGGATGGAGGGTAAGCAAGAGTTTGGACAAATTAAATTTGACACAACCATTAAATATATTGAAAGATATCAACTATGTAAGATAAATTAAACTTGAGATCAGACAGCAGGTCAGATTAGGGGCTGTTGCTGTGGTAGAGCTGGTAAAGCCACCACCTACAGGGCTGCCATCCCATATTAGTTACTAGTTTTTAAAATTCATATTAGTTATTAGCTTTTAAAGTTCAAGACCTGGCTACTCCACTTCCAATCCAACTCTCTTCCACGGCCTGGGAAAGCAATACAAGATATCCCAACTGCTTGGACCCTGTACCTGCGTGAGAGACCCTCAAAGATCTCCTGGCTCCTGGCTTCAGATTGGCCCAGCTCCAGCTGTTGTGGCCATATGGGGAGTGAACCAGTGGATAGAAGACCTCTCTCTGTCTGCCTCTGCCTCTGCTTCTCTGTAACTCTGCCTTTCAAATAAATAAATAAATCTTTGAAAAAAAATAAGAGGTTAGATCAAAGCATAAAGATGGTGTTTAAAATGAAAATGAATGAAAGCACCAAGAAATGGAGAAATGTCCTAGCATGAGAAGAGCAGGATTCAACAAAGACCAGAAAGATTGCTTGTTTAAGACAAAAAGTACAATAGGAATGGATTGAAGGTTGGCATCCAGAGGCCTGAAGCTTAATCATAGTTGCATCACAGAATGGCATGAAGGTCTCTTCATTTCCACTTTATTTTTTTATATAAAACGGGTGGTGTCATCCATGACTGCTAAACCCTTGCCAGTGTTGGGAGGCACAAAAATCTTCCATCTGCGAGAAAGCAAAATATGAGAGCACAAGATGTACTCACCTCACATTGAAAAGGTAAGGCCAATAATAGGGCTGGGAGTTAAACTGTGCTAGTTCCAAAAGCTGCCACAGTTCACAGCTCCACTCCCAATCTCAAACTCCTTCTCCTTCACCTCTGCTAAGTAATGTCACTTCAGAGCTACAAGTAAATTCTCAGGAGAGCTTGAAAATGGTGAGTCAGAGCAGCAACAAAGACAGAAAGAGAGAAACAATGAGGGGTAGATTTAGAGAGCAAAAAAGTAGCAGATACTCTTGGCTTGTCTCCTTACTGGTTAGGAATTGAAGAAGAAAGAAAAAGATCATGGTGTTGGCTCCTTGCCATATTCATGAAGGGGGGCAAGCGTGCAAGGCCCTTTGAGGGAAGATCAAGGCTGTCTCCTGGTAGGTAGCAGAGAAATCCCTGATTAGTAACTCCACTGAGATTGATTCAAAGAGTTGGTTTGCAGGCATTCAGTCTTAGGAGGGAAGAAGTTTGATGTGTGTTCCAAATTGGCAGTGAAAGATTAATTTATTTTGGAGACTGTTTCGGAGCAGACAGAAAAAGAGATGAGATGGTTGAAAAAAATAAATGATTATACCACCCAGAGTTCTAACTTCCCTTCATTTATTTCAGGAATAAAACAAACAGAAAAGAAAAACATGAACCTCTTTAAATATATTCCAATGCATGAGCTGTGCCAATAAAAAGCAAACACCAGTTTGTTTTCTTCTCTTTCCTTTCAACTTTTTATTTAGGAACAGACACAGCTCTAGGAACTAACAAAGAGAAGATGCACAATGTCAATCAAGTACCATTTGGTAAAATGTCATTAACTCATTGGATAGTATTTTACAGATTTGGAAGAAGGAGTATCATAAAAGATAGACATACAGGAGCTGGTGTTCAGCACAAGCATTAAGATACCACTCAGGATGCATGGAGTACATTATCTGAGTGCCTAGGTTCAAGTCCTGGCTCTACTTCCAATTCCAGTTTCCTTCTAATGCATACCCTGGTAAACAGCACATGATGATTAAAGTACTTGTGTCTCTGCCACCCACATGCAAGATCTGGACAGAGTTCCAGGATCTGAGATTCAGCCTGGCCCAGTCCTGGCTGTAGTAGACATTTGGGGAGTGAACTAGTAGATAGAAAATCTCAATCTCAAAAAAAAAAAAATAGAAAGAAAATCTCAATCTCTCTTTCTGCCTTTCACATAAGTAAAAATAAATAATTAAATAATTTTTTAAAATAAAAAATATATTCTACATCACCACAAAACACAAAATATCATAAGTATAGTTATTATTAATGTTTCACTGTATTGTTTCTTCAAAAATAAAATAAAAGCATTACATACCCGTCTCCAATCCATTTGTCCTCATGCCCAGTGCTATTCCTCTCTCAATCATCAGTGTGGTTCTGTATTTGTTTTAAATTAGTACAAAGGTTGTCAAATTCTATCTACCATTCTGCAACTTCCTTCTTTCATGAGCCATTAATTTTTCAGATGCATACATGCTGATACAAAGAGATTTCTTTTATAATATTGTTTCTCAGTTATTCACGCATTCTGACATGATTTCATGTGACTTTCTTGAGTCAACTGCATAGGTAGGATAAGACTTTACAGATAAGACTATTAATACTGCTTGGGAGGTAGTACAGAAACCTCTAGCTCTTTGGACAACATTTCTCCAGTATAACAACTATTTTCAAACTCATATTATCAGCATGAGCTCTTTTTTTTTTTTTTTTTTTTTTTTTTTTTTTGTCAAATCCAAACTCCACACAACTCCAATATGTAGGAAGAATTCACACTGGAGCCAGAGGCAGAGATCGTAGGCCCTTGCCTTAGTTCTTCCATGCATCCCATAGTGGCTGTTCATCAACTTCTAGGCCTGTGTGGCAACTGGTCTGGGAGCCAACACACTTCTGCAGCTTCCTGCTTGCAACTACTGCTCAATCCAAATGAAAATGTTAAATACAGCAGTCAAAATGCCCATAGAAATCTGGCCAGTGAGAGAACTGAGCTGCCACCTATGCAATGAAATGGAATTTCGGCAAAAGGAGAGTGGAGAAGGTGGGCTAGTATGTTGAACCCTGAGCAAAAGCCATGTAGAAATACAGTGGGCTTTGAACTCAGTCAAAGTAGGTTCAAATAACATGGAAATTCCCTTTGCAAGAAAAATAGAGATGCTGGAGATGGTGAACAGGAATAGTGAGCAAATTCCAAGTGCTGGCAGAGACCAGCACCAATGCGATTCCTGCAAAGAAAAGAAAGGCAGGAACCAAACCCTTCAAAAGAAGCAGCTGAGTCCTTGACGGGAGTGAAAAAGGAATAAAAAGCACCCAGATAAATGAACAAAGTAAAAACAAAGAGAAAAATATGTTCTGTATATAAGAAGCCACAGATCTATAAGGAGAAAAAATAAGGGAAGAGGTTTGTTTTGTTTTGTTCTGCTTGAAGTAGAATGACAAGAATCTGAAGAGAAGAGGGAAGGACCCAAGAGTAAATAAATTTTCAGCAATGTAGTGATGGCACAGGTAGAAGGTGGATATAATAAAAGTAACATAAAAGTCATGAAGCCTATAAAAGAGTATATGGAATTGTGAAGTTGAAAAAAATAAGATTACGGATCAAAAGTGACGTATTGCAAACAAATATAAATGCTGAAGTCCTGCAGAGAAGAAGGATTACAATGAGAGTTGGTATCAAGTGAATCTTAACAATGGAAGGTTCAGAAGCTGAAGTATAATAACAAACAATCTTAAGAACAAGTGTTAAAACACCAGTACAGATCAAACATGCCTTTTAGAAAGAAGATAATACTTGTTTCACACAATGAAGAAAATTACAATAAATGTTCACCCAGTTTGAGTTTTGCTTATAATCCCCAGGCTATTTTTAATTAAGAATATTTTTTAAGATTTTATTTATTTTCTTTGAGAGATGGGGAGGGGATGAGAGAGAGAGAGAGAGAGAGAGCACTTCCATCCACTGGATCACTCCCCAAATGGCTGCAATGACCAGAGTTGCACCTATCTGAAGCCAGGAGCCAGGAGCTTCTTTCAGGTCTCCCACATGGGTGCAGCGGCCCAAAGATTTGGACCATCCTCCGTTGCTTTCCCAGGAGCATTAGCAGTGAGCTGGATCAGTAGAGTATCAGCAAGGTCTCAGATTGGAGGCCATATGGGACACCAGTTTGGCAGGCTGAGGCTTTAATCCACAGTGCCATAGCACTGGTCCCCACGAATACGTTTATTAAGAAGAACCAAACGTATACTATGCAAGAAATTAAATTTTACATACTATGCTGCATAAGAGGGTACTTCAAAAAGCAGTGGAAATGGAATTAAAAGATATTTGTTTAGATGCACAATATTGTTGAAATTCATGTATAGTTTTTTCATAACCTGTACTTTCCAGGAATATCTCGAAGACACTTCATATAATTTTTTCAGCAGTATTTGTGAATAATATACAAGTGTAAGTTCAAATCCTTCTTCAAGAAAGTATTTGTAAGAAAATGATTGCCAGAATTGTCTGTTGTCATTAAGGTACATTTTCAGTCTTATTAGTTTCTGTTCCATGTAAGTTTCACTAATTCCAAGCATCAGTGTTGATATGTTACTGATTAATGAGCTCTATAGTTTCTCAGTGATACAGGTCTTATGTTTTATCTCCATAATCTTATCTGCTATACCCTACTGATCTGTTCCATTTGTAATTGTACTTGCTATTTTTAAAGTTAATGTTACATGAGGAGACTTCAAAAACTTCATAGGAAATGGAAATAAAAGATGAGTTTATTATAGTGCAAAAAATTTTTAAATCTATGAATAGTTGTTTCATAATATGTTTTCCATAAACTTTTTGAGTACACTTCACATCTTAAGAACAAAAGGCATGACCCACTTCAAGTTTCTTTTGTTAATTCCTTCTACACTGAACTACCTTACTGACAAGGATATTATTTATATTCGTGATTTAAGGAAGGAAAACTACTATCTTCAAAATTGAGTACAGACTATTTAAATGATTTTCCTCTATGGTTGTTTCCCATTTCTTACTCTAATGCCTTTATTATAAAGGATTTTGTCACTCTAGGTTTGAGTTCAGTCTCGTAAACTATGCCAATTACTAAGCAACACCTTTATGACTGTTTCATGTGGCTTATAACAACAGTATGACAAATAATTACAAAACAAAAAAAAAGTGGGTCAGTTAAAATTGATAATATTTCTCTGCAAGAAAATTCCAGCTTGTTTAATACAAGATGAAAGATAGTCTCTTTGCTAATAATGCTATAATAATGGATATTAATTTCTCAAAAGCCTTCAAAGACTGAATAAGTAAAAGAGGGACAAGCCAAGTCCTATTTGATAGAGAAAAATTCAAACTGTGATAAAAAGAATGATCAAAGAGGGAAATTCTTTACCCTCAAGATGTCAGAGAAGTGCTAATATGTTAAAATATAATATACAGAAAATGTTCATTGGAAGCACACAAGGTGAAGCTGACAGTCTTTCCCAACTACCCATTGTTTACTGAAATAAAGTAAATGGGAAATATGTAAGCAAATAAAAGAAAATATAAATAGAAAATGGGAATTGAGAAAATGTATGTAGACAAAATAAAAAATGTATTAAAGAGAAATCTAAATGTAAGAATTCTTAATATAAGACAAAATGGTAACAAAACAAAATAGACTATTAAAAGTGGATCAAAAAGAAAACCATAGGCATTTTGGTATAACTTATGAAACTACCTCAAGAGCAAGGAAAAAATTGTAGTTCAAAAGGATATGTGTTAGATAATGCTGAGAAATTCATGAAAAGTTGAAGAATAAAAATGTTTAATAATAAATATTCTAGATCAAATAGGAATTATAAAGCTCTTAGATATATATTTTTAAGTCAGATGACCTCACTCATCTAGAATTGTAGTTCTGTAAATGTTAAGGGGTGGAAATAGGAAATTATAAGGTGAAAGAATAATGATAGATTGGCTGGCACCACGGCTCAATAGGCTAATCCTCCACCTGCGGCGCCAGCACCCCGGGTTCTAGTCCCAGTTGGGGAGCCAGATTCTGTCCCGGTGGCTCCTCTTCCAGTCCAGCTCTCTGCTGTGGCCCAGGAGTGCAGTGGAGTATGGCCCAAGTCCTTGGGTCCTGCACCCACATAGGAGACCAGGAGAAGCACCTGGCTCCTGGCTTTGGATCAGCGTGGTGCGCTGGCCACAGCGTGCCGGCCGCAGCGGCCTTTGGGGATGAAGCAACGGAAGGAAGACCTTTCTCTCTGTGTCCCTCTCTCTCACTGTCCACTCTGCCTGTCAAAAAAAAGAATAATGATAGATTTAAAAAAAGTAGGGGCTGACGCCACGGCTCACTTGGCTAATCCTCCACCTGCGGGCACCCATACCCCGGGTTCTAGTCTTGGTTGGGGCTCCGGTTCTGTCCCGGTTGCTCCTCTTCCAGTCCAGCTCTCTGCTGTGGCCCGGGAAGGCAGTGGAGGATGGCCCAGGTCCTTGGGCACCTGCACCCATGTGGTATACCCAGAATGAGCTCCTGACTCCTGGCTTCAGATCAGTGCAGCTCCGGCCATTGCAGCAATTTGGGGAGTGAAGTATCGGATGGAAGACCTCTCTCTCTCTCTCTCTCTGTCTCTCTCTCTCTCTCTCTGCCTTCTGCCTCTCTCTGAACTCTGCCTTATAAATAAATAAATAATTTTTTTTTTGACAGGCAGAGTGGACAGTGAGAGAGAGAGACAGAGAGAAAGGTCTTCCTTTTGCCGTTGGTTCACCCTCCAATGGCCGCCGCGGCCAGCGCGCTGTGGCCGGCGCACCGCGCTGATCCGATGGCAGGAGCCAGGAGCCAGGTGCTTTTCCTGGTCTCCCATAATAAATAATTTTTTAAAAAGTAACACAAATTTACTGGTTTAGGAATCAGTAAAATGGTAATATTTTTAGCAAAAATACCATTAGCTATTCAGGATGGGACCAGAACGATGAGTTGTGTTTATGATTGTATATGTTAGGTGTTCTTAGAATATTCAAATGAAAACACTCACTTTCACATATTCCCACCACCAAATCTATTCATCAGCTATACCCGCAACCATTTGCTATACCTTCCCCCCTCTTACAAGGATTATAATAATTGTTTCTTCTGTACTTTGCTTTAAGGCCAGCACCTTCATGGCACACTAGATCTGATTCTTTCTCACCTACATGCCCTGACAATGTTTGCTAGTCTGCATTATTGTTTTTCTCTTTGTATTAGGTCATCCCCTTCAAATTATAAATATTCTTTAACACCCACTGCCTTTTAAAAGTTAGCCTGTACTTTATAACCATTCTATCAAACTCATCTTTACAGAAAAATTCTTGACAATTTTGTCTATACATTCTATCCTGTTCTCTTTCACCCCACTCCTTTAAGGTTGCTTTTCCCTTTGCTCTACTGAAACATCCACTGGCAATGACATAAATGACTTATATGTTGCCAAATATAATGGTCATTTCTCAGTCCACCTTATCAACTATATGAGCCTCATTTGACTGACTTAGTTATCCCTTGCATCATGAAATTCATTCTTCACTTGGCTTCTGTGACTACATTTTTTTATTTGGTTTCACCTTTATCCAATTGATCATTATTCCTTGGTTTCATTAAGTAGTTTCCCCTCATCTTTTCAACCTCTTGACCAAATGTCTGCAGGCTCAAAATCTCATTCTTCTGACGTTTTATTTACCTATACCTAAATGATCAGCCCAACTGCAAGGCTTTAAGAATTGATTATCCATTAAGTATCCCCAGATACACACACATACACACACACACATGCATCCACACACACACTCATATACATGTTTGATTTCTACTGAGCTCAAGACTCATATATCAAATTTTCTACTCATTATTGTACATCTCATAAGTATCTCAGGATTGATTGTAAAAATGTGAAATTCTAGAATATAACATAAGAGAAAACCTAAATGATCTTGGATATGAGAATAATATTTAGTTGAGGCAAAGTATGATTCATGAAATAAATAATTGAAAAACTGAAATTCATTTAAATTAAAACTTCTCTGCAAAACATGCCAAAAGAATTAGAAGATAAGCCACAAACGGCAAAATATATTTGCAAAAGATATATCTACAGAACTGCTATTCTAAATATATGAAAAACTCTTTATTTAACAAGAAAGCAAAATAATTTAAAAATTATTCAAGATCTGAACAGACACCAAAAAATATATACAAATGGTAAATAAACATATTTTAAAATATTCAAAATCATGTTTCATTTAAGAATTGCAAATTAACAATAAGATATCACTTACTAAAATGGCTAAAATCCAACACACTGATGACACCAAATGCTGGAGAAGAGGTGTAATAAGAGATACTCTCATTCATTACTGGTCAGAATGGTAAAATGGTACAGACACTTTGAAGACAGTTTGGCAGTTTCTTACAAAGCTAAATATACTGTTATCATGTGACCTAGCAATCAAGCTCTTTAATATCTACTTAAATGAGTTGAAAACATGTTTATGCAAAAGCATCCATATAGAGGTTTTGGGTTGCTTTATTCATAATATCCCAAAACTAGAAGAAACCAAGATGTCCTTCAGTAGGTAAATAGATAAACAATCTGTGGTAGGCACAATGGGATATTACTCAATGCCAAAAAGAAATGAACTATCAAGTCATGGAGAAACCTGGAGGAAACTTAAATGTATATTACTAAGTTGAAGAAGCTGATCTGTAAGGGCTACATACTTTAGGATTCTGGAAAAGGCAAAATAACAGAGACAGTAAAAGAATCAGTGGTTTCCAGGGCCTGGGGTAAGAAAAGGATGATCAGGAAGAGTTCAGAGAAATTTTAGGGCAGTAAAATCATTCTGATATTATAATGGTAGATACACATCACAATACATTTGTTAAAATACACAGATTGTACACCAAAGGTGAACCTTAAAGTAAACTAAGGACTTTGGGTGATTAGGATGTGTCAGCATAGGTCCACTAGTTGTAACAGATATCCAACTGTGGTGTGAAATGTCAACAGCAGAGGAAGTTACCCATGTGTGGGGATAGGAGATATATGGGAACTCTCTGTACTTTCTGCTCAATTTTTCTGGAAACCTTAGATTTCTCTAAAAACTAAAATTTATTAATTTTAAAAATCCTGATATTCTCCCAACTCCAAAAGTTATCAATCTCACCTCTCCTTTATTCTACATTTACACCAGCTTTCAATATCTCTCCAACAACAATCCTGTTGGCTTTACCTTCAAAGTGTATCTTGAAGCTGACCACTCTCATTGCCATCTTTTATGCCATTCCAGTCTAAGACACCCATATCTGCACCTGAATTATCACAATACCTTCCTAAAAGGACTCTTAGCTTCTACCTTATTCTAAATAATCTATTATTGATGCAACATCAGTGATACTTTTAAAACAAGTCCAATTTTTACATTCATTGCTTGGGACCAGCGTTTTGGTGTAGCGGGTAAGTAGTGGGTAAAGCCACTTCTTGTGAGGCTGGCATCCCATCTGCACACTGGTTCGTGTTCCAGCTTCTCCACTTCCAACCCAGCTCCCTGCTAATGGCCTGGAAAAGCATCAGAAGATGGCCCAAGTTTTTGGGTCCCCTGCCACCCATGTGGGAGACCCAGAGGAAGCTGGAAGCCCAGCACTAGCCATTGAGGCCATCTGGGGAGTGAACCAGCAGATTCAAGATATTTATCCCCCCCCAACTCTTTAAAATAAATAAATAAATCTTTTTAAAAAAAAAATTCATTTACTACAAATGTTCCAGTAACCCTCACTATAAAGTTTTCATCAGTGACCACAGGCCCAGCAAAATCTCTCCAACTGCTTCTTCTCTGGCCTCTCCTCCTGTCTTGTTTGCCTTTGTTCAATCCTCTCCTGCCATACCAGCCTCCCTGCTCTTCTTTAGACCCTTTCTTTTCTCATGTAGAATTTTTGCATCTGTTCTTCCTTCAACTTGGAACACACCTCCCAGAACAACATGGTCTGCTCCATTCCTCATTTTCTTCATGGCTCTACCATAGTTTCATCAGAGATGGCTTCTTTTATTAGATCATTAAAAGAAAGCATTTCTGTCACTGCATATAGACCTTACCCTACTTTTCATTCTGCACTGCCCTTATCATCACTTTCCACTTCTTCATCATTTTTTTCTTCTACCTATGCATGTAAGCTTCATTAGAGCTGGAATTTTGTGCTTTATTAATGCTGTGAATATGCACAGCTCTATTAGTGTTTGACTCAGGTTAGGACTCAGGAGTAACATTTGTTGATCAGCCTCATAAAAAATGAAGGAGGCTGGAGATATTGCCATGAGCCTCAAAGGTGTGCTCACCAATGGACAAGAAGTTAACAGAGAAGATTGTTAAGGATAGAACAGTAAAAACACTGGCAGGCTGCAGAAAATGGAATAACTAGAACATATCAAAGTTATCTTTAGGGTGTCTTCCTTGCCAATATACTAACCCAAACTACCATTCTTGTAGGAAAGGAAATGGCATATATCAATTAAAGAAATAATTGTGTGGGGAGAAAGAGCCATGGAAATACCCAGTTTCTAACAATACACCATGTCCAATTTAAACCAACTCACCAAAACTAGAAGACAAACACTAGATAGAGGTGAGAGTGGTAAGGCTAATTACAAAAAGTTTTTGTGATTTTGTTGAAAATAAGGATGTAAGGAAGAAAAACTGTTCATGAACTTGGGGATAATCTATAAAGTCTACTGTTGGTTACCAGAGAAGAGGCAGTAGATGGTAAAGCACACTTATGAGATAAAAGGAGAAAGAAATAGATGTAGAAAGAATTCATGAAAACTTGAACAATCTGAGTTTATAATAAATTGTTGTGACTTTGGTGGTGGAGTGAAAAAAGCAAACGTGTTTATATCACATAAATAAATTTCACTTCAATACAAAGGAAAAACGTTCTTCAGATCTCACAAGGAGAAATTATCCCTTGCTACTTTCTAGGAATTGGTTCTAGGTTCTTTCTCAGATACCAAAACCCAAGGGTGCTAATGTCCCCTTATAAAATAGCATAATATTTACAGAGAATATATGAATATCATCCATATATATTTTTAAATCACCTCTATATTATTTGTAATACTTAATAAAATGTAAGTGCTATATAAATATTATTATTCTATTTGTTTAGAGAATAATGACTAATAGGTTCTGCCCATGTGCAGTATAAACGCAATTTTTTGGATTATTTCCTATTAGAAGTTGGTTGAACCCACAGATATAGAACCTAGAGTTACAGATGACCAAGCATACTTGAAAAGAATTAAGTCTCTCATAGAATGGCAGATGTCCTAAATGGCACTCTGGCCTCAGAATCAACCCTTAAGACATTTGGATCCAGCTAAAAAGCCCATGAGAGTATTTCAGGCATGGAAAGCCAAGACACTGTGGCAAAAAAAAAAAAAAATGACCTAATTGAAAGATCTCTCTCTGTGAGTGAGATACCAGTGGAAAGAACAGGTCATCAAAGAAGGAGGTACCTTCTCTGAAGGGAGGAGAGAACTTCCATTTTGACTATGGTCTAATCTAAATAAGATCAGAGTTGGTGAACTCAAGAGGCTTCCATAGCCTTGGCAGCTCATGACAAGAGCCTTGTGTGATTACTGATGTCATAAATAAGAGTGTCAATTGTTAAATCAACAACAGGAGTCACTGTGCACTTACTCTCCATGTAGGATCTCTGTCCTTAATGTGTTGTACTATGTGAATTAATGGTATAATTAGTACTCAAACAATACTTTATACTTTGTGTTTCTGTGTGGGTGCAAACTGTTGAAATCTTTACTTAGTATATACTAAATTGATCTTCTGTACATAAAGATAATTGAAAATGAATCTTGATGTGAATGAGATGGGAGAGGGAGTGGGAGATGGGATGATTGTGGGTGGGAGGGAGGTTATGGGGAGAAAAAGCCACTATAATCCAAAAGTTGTACTTTGGAAATTAATATTTATTAAATAAAAGTTTAAAAAAAGAGTTAAGTCTCTCAAAATGTGAGACATGATGTCTTCAGATTACCATTCTGTACCTCCAATAAATATTCCTAGTAGGATGCATTTTCAAATGCTTTCTGTTACTAAGTCCAAAATAGCACACTTATTAAGCAAAATTTTGTCCCAGTATCCAAATTTATTTATTCCTTCAAATGTAGTTACCAGCTATTTAAATTCAGCATCTAGAATCTGCTGGTAGAGAAAAGCTAGGAAGGAGGGCATCATTCTCTTAAAATTTTCCAGGGATTTACAGTAAGATATGGAATAGGAGCTAACACAATTCAGAAACTAAATTATTAACCAAACCAGTGCTAACCAATGAGGGTTAGTCATGAAAGTGAAATAAAATATCTTTCTTAGCAGCAAACAACATGAAACTGGCAAAAATTCATTTTAAAGCTGGAGGAAACTACTTGAACGGAGTCTTTAGGAGGGAAGAGAAAAAATTACACTCACAATTGCGTTCACTTCAGTATTCTCCGTATTCTCTTTCTAATTCCTGTGATGAGACAGGAAAAAAGCTGAACCCATTTCATTGTCACCACAACTTGAGCATAAAACCAGTCTTTGAAGAAGAGTGTCTGGCTTCTGGGACCCCTCTTTATGTACTGAGTGCAAACAAGGAGCAATTCTCATACATACACACAGAGAACTTCCCATTAATACATATACAGGTTAAGTACTAAGGTATTTAGCTCTAAAGTTTTTGCAAAATCCTAGTTATATTTATGTATATATGCAACACAAATGAATTGACAAAATATTTGGATCTTTCTTAACTTAAGGATGTCATTTAAGTTTTACACGCACCTGGAACTTCCAGATTTTCAGACTGCTCCTGGGATGATCAAATGTGTCAATATGTCCATCTGGAACTTAGAATTATCTGTAAAGACTAAGACACACGTACAATGGGATTTTTCCATATTTCCAAGTGAATGATACAATCCTATCCCACCTCCTTACCCTGACAATGAAACATACCTTTCAGAAATGGAATACCCCCTTCGGAAAGTAGAAGGGACAAGGAAAGGGGGAAAGAATTTAAGTCAGTTTATTTGATTTTCTACTCACATGGCTGGGCTCTCATAAGTCTATGGGGAAAATGATGAGTGGCTAACTATGTGTGCATTTCAGTTATGCACAATATTCCTATGCCTCATAAGGGATTAGTGGATAATGTTTAGGTAGTGGTTTACTGAATAAATTGGAGGATACCAGAAAAAGAATTCATTTAACTTCACATCTGAGTATTTTCATCCTTTGATGTAGTGACTCATCCATTTGCTGTAAGAAGAAGTTGGCAAATACCCCATCAAGTGATCTACATCAGAAGAAGGACAAGACTCTGGCATTGAGGTGAGTGCATGCCAAACACAGTATCTGTGTGCTGTTTCCACAGAATTCTCTGAAAACAGCACAGACCAAATCCCCTGTGCAACTGAGAAGTTCCATAGCCAAAAGACATACCCTCATGAGATAAATTTTGCATACCTCTCACAGTTAAGTTCCCCAAAGATTCCAAAATCTCATGGAACATAGCCCAGAGAATGTTAAGTGGCAAGCAAAATAGTGTAGCATGCCTACAGCCAAAATAAATGGTTGATAAAAGCCTCACGTTCCATTCCTCTGATCATTCATTGGCAAGACCTCTGCTGGCTGCTCAGGACCGGTATGACCATTACCAACAAAAAGCTTTTCATTTAGAGCAATGTCCTCTGCTTAAGATCCAACTGAATCCCACACAACAGGGTAATGAATACCTGACAAGGATTTTGATCAGTTGTTGAATGGGGACTTTTCTTTCTCATCCCATAACAATTATGAAAGAAGGAGCTCAGTGGTATAGTGTAATTTTTACAGTCATGTAGGAGTCTCATTTGAAACATGGATTCCTGGTACCCAGATTTATCAGAAACTTGAGGGATGGATGAGCTTTGGAATCCATGTATTTAACCTTTTGCCCTGAGGTGATGCTGATGATTACTCAAGTTTGGGGAAATCCAGTCAAATGGAAACTGCAGTGGACAGAAGCTTATTTCCTCTATCCCTCTGGAGATATGGCCTTCCTCAGGCCTCTGTTCTCCAACCTATGAAGTGGTAGAAAGGCTGATGTCTCTTTTTGCCCTCATCTCACTGGGATATTGCACACAGAGATAACTGACCTTGATTTTCAGAACTATGGATTAGAGAGGACTGAGGTATGCCTTTTATATATGCATGCCTGGCTGGGGGACATGTCTCATTTGCTTGTATACAATGCCCGACTTTATGTTTTGGAGCAACAGAGCCTAGGGAAGCAAGGGAACCAAGATGAGTGATTTTGGGAAGTCAATGAACAACCTAATGGTACAGTCTTGTGCAGCAAGGACATATTTGAATGCAATCCTTTCTTCTAAATCGTTCTTTAGTATTAATTCTAAGTAAGCAAAGTATGGGACTGTCAGCCATCTGAAGTGCTTGGACACCTCTAAAAATATTATAAAAGAAAAAACAGTCAAGAAAGACATTTTTCCCTCTCCATTTTGAAGATATGATTTGTCATTCTAGAAAGTAAGACTTGGTCAAGTGAAAATAAGTGGGCTTTTTCCTTTAGGAATATTTGCAGAAGGTTTATTTTTTTTTTCTTTTGAGATTTATTTATTCATTTGAAAGTAAGGGTTACAGAGAGAGGGAGAGACAGAGAAAAAGAATCTTCTATCCGCTGGTTCAGTCCCCAGATGGATGCAACAGCCAGGCCAAAGCCAGGAGCTTCCAGGTCTCCCACATGGGTGGCAGGGGCCCAGGGACCTGGGCCCTCTTCTAATGCTTTCCCAGGTGCATTAGCAGAGAACAAATCAGAAGTAGAACAGCCAGGACTTGAACCAGTGTCCATATGGAATGCTGGCACTGCAGATGGCAGCTTAACCCGCTGACCATCAGCACTGGCCCTGAATGTGAGCATTGTATTTTAGGCTAAGAGATGCCTACTTCATTAAAGTCCAGTTAACACTTTAGAGAGCTCACACTAGAACATGAATATGGAATATTTAACGACAATGGGGTGCGGTATTACCTAGTTTTACTATGCTTACCTAGTTTTACTATGGTATCTCTATGGAGCTGGGCATTTAGTGAGCACTCAATAAATATAAGTTGCCTCACTGATTCTTACATCTGTACACAAGGGTCTTGCGATTTCTTCTAAGGAAGAAATAGCCAAATAGACCTTGTCAATAACACCATTATCCTCTAGAACTTGGAGAAGGCTCTTTAAATACAAAGCAACCACATGCCACAGATCTTGCATTTTCTTGATCTCTTGGACAGACCCAGAGGGCCCTGCTGCTGTCATAGATATATTCTCTATAACACAGTATTTACACCCAGAGACTCCAGCCAGCTAGGAGAATATTTATGTGCCAGTAAAAGACTTTAACGGAAAGCTGTTTGGCTCTAATAGTTTCAGGTATTTCTACACATCTTTGCTCACCATGTGTCATGTTGAATTATACTGCATCTAGAATGTGACAGCAGCAGCCCATAATGGAACTTATATAATGGAATGGCCTGGGAAAGTGAAAGGAGGGGGTGGCAAGAGCATGACAAAGCGGGGAGAAGAGGGGTAAGGAAGAGACTGTAGAGAGAAATATTTCCTTTAGATTTAGTTTGATTTCTAGATTCAAAAGAAAATAAAGATTGTACAAGAAAATGTATGTGGCTTGTCTGTCATTTCCAGATGAGGTACTCTTGAATCAAGATTACAACATTTAAATGGAACAAAGCCTCATGGGTCAGAGCACAAATTCTAGAGCTATACTTCCACAGTGACATTCGCAGCTCCACTATGCATTAGCACTGCGACTCCAAAAGATTACTTAACCTTCTTGTGCCTCAGTTCCCATATCTATGAAATAGGGATAATAATCATACAGCTTCAAGAAAATTAATGCAAATATTAGATGAGAATCAATTTTTTAACTTTTTTTGTTTGCTTTGTTTTTTGTTTTTTTGTTTTTTGACAGGCAGAGTGGGCAGAGAAACAGAGAGAAAGGTCTTCCTTTCCCGTTGGTTCACCCCCCAGTGGCCACTGCGGCCGTCGCGCTGCGGCTGGTGTGCTGCGGCTGGCACACCGCACTGATCCGAAGCCAGGAGCCAGGTGCTTCTCCTGGTCTCCCATGCGGGTGCAGGGCACAAGCACTTGGGCCATCCTCCACTGCACTCCCGGGCCACAGCAGAGAGCTGGCCTGGAAGAGGAGCGACCGGGACAGAAAACGGCGCCCCGACTGGGACTAGAACCTGGGGCACCGGCGCCGCAGGTGGAGGATTAGGCTAGTGAGCCATGGCACCAGCCAACTTTTATTTAATGAATATAAATTTCCAAAGTACAGCTTATGGATTACAATGGCGTTTCCCCCCATAACTTCCCTCCCACCTGCAACCCTCCCCTTTCCCGCTCCCTCTCCCCCTCCATCCACGTCAAGATTCATTTTCAATTATCTTTACATACAAAAGATCAATTTAGCATATATTAAGTAAAGATTTCAAACAGTTTGCACCCACACAGAAACACAAAGTGTAAAATACTGTTTGAGTACTAGTTATAGCATTAAATTTCAATGTACAGCACACTAAGGACAGAGATCCTACATGAGAAGTAAGTGCACCGTGACTCCTGTTGTTGACTTTACAAATTGACACTCTTGTTTATGACATCAGTAATCACACGAGGCTCTTGTCATGAGTTGCCAAGGCTATGGAGGCCTTTTGAGTTCGCCGACTCTGATCATATTTAGACAAGGTCATAGTCAAAGTGGAAGTTCTCTCCTCCCTTCAGAGAAAGGTACCTCCTTCTTTGATGACCTGTTCTTTCCACTAGGATCTCACTTGCAGAGATCTTTCATTTAGGTCATTTTTTTTTTCAGAGTGTCTTGGCTTTCCATGCCTGAAATACTCTCATGGGCTTTTCAGCCAAATCCGAATGCTTTAAGGGCTGATTCTGAGGCCAGAGTGCTGTTTAGGACATCTGCCAAGAATCAATTTTTTAAAAATTTACTTATTTATTTGAAATATGGAGTTAAAGAGAGAGAAGGAGACATACAGAAAGAGAAAAATATTCCATCTACTGGTTCACTCCCCAAATGGCCTCAGTGGCCAGGACTGGGCCAGACCAAAGTTAAGAGCCAGGATTTCATAGCGGTCTTCCATATGGATAGCAGGGGCCTGGGTAGTTGGGCCATCCCCTGCTGCTTTCCCAGGTGCATTAGCAGGGAACTGGGTCAGAAGCAGGACAGTTAGGACTCTATCCAGTGCTTATCTCAAATGCTGACATCACAGGTGGTGGCTTAACCTGGTACACCACAATACAAGCCCTGGACATTGATCATTTTTAAGTACTCAGAATATGGTGTGACACATAGTAAGTACAACATAAGTGAGATGTATGTGTATATAAATCTAGTCATATATTTATATTGTATTATACATTTATTAGTACTAACATACATACAGTTTTTAAATCAAGCACTCATATTTATACAATTGAATGATGCAGACACACCAGTCTATAATCTTATTTTTGTGTCATTCAAAACATAGTTTGCGGCCGGCACCGCGGCTGACTAGGCTAATCCTCCACCTTGCGGCGCCGGCACACAGGGTTCTAGTCCCGGTCGGGGCACTGGATTCTGTCTCGGTTGCTCCTCTTCCAAGCCAGCTCTCTGCTGTGGCCAGGGAGGGCAGTGGAGGATGGCCCAGGTACTTGGGTCCTGCACCCCATGGGAGACCAGGATAAGTACCTGGTTCCTGCCGTTGGATCAGCGTGGTGCGCCAGCTGTGGCGGCCATTGGAGGGTGAACAATGGCAAAGGAAGACCTTTCTCTCTGTCTCTCTCTCTCACTGTCCACTCTGCCTGTCAAAAAAAAAAAACAAACAAACAAACAAACAAAAAAAAAAAACAAAACAAAACAAAACAAAACAAAAAACCATAGGTTGCTATTCTTGGAAAAAAAAAAAAAAGATCTTTTGGAAGTTGGCTATATGAAATTTCCCTAGCAATCCTCTTGAAGAAAACATGGCAATATCATGCAACTATTACTGATAGATGCTTTAGAACACTTAATGTGACTGTCACTGTAATGAATACTTTTCAAAGACTATGTTATTTCAGCCTCGCATCCTGTGAATTCGAAGAGAAGAGACAGCACACACCAAATGAGTAACGCAGCTGGGATTTGACTCAAGTGTATTTGGCTCCAAATGCAGGGCCCTCTGTGTCTCCTAATAAATCTTCAGATATATGGGGCCAGTGTTGTGCACAACAGGTAAAGTTGTCACCTGCAACACTGGCATTCTATACAGGTACTGGTCTAAGACCTGGCTGTTGCACTTCTAATCCAACTCCCTACTAATGAGAATGAGGGAGCCAAGGAAGATGGCCCAAGTCCTTGGGCCTCTGCACCCACATTGGAGACCCAGAAACAGCTCCTGGCACCTGGCTTTGGTCTGCCCCAGCCCTCACCAAGTTGTAGCCATCTGGGGAGTGAACCACAGGATAAAAAATATCTCTCTCTCTCTCTCTCTTCTCTCTTTCTCTTTCTCTTTCTCTCTGTAACTGTGCCTTTCAAATAAATTAAATCTTTTTTAAAAATCTTAAGATATATTTAAATAAATATAATTAATATTCTGGTCTAGCTGAAAAACTAGTAGTATATGGTTTCGAGATTAACTTCTAAAGTGTCAGCATCATGCCAGGCACAAAGCCATATAAAGCAAACCAAAGGAAAAAGCTCCCTCTCCTTCTCTTTAATTAGGAGACATTTCTCCTGAGAAGTCAAAACAAACATGGTTGAGACGATGAAGAGACACTATGAATATCTGACATTTTTAAGGACTTATCTGTGCCAAAATACTTTAAAACACTAACTGCTGGTTACTGTGCTAAGCACTTTACAAGGATTATCTAACTGGATCTCACAATAACTATGAGGTTGAAACTAGTATCCTCAGCCAATCATTAATAACAATCATAGTTTATGGGTTACCTAGGGGGCAAATGAGACACATAATTACTTAGAAACATGCCTAATTAATAGTGGGGGCAGTTTTCAAACCTGACAATATGACTCCAAAACCTAAACTCTGAACTCCTTTGCCTATCTATCCACAAGATATGACCAAACCCCAAACCCAGCACCCTACATACGAACTGCCACTAGAGTCGTAAGTTTAAATAAACATTATCCCTCTTAGTAGTTTTTTTATCTGTTCTACTTAATATGACTGGTTTAGATCTGTAATTGATGCACAGTTATTCTTAAGTGTTGAAAATTAACTGAAATGTGATCCCTGTTGAACATGGTGGTGGGAATGGGAGAGGGAAGAGATGTATAATTTGGGACATGCTCAGGCTGACTTGCCCCAAGTGGTGGAGTTGGAAGCATACCAGGGGATTCCAATTCAATCCCATCGAGGTGGCATGTACCAATGCCATCTCACTGTTCCAGGTGATCAGTTTCAGTTCACAGTTGGTCATGGTGAAGGGACTGGGAGTCAAAGGGAGCACATAGACAAGTCTAGTACCTGCTAATGCTAACTGATGGAGTAAATAAAGGGGAGAGTGATCCAACATGGGAAGTGAGATACTCAGCAGACTCATAGAATGGCAGATGTCCTAAATAGCACTCTGGCCTCAGAATCAGCCCTAAAGGCATTCGGAGCTGGCTGAAAAGCTCATGAGAGTATTTCAGGCATGGAAAGCCAAGACACTCTGGCAAAAGATCTCTGCGAGTGAGATCCCAGTGGAAAGAACAGGTCATCAAAGAAGGAGGTACCTTTCTCTGAAGGGAGGAGAGAACCTCCACTTTGACTATGACCTTGTCTAAACAAGATAAGAATCGGAGAACTCAGAGGGCTTCCATAGCCTTTTAAACTCATGACTGGAGCATAGGGAGATTACTGATGCCATAGACAGGAGTGTCAATTGGTAAAGTCAACAACAGGAGTCACTATGCACTTACTCCTCATGTAGGATCTCTATCCTTAATGTGCTGTACATTGAGATTTAATGCTATAACGAGTACTCAAACAATATATTTCACTTTGTGTTTCTATGGGGGTGCAAACTGTTGAAATCCTTACTTAATGCATACTAAACTGATCCTCTGTAAAAAAAAAAAAAAAAAAAAAAAAAGAAATTATCAATTCCCAACTTGACTCTCACTGGGATTAATCATGACAATAGGTCTGCTCTGATTTCATCATCATTTAAAAAAATCATCTATTATTTTTCACTTTATGTTTCTGTGTGGGAGCAAACTGTTGAAATCCATACTTAATGTATACTAAGCTGATCTTCTGTATATTAAGATAATTGAAAATGAATCTTGATGTGAATGGAAGGGGAGAGGGAGTGGGAAAGGGGAGGGTTGTGGGTGGGAGGGACGGTATGGGGGGGAAGCCATTGTAATCCATAAGTCGTACTTTGGAAATTTATATGCATTAAATAAAAGTTTAAAAAAAAAATAAACATGGAAATGGCCAAAAGGAAGTCAGAAAACTCAAGAAGGAAGAATTTGTCGGTAATCCATAAATGGGATCAGCAGTTCCTTGCACCTATATTTGTACTTCTGGCTTAGATGGCAAAGAGGACAATAATGAGCTTTCATAGACTATGAAAGAGAAGACTGAATATGTCTTGCTGGAGTTCATAAACTCTAAACTTGTCATTCAATGTAAGTTTGAGAAGCAGCCAAAAGTGAATAAAAGCAATATTGCTCACTGTTGTTATGATAGTGCTTTCAGATTGATTAAGCACTGAACACTGCACATGATCTAAAGTGAAAGTAAAGCTACCTTTACAGACTGCAAAATCTTTCTGGGTGAATCTTTAGTTTATACTTTGAGCTCTGCAGCCTGCTTTGCTTCTTCCTTTCCCAATCCTACAGAAAGTCACCTTGTTTTACAAAAGATAATTTGCATTGCATCAGATATAAGACCTTAAATTTCAGATTTCTAAGTACATTTTGCGTAGGAACTTTCACCCTTCCAATCTACTGTCTCCAGCAACATCACCATCTTCATTCTCAAGGAATTGTTACTTTTTGTTCCTCCTGTGGGCCTGAACAAAGGCAGGGTCTTCTTAGGAAGTAACATAAGGGCATTTAGGAAAACAACTCTCCTAACTAGAGAACATCTTGTTTAGTACTTAACGCTACATGATGAAGAGAAACTTCATCCTGGAGTTTGCTGGGTCTACTTTTTCCCACTATTTCCATCTGTTATTTGGCTGTGATATTGACAGCATCTCAGATGGCTAAGAGCTCATTGAGGGCTCCTCGATTAGGGTCCGTCTGTTAACCCATGAGTTTTGATCAGTCACTCACAGATTCCATTTCATTGATGCCTACAAAAGACTTTCATAGGTTGGCCATAGTTAACAAAGTAAAGCTTTCCTTTTCCAAATTAAAAGGAAGAAAATTTCCCTAACTCTCCTCTTCCAGTGGTATCTGGGAGGTTTATGTTCTTGAGAACTAAGTCACTATGACCCCTTCCTGAAAATACTGTATCTAGATTAAATATGTCTTTTATGTAATATGTATGTATTTACATAATATACATATTTATACATCTATGGACTTAATTATAGAATATTACTAGGTACAAACACCAAAATAGTCACTGTATGTTCAATGTAATTATTTTTAAATGGTGGGATTATCAGTGACTTTTTTTCATTTTGTATAATATTTTCTGGATTTTCTATAATGGTTATATATTACTTATGAAATAAACTGGAAGGCTTTTAAACCTTAAATTAGGGGGTCGGTGCTATGGTGTAGTAGGATGCCTGTGGCACTAGCATCCTATATGTTTACTGGCTTGAGTTCCAGCTGCTCTATTTCCAATCCAACTCCCTGCTGATGGCCTGGGTAAGCAGTGAAGATGACCCAAGTGCTTGAACCTCTGACCCACATGGGAGACTCTGAAGAAGTTCCTGGCTCCTGGCCTTGGATCAGCCCAGCTCTGGCCATTGTGGCCATTTGGGGGGTGGAAGAACTCTCTCTCTCTCTCTCTCTCTCTGTCTCACTCTCCCTCTGTCTATAACTCTGCCTCTCAAATAAGTAAACTTTTTTTTAAAAATTAAATATCTAGTATTATCCATATTTCTAAAAAATGTACAAAAATGAGCAGAGAAATTAACACATTTCCCTAGATCAATATATGACCTTGATAAATTAAAAATCCAGGTCAAAAGTAATCCAGTCTTGGTTGAATCAACCAAAACCTACCTACTGCTTTCCTATGGGTGTGTTTATCTTTGAGAATTTCATCTAGCTGTGCTAATACTCATATGGTAGCCACTACTTATGTGTAATATCTAATGACATTTTACTGAATTATTAACAGTTAAAATTCAAAATTTACTTCCCTGGTGTTCTAGTCATATTTAAAATTCTCAGCAGCTACATATGATTAATGGCTACCAAATATACAGCACAGAAAGAGAACACCGCATCATCACAGAAAAAATGGGTGGACAGTGTTAGTGTAGATGCTCAGCGGCTAACTGAGCACAGTATTACAATCAACCAACAACCAACCTTCAAAAGGAAGACCTCGACTCATCTATATGAAATAGGGGAGTGTAACTCTACTTAGACTTTTTGCTGATTCAGAGAAATTGATCAGAATGTTCTAAGAGACTACATGGATAGTACAGGGTTGCTCAAAAAAAAAAAAAAAAACTGAAGACTGTCTGGAAAGCTGAAAACTTGCATAGAAAAATACAGGAGTCACAGCAAGTCCAGTGGAAATCTAGGTCATCAGCCAAAGCTATATTGCAAGTGGTTTTCCAAGCAGGAAACCCTTTGCTGCCTCCATATAGCAAAATGTAGATATGTTTGCATTCATGAAGAATAGGGTTAAGTGTTGGTTGGCTTGTGCATGAGCATGGGCATATCCTTAGTGATTGTCATACCACAGAGATGAGAAGAGTATAACTCTCTCAGCTTAAAGGAGACTTGACTTGGAACTTAGTAATTAGAGTTTATCATATTCTGTATCACATATCCTTAGGCTTTCACCACACAAAGTGTGGTCCTTGCACTAGCAACACCAGCATTACCTGGAAATTTAGAAATGCAGAATATCATACCCTACCCAAGAACTACTAAGTCAGACACTCATTTAGACAAGTTCCTGGGTGTTCATATGCACACTGAAGGTCAAGTTTCACTGATTTTTTCTACTTCTCACTGTACTTTGAATTTCTAGAATGTAGAGGAGGCTCAAATTGTTCAACTAAAGTTTGTATAACACACTGGACCTGGTAAACAACATGGTGTTCAGTCAACATGTTTTGATTAGTTAAAAATCTGAGACCTGCCTTTCAAAATAAATAAGCCAGATCTTCTGTATATTAAGATAATCGAAAATGAATCTTGATGTGAATGGAAGGGGAGAGGGAGTGGGAAAGGGGAGGGTTGTGGGTGGGAAGGACGGTATGGGGGGGGAAGCCATTGTAACCCATGAGTCGTACTTTGGAAATTTATATTCAGTAAATAAAAGATAAAAAATAAATAAATAAATAAATAAATAAGCCAGTCTAGTTTGAAAAAAAAAATTGTCAAAAAAATCCTCAAAAAATCATGTGACCATTTTAGTGTTACCCTTCGGTTTAAAAATGCAAAAATTAGTGATTATCATATAGTAATACTAATAAAAAAAAACATGTATGATCCTTTTGTTTTTCACGTGGCTGTCTAAAAGGGCAATCATTTTTAAAGGCTTTTATTGGATAGCTTGAACAGAATCATCCCCTAATTATAGCCTTCCGTTTTATTTGCCACTGAGAGGAAATGCACCAGATGAAGCTGTTTGCTATGCGATGGTTTGTTCTGCTGTATTAAATGCTTCTAAGTGCTGACTTTTATCGTTCTTAACAAGTCAAGACCAGACTGAATGTCTTTGAGGATAATTGTTTTTATTCATTTCCCTTCTGCATTGCTAAAATGGTGGCAGTATGTAAATTAAGGACCCAGACCTGTGCTGGCACTCAAAAAGAGGCAAAACCAAACCTGCTGCACTCAGTTTCATGTCTCCCTGATCAGGGCTTCTGCAAAACAAAGTTTCTTGATTGTTCAGTGTGGTTGCCATGCCACATAACTTGTGCTTAGAATCCATTTCAGGGGCCGGCGCTGTGGCATAGCAAGTAAAGCTGCCACCTGCAGTGCCAGCATTCCTTATAGGTGCCAGTTTGAATCCTGGCTGCTCTACTTCCAGTCCAGCTCTTTGCTATGGCCTGGGAAAGCAGTAAAAGATGACCCAAGTCCTTGGGCCCCTGCACCAGCGTGGGAGGCCCCAAAGAAGCTCCTGGCTCCTGGCTTTGGATTGGCACAGCTCTGGCCACTGCAGCCATCTGGGGAGTGAACCAGTGGATGGAAGACCTCTCTCTCTCTTTCTGCCTCTGCCTCTTTGTAACTCTGCCTTTCAAATAAATAAGTAAATCTTTAAAAAAATTTTTAAAAGTAAAAAAGAAGAAGAAGAAAAAGCCATGCCCCCCCCCAAAAAAAAGAAAAGAAAATTCTTGCCAATGTATAAATGTTCCTAACATTTTGTTCTTATCAACGGGTAGGTAACACAATGAATAACAATGCAGTGAGTAAGGTTGTTTTAGGAAAGTTACTGGTGGCTCTGGCTCAGACTTTCTGGGTCTAATCTTCAAGTCTACCACTCATTTGCAATGGGACTTAGTGATAAAAGAAACAAAACATGGTACTCAACTGGGATTGATTTTCCCCCCAGGAAATATTTGGCAATGTCTGGAGACACTTTTTGATTGTTAGGAATTCATGGAGCTGGGTGGTGGGGAGAGGGACTGTGATGGCATCTAGTGCATGGAGGCCACAGATGCTGTTAAATATCCTAAAACAGACAGAGAAGCATTCCTACCACAAAGGATTACTTGGCCTGCAATGTCAATAGTGTTGAGATACAGAAACCCTGGATAAGAAGAGTCTGTTATTATATGAGCACTCAGTATTGATGTGTTCAATCAAAAAAACAGTCTACCAGAGACTTTAGAATGTAGAGAATCTCCAAATCAATAAACAAGGATTGAGTTCTTACTTGAGGCTCAGCACTATTTTAGATACTTTGGAAAACACAAAACTGGGGCAGGATTTGGCCTATCAGTTAAAATGTCCTCATCCGACTTTGGAGCACCTGGTTCAATTCTCAGCTCTGGCCTCTTAATACTAGCTTCTTGCAAGTGTAGATCCTAGGAGGCAGTGGTGATGACTAAGTAAAAGGTTTTCTATCACCTACCTGGGAGACCTGGATTGAGTTCCCAGCCTCCAGCTTTGGCTTCAACCCAGCTATTTGCAGGCATTTAAGGAGGGAGACAGCAGACAGGATGGATCTCTCTCTCTCTTTCTCTTTCTCTCTCCCCCCTCCCTTCCCCTCCCCCTCTTCCTCCCCCTCTCTCTGATTTAAAAAAAAAAAATTTTTTAAATTTAAAAACCATGAAAGTATAAGGCATAGTTTTTACTTGTTCTTCCAGAAACTCAAAATTAGAATAAACTATCCAAGCCTAATAGGACAATTCCTCATTGATCCATTCCAGCAATTTTTTGCTGCCTCCCGACATGGTGCCCAGTCTAATTACAATGACTCCCTGTTCCCCTGGGATGCCACTTTTCATTCTCATTCACTTCCTTGTTCTGAAGGAACAGCAATTTGCCACTGAATGGTTATTAGCCTTTTTCCCTTTAAGAGACTAAGAAAGAAAAAAAGCCCACAGGATAATTTTAAAAGTTGTTGCTCCAGTTTTTCTCCAACTTTAGAAATCTCTGTTGGCTTTTAATTAAGAACTTGCATTTAGACTGTGAGATGAACCAGATTTGAAGGATTTTTTTTTTCATTTAATGAAATGGCACTCATTTCCCTAGGAGGGGTTTTCCCCAGATTCTCATTGTTCTACTAAAGATGATTTACATGGGCATCTGTGAAGGTAGCTGAATCTTTGATTGGAGTGGGAGGCCAGGGTAGGCACACTGTGCCTTTCCTCCAAGAAACTAGGAAAGAAACGCCCTGGGGACACTGAGCTGAGAGCCTCACAAACTTCAGTGTGGAACTGCCTGGAGGTTGGTTAAGTCAGAGTCCCTAAGAGCAGCAGCAGGGGCTATATGACATAAGGCCCAAAAATATGCCATGAATGTGACTGAATCAGTCAGCTGTTTCAGAAACTTGCAATGCACATTTTAATTCATTCCCTCTCTTCTTTTGGCCTTGAAAACCTTATGCCTATTCAGAAGGACTCAAAGCTAAATTACATGCATGCACCCAATTCTTGGGCACCCTGTTTCTAAGCCCTTCAATGTTTGTTAATTTATTATTTATTTATCTTGTGAAACTGTTTGGCTAAGGATCAAGATAAACCAATTATTCTCTTTAAAGAAATTAGTAGGAACAAGTGTAAAGAGGATAATATGTGCAGTTATCCTCAAAATAGTTCCCATGGGGCTGGCGTTGTGGCATAGTGAGTAAAGCATCCTATAGGGGTGCCAGTTCAAGTCCCGGTTGCTCCACTTCCAATCCAGCTCCCTACTAATACACCTGGGAAAACAGCAGAAGATGGCCCAAGTGCTTGTCCCTGCATCCTCATGGGGGACCTGATGAAACCCTTGGCTCCTGGCTTCAACCGACTCCAGTCCCAACCATTGCAGCCATTTGGGGAGTGAACCAGCAGATGGAAGATCACTCTCTTGCTAACTCTGCCTTTCAAATAAATAAATATTTTTAAAACTATCTCCCACAATGATACTTATTCATTATAAAAGGATATAAAGGATAACTTCAGTATGGATATACCTAGCAAATTATCAAACTTGACATCATCAGTAATGAGACATAACAACATCTTGTACCACTGCTATGATAAACAGAGAACACTACATATTTTTTATGCAATTCTTATCTAAAAATATAAAACTTCAATCTAAGCATCAGCAAAACATCAAAAAAAGTCACATTACAGGACAGTCTACCAAATAACTAACTAGGACCTTCAAAAGTGAAAGAAATAAAAGATAAGACTGAGAAACTGTCACAGACTAAAGGAGACACATGACAAATATAGGCAATATGGGATTCTGAACAGGATTGCAGGACACGTAAGTGAAATCTATAGATAAATTCATAATATTGGATTACATAAATGTTAATTTACTGGTTTTCTTAATTACTATAGCTATATGATAATAACATTGTCAGGGAAAGTTGCATAAAGGGTGTACAGAAACTATCATTTTTTTCAAATTTTCTTCAGCAATAAAATTATTTCCAAATAAAACCTTAAAATAAAAAGAGATAAAACTAAAAAAGGTCCAGCATTGTGGCACAGTGGATTAAGCTG
This sequence comes from Oryctolagus cuniculus, assembly GCF_051225735.1. Classification (NCBI taxonomy): domain Eukaryota; kingdom Metazoa; phylum Chordata; class Mammalia; order Lagomorpha; family Leporidae; genus Oryctolagus; species Oryctolagus cuniculus. The sequence continues at coordinate 119,052,090 of NC_142871.1, forward strand.
CCACTTGTACACTGGCATCTCCCATTAGAGTGCCAGTTTGAGACCCAGCCATTCCATTAGCATTAGCTCCCTGCTAATGTGCCTGGGAAAACAGTTCTTGAATCCCTACCACCCACATGGGAGACCCAGATGGAGGTCTAGGCTCCTGGCTTCAGCCTGTCCCAGCCCAGGCCATTGCAGCCATTTTGGGGAATGAACCAGCAGATGGGAGATTCTCTCTCTCTTTTTCTCTCCCTCTCTCTCTCTTTCTCCATCTCTCTCTCTCTCTCTTTCCCTCTCTTTGTCTCTCTGCCTTTCAAATAAATAATGAATCTTTTGTTACAAGTAATTTGGGAACAATATATGCAATGGGAAAACCTAAGCTGATGATTTGCTTTATTGATACAGACATAGGAAAGAATCAGAACTTTGAGAAAAGTGGAAAGGCAGAAGATAGTAAATTGAAAAGGCAAAGGTATACAAGGGGAATTATCTAGAGTATACTATAGTAAGAAGAGAACTGAAATTGATGCAGAAATTCTAAATAAGAAATTACCAGGAACTTTAACACTGTATTATAAAAAAGTCAATCCAACCTTCAAAATCCCAGCAGATTCTATGTTCAGACAAGCACTCTGCCTCCATGATGACCAGCTAATTCAGAAAGAAAAAATAATGGACATGGCAGTGTCCAGAGAACTATGGCCTGGCACCCTATGGGTTTTAGATATGCACAGCTTCCCATATTTTGCCCACCCTTCACCTAACAACTGTCAAGTCGTATGCAAACATTGCCTAAGAAAATAATTTTTAGATATAGTCAATGATTCATGTTTTATTCCTATTGGTATCAAACAGTTTTCCTAAAGGAAATCTTTTAGGGGAACTATAATAAGTTAACCAAAACATCAGTAAATAAGTAAAACAAAGTAAAGTCATGAATAATAACACCTAAAATACTGAATATGTTTTTGAGTACTTACTCAATGTGCCAGATACAATTCTAACCTGTCTGCATATATTATCTCAAGTAATTTCCCATGTAATTCTGTGATAGGTTCTACAATCAGACTCACATTACAAATGAAGAGACTAAAACAGAGAGATATAACTATCCCCCTCACCCCAGCATAATTTTTTTAAAGTAGGTGTTTTGAGTATAATCACATACAATTAAATTCATTCTTTCCAGGGCACAGTTCAATGAATTTTGACATATGCACATGCATTCTCTCCCATAACTACTACCACAGAGATACAGGCCATCATCCCATCTTCAAAAAAAGTTCCTTCCTGCTGCTTTGCAAAATCCCTCCCACACCAGGCCCTGGGACTATTCATCTATCTTTTGTTCCTATAAGCTTGCCTTGTCTGGGATGTTACTCAAATAAAATCCTACAACATGTAGCTTTTTGTGTCCAGCTTCTTCTGTTAGCATGTTGCTTTTGACGTTCATGAAGGATGCTGTATTTTTTAGATACTCTCTCTATTACGTTGCTGAGTATTATTCCATTATGTGGATTTATCACAATTTGATTATACATTCACCACCTGACTGACAACTGGATTATTTCTAAAACTGATGCTGCTATCGACGTCTACATATGTCATCTTTTTGTAAATATGTTTTCATTTCTCTAGCTTAAATCCCTAAACTAAGAGTAGGTTGCTAGGACTCATTACAAGCGGCCATATCATTTGAATTCCCACAAGCACTTGTCAGCAGTTGGAACACTTGTTCTTTCTCATTTCAGCTGTTCTGGTAGATTTACAGTAATTTTAATGAACTTTTACTTGTATTTTCCTAATAACTAACAATATAGAGCCTTTTTTTTATTTGAGAGAGAAAGAAAGCTGCCATTCACTAGTTCACTCCCTAAATGTCCACGGCAGCCAAGGCTAAAACCATGAGCCAGGACCATGTGATCGGCAGGAACTCAATTATTTGAGCCATGACCACAGCCTCACAGAGTCTGAATTAGCAGAAAGTTGGAATCAAGAACCAAAGACAAATATTATTCAGGTACTCAGATGTTGCACATGGGTATCCTAACTGATGTTTTAACAGGTAAGTCAAATGCCAACCTCAGTACATTTTTGTGTTTATTACCTATTCATATATTTTCTCTTTTTTTTATTTGACAGGTAGAGTTATAGACAATGAGAGAAAGAGACAGAGAGAAAGGTCTTCCTTCTGTTGGTTCACTCCCCAAATGGCCACTATGGCCAGAGCTGCACTGATCTGAAGCCAAGAGCCAGGTGCTGCTTCTTGGTCTCCCATGTGGGTACAGGGGCCCAAGCACTTGGGCCACAGCAGAGAGCTGGACTAGAAGAGGAGCAACCGTGACTAGTATTGGTGCCCATATGGGATGCCAGCGCTGCAGGCAGAGGATTAACCAAGTGAGCCATGGCACCGGCTCTACCTATTCATCTATTTTCTTCTTTAAAAATTTATTTGAAAGGCAGAATAAGAGGGGGGAGGAAGAGAGAGAGAGAGAGAGAGAGGGAGAGAGAGAGAGAGAGAGGTCTTCCATTCTCTGATTCACTTCCCAAATGGCTGGAAGGCTATAACTGGGCCAGTCTGAAGCCAGAAGACAAGAACTCCTTCCGAGTCTCCCATATTTGGGCTATCCTCTGCTGCCTTCCTAGGCACGTTAGCAGGGAGCTGGATTAGAAGTGGAGCAGCTGGGACTCAAACCAGCACCCATATAGGATGCGGGCCCTGCAGGCAGTGGCTTAATCCACTATACCACAGTGCTAGCCACCTATTTATGTATTATCTCTGGTGAATTGCCTTTTGATTTTCTTATCAAGTCGTCTGTCTTCTTATTATTGTGTTTAAGTGCTCTTTACATATTCTGGACACTAGTGCTTTATCAGATATGCATTTTTCTAATATTTTGTCCCATACTATGGCTTATCTATTCATGCTCTTTTTTAAAAGATGTTTAGATTTTTATTTTAGTAAATTTGAAAGGCAGAATTAGAGAAAGAGAGAGAGAAAGGTCTTTCATCCATGGTTGACTCCTCAAATGACTACAATGGTGGGGCTAGGCCAGGCCAAAGCCAAAAGCCAGGAGCTTCATCCAGGTCTCCCACTTGGGTGCAGGGGGCCAAGCACTTGGACCATCTTCTGATTTTCCCTGGCACATTAGCAGGGAGCTGGATCAGAAGTGGAACAGTTGGGACTTGAATCAGCAGCAATATGGGATGCTGGCATCACAAGTGGATGCTTTACCTACTACGCCACAGCACCAGCCCCCTACTCATGCTCTTAACAGTGATGAAGTCTAACGTCAGTTCTTCCTTTCACATTTTTTGTGTCCTAAGAGACCTTGATCTAATATGAGGTCACAAAAATTATCTATGATATTTTCTTCTCCAAACTTTAAAGTTTTGCCTCCTACATTTAACTCTATGTTCTATATAGCATTAATATGTTTGTATAGTATGAGGTAATAACTGAGGCCAGGTATGTGTGGGTGTGTATGTGTCTGTGTACCTAGTTGTTCCAGTGCCATCTGTTGAAAAGATTTACTTTCCCCATTTTATTATTCCTAGTTATTATATTTTATGCTATGATTCATGAATTATTAATTTCTGTTTCCAATTTTTTGTTACTATTCTATGCAAGCAAATTAGGGACCGGATGGGAGCCTACAAAAAAGTCTACAAGAACCAAAATGGTTTAAGTGAAGCTCTAGTCTACTTTCTAAACTTTAACCAATCCTTTTTAAAACTTTACTAGAACATTTGACTTGCCCCAAATGGTAGAGTTAGAAACATACCAGGGGATTCCAATTCAATCCCATCAAGGTGGCATGTACCAATGCCATCTCACTAGTCCAAGTGATCAATTTCAGTTCACAATTGATCATAATGAAAGGACTAAGAGTCAAAGGGATCACATAAACAAGTCTAGTACCTGCTAATACTAACCGATAGAATAAATAAAGGGGAGAGTGATCCAACATGGGAAGCGAGATACACAGCAGACCCATAGAATGGCAGATATCCTAAACAGCACTCTGGCCTCAGAATCAGCCCTAAAGGCATTCGGATCTGGCTGAAAAGCCCATGAGAGTATTTCAGGCATGGAAAGCCAAGACACACTGGCAAAAAAAAAAAAAAAAAAAAAAAAAAAAAAAAAAAAAAAAAAAAAAAAAAGAAAGAAGATCTAAATGAAAGATCTCTGTGAGTGAGAGCCCAGTGGAAAGAACAGGTCTTCAAAGAAGGAGGTACCTTTCTCTGAAGGGAGGAGAGAACCTCCACTTTGACTATGACCTTGTCTAAACAAAATAAGAGTCGGAGAACTCAGAGGGCTTCCATAGCCTTGGAAACTCATGACTGGAGCATAGGGAGATTACTGATGCCATAAACAGGAGTGCCAATTTGTAAAGTCAACAACAAGAGTCACTGTGCACTTACTCCTCATGTAGGATCTCTGTCCTTAATGTGCTGTACATTGAGATTTAATGCTATAACGAGTACTCAAACAGTATATTTCACTTTGTGTTTCTATGGGGGTGCAAACTGTTGAAATCTTTACTTAATGTATACTAAACTGATCTTTTGTAAAAAATAAAAAAAGAAAGAAATTATCAATTCCCAACTTGACTCTCACTGGGATTAAACATGACAATAGGTCTGATCTGATTTCCTCATCATTTAAAAAAATTATCTATTATTTTTCACTTTATGTTTCTGTGTGGGAGCAAACTGTTGAAATCCTTACTTAATGTATGCTAAACTGATCTTCTGTATATAAAGAGAATCGAAAATGAATCTTGATGTGAATGGAAGGGGAGAGGGAGTGGATAAGGGGAGGGTTGCGGGTGGGAGGGACGTTATGGGGGGGGAAGCCATTGTAATCCATAAGCTGTACTTTGGAAATTTATATTCATTAAATAAAAGTTAAAAAAAAAACTTTACTAGAGCTTTTAATAATACAGCATATAACATATGCTAACTGTTACAGATCAAAAACCACAGAAATGAAAAAAAGAAAATATCGATGCTCTTTCTCCATATCATCCTTAATCCTTCCTCCTTGAAGTACCCAATGTTAACACACATTGTTTACATTCCCACATGAAGAATGTAGCCAGTTACTTTTTAAAGGAATTTTAGGCACTTTATTTTCATTTTTTAACATTTATTTGTTTATTTGAAAGACAGAGTTAGAGAGAGAGGTTTCTTCCATCTGCTGGTTCACTCCCTAAATGGCTTCAGTGTCCAGTGCTGGGTTAGGCATAGGCCAGGAGCCAGGAGCTTCTTCTGGGTCTCCCAAGTGGGTGCAGAATCTCAAGCACTTGAACCATCCTCCACTGCCCTCCCATATGCACTAGCAGGGAGCTGGGTTGGAAGCAGAGCCCATATGGGATGCCAGTGTCACAGCAGGCAGCTTTGCTCTCTATGCCACAACACTGGCCCTGCCAGTTGCTCTTTCAACATCAAAATCAGGAAAGTTGATGAGTTGTGGTCATTGAAATGAGAAAAAGGAGAATTAGCTTGTAGACTTGCTGTCCATATTTCTAAAAGTCTAGCCCTTAGGAGAACACAGGAATTAACAAAGTAAAAGTGCAAGGAGGGTTACAGGAAAGAACTGAGTAACAAGGAAGAAACAGTTTGGAAGGGTGATCTTTATAAAGAAGGAAAAGAATGTGTCACTGACTTGAGGAAAGGAGACAACACTATGGGTCCTTGAGGAATAAAAACAAAGGATGTGGGGCCAGCGCCATGGCACAGCAAGTCAGGCCACTGCCTGCAATGCCAGCATCCCCGATGAGCTCAGACTCCAGTACTGGCTGCTCTAACTTTCAATCCTGTTCAATCCTAATACTCCTGGAATGCAGAGGAAGATGGGCCAAAGCCTGGGATGTGGGGAGCAACTGGGAGCAACTCGGACTAGACTAAGTTACTGGAATTAAGACTTATTCTATGCATCTGCTCTCCCACAATATGGCACTGAGAAGGGAGTAACAACTTCTACGCAGCTGCCTCTCGCCAATTTGATTGACTGAGCTGCAGGAGCTGATCTTGCTCCTGATTGGAGGAGAGCAGCATACTCGGCGTGTGGGTAGCAGAGTTGGGATTGGTGGAAGAGGACTATAAAGGAGGAGAGAGACAACATGCACCAGGAACATCTAAGAGGAACACCTGTGCAGCCCCCGAGAGAGCCGGCCGGCGGTGTGCCACTCCCCCGCGGAAGTGGGGAAAGTGGCTAGGGGGAACCGCCCTTCCACGGAGGTGGAAGGAATGGTAGCCAACCCGGGAAGAACCAGCAGCAAACCCGGGAAGGGCCGAGCAGACAAAAGAACAGCGCAGGGTCCTGTGTTGTTCCTCCACGAAGAGGGGGAGTGACATAATGGTGCCGTGACTCGGATAGGAAACCTAGGAGGGAAGAAGCGGGAAGAAGTGGGAAAATACCGGAGAGAGAGACTAGCAAAGAGCCTAGGGAAAAGCCGGACGGAAAAGGTGCCAGAAGAAGCTATTGAAAGCCTAGGCATAGACTCGGATACGAACTGTGGGAAAGAAGTTAGGATTTAAAGTGAAAGCAAGAAGAAACTTAGACTCAGATACAGAATGCAGGTTGAAAGTGAAAGTGAAACCTAGAAGAAACTTAGACTCGGATACAGACTGTGGGGAGAAGCCAGGAGAAATGAGGGAGGAATATTGTTGGAAGAAAAGTTAGGAAACATACCGGGTAGAGAAAAATGTTAGGGAGGATGAAGCCGCGGGGGCAGGCCAAGGCGGAGACGTAAGCTAGCTTGGAATTCTTCAAGTCAGCCCGGGGAGCAAAAGGCGAAAATCTGGAACCAGAGGCAGACGTGGGCCGCCAGGTTGGAATCTGTCAGATTAGCCCGGGGAGCAAAAGACGGGAAGCCAAACCGTAGGGCAGAAACGTAAGCTATAGGTTGAATTCGCCAGGTTAGCCCGGGGAACTTGGACTGAATGCCAGTGGCGGAAACGTGAGCTGGGCTGTGTGATTCGCGGAGGCCGCCGCGCGCAGAGAGAGCGCGCGGGGCGCGAATAGATAGGGAACGTGGGGCTAGCGCGAAGGCCGAAGGCCGTGGTGCGGGCGTGAAGGGGCGCGGAGACCGCAGAGTGCACACGAAGCCGGGAACCCACGCAGAGCCGGGAACCCGCCGCAGGGCAGGCGCCGGGAAGCCGCGCAAATGAGAGAAGCAAGGGCTGAAGCGGCGCAGAGCCGGGAAGCCGCTGTGGGGGAGGCGCCGAGAAGCAGCCTCAGGGCGGGCGCCGGGAAGCCGCGGGGATAAGAGAAACAGAAATTTAGAAGTAAAATGAGAGAAATAGGAATGCTGGCAGATAGAAGTAAAATAGGAGAGATAGGAATGCCCGGAGATAGAGAAATAGAGAAAAATAAGGCCTCCCCACAACATGGCAATGAGAGAGCTTGGATTCGGTCTGCCTGATTAGTAAGACGATAAGCACCTGCTGGCGGCTAGTAGCTTACCTGCTGCAGGTCACTGAAGACAGGCACGTTATCAACACCAATAAGTCTCCCCACAATACAGCAATGAGAAGGCTTGAATTCGGTTTGCCTGATTGCTAGGGCTTGTAAGCACCTGCAGGCAGTTCTAGCAGAGCAGAGCATGCGCTGCAGGGCACCGAACACAGGCACGCATCAGCGCCTAAAAACCTCCTCACAACATGGCAAAGAGAGGACCCGGATTCGGTTTGCCTGATTGATAGGACTTGTAAGCACCTGTGGGCAACTCTAGCAAGCAGAGCAGAGTGTGTGCCACAGGGCACCAAAGACAGGCGCATATCAATGCCAAAAATAAAAAGAAAGGGGGATCTGTGGGGAGCAACTGGGAGCAACTCGGACTAGACTAAGTTACTGGAATTAAGACTTATTCTATGCATCTGCTCTCCCACAATATGGCGCTGAGAAGGGAGTAACAACTTCTACGCAGCTGCCTCTCGCCAATTTGATTGAGCTGCAGGAGCTGATCTTGCTCCTGATTGGAGGAGAGCAGCATACTCGGCGTGTGGGTAGCAGAGTTGGGATTGGTGGAAGAGGACTATAAAGGAGGAGAGACAACATGCACCAGGAACATCTAAGAGGAACACCTGTGCAGCCCCCAAGAGAGCCGGCCCGCTCCCCTGTGGAAGTGGGGAAAGTGGCTAGGGGGAACCGCCCTTCCACGGAGGTGGAAGGAATGGTAGCCAACCCGGGAAGAACCAGCAGCAAACCCGGGAAGGGCCGAGCAGACGAAAGAACAGCGCAGGGTCCTGTGTTGTTCCTCCACGAAGAGGGGGAGCGACACTGGGACTCTGTCGTCCACATAGGACACCTGGATGGAATTCCGAGCTCCTAGCTCAGACCTGGCCCAGCTCTGGCCTTTAAAGGTGAATCAGCAGATAGAAGATTTTCTCTCTCTCTTTCTCTCTCTCTCTCTCTCTCTCCCTTCTCTCTGCAAATCTGCCTTTCAAATAAATAAATATATTTTTGTTTAAAAAAATGGTGTAATTCCTTTAAGAAAAATAGCATCTTTGAAACTTTAGAAATGGCAGTGCTGGAAATCTTGCAAAGATTTTTCCACAAAAATGACCATGTGGGAATTTCTCTCCAAGGAAGATGAACCAAAATCAAATCACTTTATAAGAATGGAATGCGCTACTTAGGACTGTGTGCTTCTGTTTTGAAAGTCCTGGAAATACAACTTTTCAGTATAAGATACATTTACTAAAACTCTCAGATGGATGGTAGATTAGAAATCTGAATGGTCCCAATCTGTCTTTTTTAAATACGATGTGCAGGGGCCAGAGCTATAGCATAGCGATGATGCCACTGCCTGTAGTGCCAGCATTTCATATAGGCACCAGTTCAAGTCCCAGCTGCTCCACTTCTGATCCAGCTCTCTGCTATGGCCTGGGAAAGCAGTGGAAAATGGCCCTAGACCTTGGTCCCCTGCACCCACATGGGAGGCCCAGAGGAAGCTCCTGGCTTCTGGCTTCAGATCAACACAGCTCTAGCCATTGTGGCCATTTTGGGAGTAAGCCAGTGGATGGAAGACCTCTCTCTCTCTCTCTCTCTCTCTCTGCAAACTCTGCCTTTCAAATAAATAAATATTTAATAAAAAATATGCTGTGCAGCTCTGAAAAAAAAATCTTCTTCAACTTTGTCATATGTAAAAACTTTACAGCTGAGGGCCAGTATTGTGGAATAGCAGGTAAAGCCACTGCTTACAACACTAGTATCGCATATGGGTACCAGTTCGTATAGTAGCTGTTCCACTTCTGATTAAAATGCCTGCTAATGGCCTAGGAAAAGCAATGAAAAATGGCCCAAGTGTTTGGGCCCCTGCCACCCTTGTGGGAGACCCAGATGAAGCTCCTGGCTTCTGGTTTTGGCCTGGCTCATTCCTGGACATTGCATCCATCTGTGCAGTGAACCAACAGGTGGAAAATTCTCTCTCTCTCTCTCCCTCCCTCCCTCCCTTCCTCTCTCTCTGTAACTCTGACTTGCAAATAAATAAATCTTAAAACAACAAAAACAACAACAACAACTTGATGTCTGCAAATAGTCTCTCCAAATTTGAATTTCTCTTTTTTTATTTTTTGTTTTGGTGTTTTTGGTTAGTTTAAATTTTTTAAAAGATTTATTTTATTTATTTGACAGACAGTTTCAGAGAGAGGTAGAGACAGGGAGAGAGGTCTTCCATGTGCTGGTTCACTCCCCAGATGGCCGCAATGGTCGGAGCTGTGCTGGTCCAAAGCCAGGAGCCAGGAGCTTATACCAGGTCTCCCACACAGGTGCAGGGGCCCAAGGACTTGGGCCATCTTCTACTGCATTCCCAGGCCATGGCAGAGAGCAGGATCAGAAGAGGAGCAGTCGGGACTAGAACTGGCGCCCATATGGGATGCCAGTGCTTCAGGCCAGGGCGTTAACCTGCTGTGCCATAGCACCAGCCTGTGTTTAGTATCTTTAAATCCACTCTATTAAAATCTACTAACACATTGCAATATAGCCAAAATACAGAACAAATACTAAGTAACAAAACATGAAGTAAAATAACAGAGAATTCGGCTAGACATAATGATATAGTAACTCCTCTCTCAATTCATTGTCAAGACCTGTAAGTGCAAGAAACACTTCAGGACATGCTCTGATGTTCCATGCCTTGCTCTTTGGATAGCCAGCCCACCAAACAGCAGTGCACTTATTCTTGGCTTAAGAACTATTCTTATAAGCTTGCTTCTCCAAAACCCATAGGAGATTAGAAATCGCAAAATAAAAATTAAGATGGGGAAGAAAATCTGGAGATCAAGAACAAAAATAAGGGTAACATCACAAACAACTGAAATAAAAAACTAAAGAATAGATATTATTCAAATCATGTTGCACTAAAATTGGTAGCTAGACATGAATCAATTTGTAACAACTAAATTCACAGGTTCAGAAATGGAAGGAGCCTTAAAATTAATGTAATACAATTTTCTAATTAACAGTGAAGTAAACTAAGTCAAGGCCTAGAGAGATATTTGAGGTGTTTCTCAATAAAGGTGCCCTCCCTGCACACACACACATGCACACACACACACACACCTGGTAAATCACTCTGAAATAAGACTGTTAGTCCTATCTTATTATTCTAACAATTGATTTTGAATAATCAAGAAAAGGTAGATTTTTTCTTTTTTTTCCAGACAGAGTTAGACAATGAGAGAGAGAAAACAGAGAGAGAGAGTTATAGACAGTGAGAGAGACAGAGAGAAAGTTCTTCCTTCTGTTGGTTCACTCCTCTAATGGCTACTAGGGCCAAGAGGAGCAACCGGGACTAGTATCCAGCACCCCAACTGGGACTAGAACCCGGGGTGCCGGCGCCGCAGTTGGAGGATTAGCCAAGTGAACCACGGCCCCGGCCAAGAAAAGGTACATTTCTTAAGGTATACTTTTTTAAAAAAGATTTATTTATTTATTTGAAAGTCAGAGTTAGAGACAGAGAGAAATATTTGATCCACTGATTTATTCCCAAAATGGCCACAACAGCTAGGGCTGAGCCAAGTTAAAGTCAGGAGCCAGGAGCTTCATTCAGGTCTCTAACATGGGTAGTGGGATCCAAGCACTTGAGCTATCTTCCACCGCTTTTCCCTGTCCTTAGCAGGGAGCTGAATTGGAAGTGGAGCAACTGGGACATGAACCTGCAGCCATATAGGATGCCAATGTTGCAGAGGCAGCTATGACACAACATGGGCCCTAAAACATACTTGATATCATAAGAAAGGGATTTGAGGTACCAGCCTTGTTGCATTGTGGGTAAAACCACCACCTTAGATGCCAGCATCCCATACGTGTGCTGGTTCATGTCCTGGCTGCTCCACTTCTGACCCAGTTCCCTGCTAATGTGCCTGAGGAAGCAGCAGAGGATGGCCCAAGTGTTTGAGCCCTTGCCACCCACGTAGGAGACCCAGAAGAAGCTCCTGGATCCTGGCTTTGGATCGGCCCAGCTCCAGCCATTGCAGCCATTTGGGGAAATGAACCAGCAGATGGAAGTTCTTTCTCTTTCTACCTCTGCCTCTCTGTAACCCTGCCTTTCAAATAAATAATTAAATGGTAAAAAAAATGAGTAAGAGAGAGGAAAATATATATTTATCTTTTCAAACTTACCAAGCAGCCCTTTACTATAATATGAGGAGAAGACGAAGGTCCAAGTTATACAATTTGCACAATGAGACACATGCATATGGAGCCAAACACGTCTCATGTTGCATATGTAGTCCTAACAGCTAAAACAATAATTGTTTCTTTGTGAATTTGAGAGGTCTCATGCTGGGAAAATGAAGTACCACATGACATGAGCCCAGAAGTTTCAGACCTAACTCACAAAGTATATATAATATTTATAAGTCCTATATATATTACTGCCAATTACTTTTGCTTTTACAAATCCTTCTGAAATGAATATGGTACTCTTGTGATTGACTTCAGTTAGACTTTTCATGGTTAAAAGGGTGTTCTTTTACCTAGTGACCAAAAACATTGCTGGTATATTATATGTGATAATCAGATAGCTCCCCTAGCTCTCATATACCCACCTTATAAAATGGAATATAAGTCATACTAATCTTTATTAAAAGAGACCAAAAGTCAGTTAGCATAGTACAAGTAAGAGTTTTAAATTGATAATATAAACTGGTCTGGCTTTATATATAGGGACTGTAAATGCAGGCAGAATTCTTTCTGAAATGCTGCTTTATTGAGACATAACTCACATCCTATATATTTCACTTCTCATATCGTTGTGCACCTATTACCACAAACAATTTCAAAATGTTGCATTACCCCAAAAAGAAACTCTGCACCTCTTAGCCATCACCCTCCAGCCCCCCAATGCCCAGCCTTTCCAGTAGCCTTAGGCAACCACTACTTTACTTTCCAGCTCTATAAATGTCCCTACTCTGAACAATTTATATAAATGGAATCATATAATATATGATACATTGTGACTGGCTTCTTTCATTGGCATAATGTTTTTAGGTTTTATACATATTGTAGTATGTATCCGTGTTATATTTCTTTATAGTGTCAAATAACATTTTGTTATATGGATATACCACATTTTGAATTTGCTTATCTCTTCATCAGTCAGTGGATATTCGAGTTGTTTCCCCATTTGGACCTGTTATGACTAATAACTGCTAAGAATATTCATGTGTAAGTTTTTATATGGATATATAGTCCCATTTCCCTGGAGTATATACCTAGGAGTAGGATTGCTGGATTATAATTATGATACCTCTATGTTTAGCCATTTGGGGAAAGGCCAAACGGTTTTCTAAAGCAGGTTTACCACTTTCCATTCCCAGCACAAAACATTCTTACTCAGCCTAAATATCCAAGAAAACTAGGGAATCCCACTTAAATCCAAAAAATGTAGTCAATTGGTATTTTCTTTCCCTTAGTGTGCCCATTTGCATCAATTCATAAATTTCCTATTATATAGAAACATTAGTTACCACTAATACAATGATTCCACTGTTAATGCTCTCTGGTCTTTGAACTCAAAATTTTTATATTAACTTTCAACGCAGGAGAATTTTGTGCTGTTATTATCTTAAGTTTTGATGTTACAAAGACAAACACACACAATGTCTAGTGCTGGGTCAACAGGCCTCATTAACTAGGTTTCTTCTTCAAAGTCTGTATTTAAAGGACACAAAATTGGCTGCAGTTGTCTACAGTATCACACTTGACAAACCCTGCATAATATCAGGCTCTTCTGGATCTAGATTCAGTGAACAAATCTGAAAAAGCCATATTATAAGCTACAGGTCAACAAGCCAGAACTCACATTAAACAAAAGAACTACTTTGATATACAAATATCTTCCACGTGTATTTTGGAAGAAGTCATGGCTACAGCAATGACAGTGCATTTTAATGAAGTAGGAGTATGTGACATGATCTTGCCAGCCTGTCCAATTATTTTTGTCCCCCACATTTATGGATCACTACCAGTAATTGTTCTAGGGTACAATTTATGAGGTTACAGAAAGAAAACATTCCAAATATGTCTACCAAAAAACAAAAACGGTTTTTATTTTACATATATCATTTTATATACATCTATGAATATTTGCTTTCTTCAGATATATCAGACTTCTTCAGATATCTCAGAGTCAAAGTGGTTTAGAAGACAGTAGTGTTAATAAAACATCATCTCCTCGTGGAGGTCATGGATTTTTGCCAAGGTTACTTTCTAGCTACCCTTATCCCCTGCCACCTTATGTCTCCTAAAAGATTGATGTCCCAGGAGGGCAGCTTTTTCTTTTCTCAAATTCCCATAATAACTTGCATCTGATGAGAGCTTCATAAATGTTTCTAAATGAAATAATTAATAAGGGAAAGGAGAATATGACAATATCAAAACACAAGACCTTTTTCATTTGCATTAGGGCAAAACTGCTGCTCAACTGGAAGGCATAAGCAAAGAACACCAATTTTGCTTCATTCAAATTCACACCTTAAATCTTAGAAACGATGACATATTCAGACAACAACTTATCAGCCACAGCATTGTGTGTGAACCGGAAGTAAGGAATATTGGGTGCAATAACGTGATAGGAAAATGAATTTCGGTGGCAGTAATATGAAATTTTCGTTTATCATTTATTCAACTTCTTGACACTAGCACAATTATACGTTAAAACTTGTGGGAATGTTAAAGTGGCCAAGAATGCTTTACAAAAACAGTTCATCTCATCATGAAGACAATCTCTTACAAGAGTTGGGTGAAAAGAGGCCATAGAAGGACTTTTCATAGTCTTAGATTTCCAAGAAGTCCCATTTTAAGTAGATTCTTTCTAATGCACCAAAATGCTTGAACAAAGCAGAGGGGTAGGGGATCAAACCCAATTCTGCAGTGTAAATTAATTTCAGGAAAATCTTTGCACATATTTTCAATTTTAATAGGAATCTCAACAAGATTAGGGACATAAAGTTTTGGGTCCTTATTGATTTTATTCCTAGGAATCCTCAATAAATTACTTCATTTCATTCTGTTTGCATTCAGATTTTTACCTCCATCAATTTTACCTAATATCCAAGTCACAAGGTTATTGTGAAGATCAGATTAGCTGACATTTGTAAACATGATATGTATATGGTAAAGCACTTCACAAATATCTATTAGTATAATCATCATCATATTCATACTCGATAAGGATGTTTTCTTTATTCTTCTCAGGGGAACAAATTTCCTGTTTGAGTAGTAGGCACCCAATCGATGCTTCCTTTTGAACTTCCCTTTTATTGTAATGATTTATAAATTCTCTAAGAAATATAATAGATATAGGGGCCAGTGCTGTGGATCACTTGGTTAATCCCCTACCTGCGGCACCGGCATCCCATATGGGCGCCAGGTTCGAGTCCTGGTTGCTCCTCTTCCAGTCCAGCTCTCTGCTGTGGCCCGGGAAAGCAGTGGAGGATGGCCTAAGTGCTTGGGCCCTGCACCCACGTGGGAGACCAGGAAGAAGCACCTGGCTCCTGGCTTCAGATCGGTGCAGCGCCAGCCTTAGCAGCCATTTGGGGAGTGAACCAACAGAAGGAAAACCTTTCTCTCTGTCTTTCTCTCTCTCACTGTCTACAACTCTACGTATCAAATTTTTAAAAAATTAAAAAATATAATAGATATATATAAACAATATATATATTTTACAAGTTATATGGCCTTACTTTTAATTCCCTTTGTGCCTCAGTTTGCTTACTTATGAAATAACATAATTACCACTCCCTATTTGAAGGGTAGTATTCAGAAATAAATGGGGTAGACCATAAAGTACCAGGTATATAACAGATATCAAATTAAATATACTTTCTTCTCCCTTCTTAGCTGCTTTTAACACTGAAGGTCATAGATCATAAAATCAATGCTTACATTACGAGGATTATACAAGAAATCAGGCTGTTTTACATAAGCAAATTCCAAACACTCGTGAAGTTGAGTGTAAACAGGAGGTAAAGTAAAAACTAAAATCACCCAAACCTCCTACATCTTCCCCAAAAAACATCATGTTGTCTAATCACTGTTGTAAAGAACTGAAATCATCTCCACTCATGCTATTGACGTTCTAACTTTTCTTTATCACAAGCGATATTCAATGTTCTACCTCTACAGAATTTGTACTGTTAAAACCACCTCCTTTTAAATATTGCTCTGATAATGAATTTGGTGTAGGAACACAGGTCTATCTTATTCAAGTCCAGTCGCAGGACTCGAGTTCAACTTGAAGTCTCTTCTCACCAAACTTTCCTTCATTTCCAATCTCATTTATTCCTTCCCCTCCGCTCTCCTGATGTCTTTCTCTGGCCCAAGTTTAAAGGTCACCAGAGTTCCAGAGCTGTTTTTAACATATATCACACCACTTTCAACTGTAGTGTTCTAGCATAAAATTCCCAGGGTGGTAAGATTGTTGTAATTCCCTACACAGAATGCTGATGTCTTTCAGTCCTGAATTTTGCGTTCTGAGCCCTCTGGAAGCCAGGATAGTTGAGACTATAAACACAGAATTGCTATTTCATTGTAGTATTCAAAAACTTTCTGGAGAGGCCAGCACTGTGGCACAGTAGGTTAATCCTCTGCCTGCAGCACCGGCATCCCATATGGGCGCTGATTCTAGTCCTGGCTGCTCCTCTTCCCACCCAGCTTTCTGCTATGGCCTGGGAAAACAGTAGAAGATGGACCAAATGCTTGGGCCCCTGCACCTACGTGGGAGACTGGGAAGAGGCACCTGGCTCCTGGCTTCCAATCAGCGCAGTTTTGGCTGTTGCAGCCATCTGGGGAGGGAACCAACGGAAGGAAGACCTCTCTGTCTCTCCCTTTCACTGTCTGTAACTCTACCTCTCAAATAAATAAATAAAATCTTTAAAAAAATTTTTGGGTATTAGATGGAACATTCTTTGAAGGCTAGGGTTGCCATGCTGGGGAGTGGAGCATTAAGAAATCCCAGGGTATTAAATCTTAACATGCATACATCTCAAGGCAGATATGTCTCTGCAATGTACACTGTACATTATATGGGGGGGGATGGAATTTACAGTATTAACACAGATCGAATAATCCAGGAAATGAACAAAATAGGAAAAGTTTAAAATTAATATTCTACTTTTCAAAGTAATATTAACCACATTTTAAAAAACACCTCATTCTTTATTCTATTCACCATTAAGAATTAATATGTAAATGTTCCAGATCTATATAACGTTGAACTATAATATACATGTCAATATTATAAGAATATTGGTTTTATAGATTTATTTTTATTTATACGAAAGGCAGAGTTGGCCAGCGCCGCGGCTCACGAGGTTAATCCTCCGCCTTGCAGTGCTGGCACACCGGGTTCTAGTCCCGGTCGGGGCGCCGGATTCTGTCCCGGTTGCCCCTCTTCCAGGCCAGCTCTCTGCTGTGGCCAGGGAGTGCAGTGGAGGATCGCCCAAGTGCTTGGGCCCTGTACCCCATGGGAGACCAGGAGAAGTACCTGGCTCCTGCCACCGGATCAGCGCAGTGCACCAGCCGCAGCACACGGGACGCGGCGGCCATTGGAGGGTGAACCAATGGCAAAAGGAAGACCTTTCTCTCTGTCTCTCTCTCTCACTGTCCACTCTGCCTGTCCAAAAAAAAAAAAAAGGCAG
Organism: Oryctolagus cuniculus; assembly: GCF_051225735.1. NCBI lineage: Eukaryota > Metazoa > Chordata > Mammalia > Lagomorpha > Leporidae > Oryctolagus > Oryctolagus cuniculus. Next base: position 119,069,229 of record NC_142871.1, read on the forward strand.
AGTTACAGAGAGAGAGGAAAAAGTCTTCATCTGCTGGATCACTCCCCATATGGCCACAATGGCTGGTGCTGAGCTGATCCGAAGCCAGGAGCCAGGAGCTTCTTCCAGGTTTCCCCTGTGGGTGCAGCGTCCCAAGCACCTGGGCCATTTTCTACTGCTTTCCCAGGCCATTAGCAGGGAACTGAATTGAAAGTGGAGCAGCTGGGACTCAAACCAGCATCCATATTGGATGCCGGGGCTGGAGGCCAGGGCTTTAACTCGCTGTTCCATAACACTGGCCCCAAGAATCTCGCTTTCAATACATGTTCATCTATTGTATGCTTGTCTGCTCATGACTTTTAAAAAGCATAAAGGCAGATTATTCATATCTAGGTATCTGTTTCATGAGCCATTAATAATTGAGGTGACTAACTGCTGAGTTATATGTTTATCAATTAATGTCACCATATTTATTTGAATCCTTCTATTAGCACTATGTGTTTATTGATTTTCCTCTGCATATATTCTTGCAATGTAAAACAGAAATACAGATGAAATAGAAATGTGAATAAACACAACAGTATTTACATGTAATAAATCACATATAAAAAAGGGTGGATCTAAAAAAATTCAAGATCTTATTGTAATATATTCAATGATAGTGGTATTTGGCACTTGAATATTTTTCCTTTCATGACTTATATAAAGAAGAAAAGTGGGGCCGGTATTGTAGTAGTAGGTAAAGCTGCCTCCTGCAACACTGATAGCCCATAAGGGTACCGGTTTGTGTCCTGGCTGCTCCACCTCCGATCCAGTTTCCTGCTAATAGCCTGGAAAAGCAGCAGAAATGCCCAACGTGCTTGGGCACCTACATCCATGTGGGAGACCCAAATGAAGCTCCAGGCTCATGGCTTTGGCCTGGCACAGCCCTGGCCGTTGATCTCTCTCTCTCTCTCTCTCTGTGTGTGTGTGTGTGTGTGCGCACGCGTGTGTGTGTGTGTCTCCCTCTCTCTGTAACTCTGACTTGAAAATCAAATAAATCATAAAAAGAAAGAAGAAAAGTCACCTTGAACACAAGATTAAATTGGTGAGCTTAAAGAGATCATGCACAGAATTGCAGGTTCTCTGTTGATAAATACTTATCTATCTTCTACCAATGATTTCCATCACCTCCTTCTTCTCAACTCAACTTCTTAAATCAGCAGAAACCCATGATGATCATCACATGCAAAAAGAGACATTAAAGTCTTTTCAAGGGGGCAGTGCCATGGTACAGCAGGCAAAGCCACCATTTATAATGTCTGCGTTCCATTTTGGATCACATGTTTGGGTCCTGGCTGCTTTGCTTCCAGTCCAGTTTCCCGCTATTGTGCCTGGGAAGGCAGTGGATGATGTTCAAATACTTGGGACCCTGCCACCTACATGGGAAATTTAGATGGAATTCCTGGCTCTTGAGTTCTGCCTGGCCCAGCCTGGATTATTGTGGCCATCTGGGGCCTAGAATGTGTTCTCTCTATCACTCTCTGCGTGCGTGCATGTGTGTTTGTGTGTGTGTGTGTGTGTATTGTGTTGCTTTATATTTCAGATAAATAAATCTTTTTTAAAAAAAATAGTCCTTTGAGGTAGGGAGAAGTGAGTTTTTGATTCTTAAGCAAAGGGGGAAACAGGAAAGAAATTTCTTTCTAAATCTTGCTTTTATTACTAGTATGCATAAAATAAAGCAAGGGGTTATCTTAGTGAATAGTACTGTGTTCTTTCTATCATTACCTTGGTATATACATCTTTTTTGCCTTCCTCCCAATTCACATTAATTCTCTAACAGCTCATACATATGGCTGTATAAGTAAGACCCTTCAATTTCAATAATTTCCCAACCAGAAGATAAACTTTGTTTTTCCTTTTCTTTTTTAACTGGAGCATAGCTAATAATGCAAATGAAATCTGGGTCTGGTAACATTTGATCTGTCCTCAGATGAGAGAAGCAAGGTGGCATCAGCCTTCTCTGATATAGTCTGCAGCAGCCAAAGAGCAGCGCCAGTATACAAGTGACATGCATATCACATGTATCAAAGTAGAAGTGCAATCTGTAAGGCAATAAGACTCTTTCACATCCCAGCATGGGTGCTGGCCCTGAGCTGCAGTTCCAGTAATTGACATAGTTGCCCAATGCTACAAAACAAACTCAGAAACTATTCTCATTAGACATCCCCCTGCTTTGTGACTCTGTTATTGTAAAACCCAAACACTGAGCCCCATACCAGCGTGGCTCTGTTTTTAATTAGTTCTGATGGCATTGGGCTGTAAGCCAAAGAAAAAATGAACTTCCTGTGACTGAGGCTTGTTGCTCAGTATGTTGCTTCCTTCTTAGAGAGATTGTTTTCACAACATTTTATGAAAAGGACTACTGACAGAAATAATATAAGTTTTAACTGCTTTTGATATTTTTTCCAAGCCTATAAAATGCAGCTAAAAGTCAGATTTGTACAGTTACAATGTCATTATTTGGTCTTTTGTGTGACCCAGTTGACTTGTCTTTTGATTAAAGACATCCTACCCGATTAATTTTTTTAATGGAGAAAGCACAGGCTTCTGTTAAAATTTTAAAACCATGAATGTTTTAGTGTTTCCACTAAATTAATTTGGTGATATATTTTTTACTGCCTGAGTCATTGACAGAATAGTGTTAGAATTGAGATGCTAGTAAGGTCACCTTTTGAAAACAAGGAAGTAAAGAACAGATGGGAACCCCAGACAGGTAAAGCACTATTTAGACAAATTCTGGAATCCTATACATGATGAACTTTCACTGACTACTAATTCTTGCCTATCTAAGATCTTTCAACAATCCCTTCAGTATAGAGAATTTCTCAATAATGAATCTTCCCCCTCCCACACACACACACATACAACTTAGAAGCTGGATGTTTGCTTTCCCAGATTCCCTTGAAATTTATGATAATTATGTAATTGTATTATTTGTATAGATGGTGATTTAGGTTCCACCAATTAGACATACCCACTCACAGCTTGAGTTTGGAAGAAAGTGAAATGAGAAAGGAGCTACCACATGGAACTCTGGAAAGAGAGGCAAAGATATATCCAGTATGCAGGAATGGCAGTGGCTTAGGTCCTAACTGGCACCCTCAATCAGCAGCACCCCATGCAGAGCTGTGTACAGAAGTTGCAATTGTAGGGTATCTACTGAATTTGTTCAGCAGTGGAACTGGATATACAGTCTTCATATTCAACACCATCTTTGATCTGCTGGAGTTTCGGCGAATTGGCCCATCATCTCCAAAAATTTACTTCTCTGCTTACATTGACAAAAGTGGATTTTTGTTCCTTGCAAACAGGAATTTCAGTACAACCACTTTGACTCTATGCTGTGATTCCAGCAAAAGGTAACAAGATGATTTTAAGCAGTGTTGAAAAAAATAATCTTTCAAATCAGTAGAAGAGAATTTGAAATCCTTATTCTTCTCTTAGTAATTGTGTCAGTAGCTGATTCCTCTGAACTTTTCTTCATCTTAAAAGATTATAATAAATACTTCATGAGGTTCTTGGGAAATTTTAGTAATATATGATTGCAATTATTATCATTACCACAAAGAGAAGCATTTACAAGATTTTTAAAATTCCTTGTAGGAACAGGTATAAATTTTATCTTAAATAAATAGGCATTTACTTTCTTTGGACGCAAGCTTAAAGAATCACTGGATTACAGAGTTCCAAGAGATTCTGCGGTTATTTTAGTCATTCTAATGTTTCAAAAGGGATAATTTCTATAGGTTTCTGTAAAATACAGATAAAAGGCACATCTTATTTTTCATTCAAAGTTTATTCATACATACAGGCATTTTCTGATCAAACCAAGATAATTCCCACAACACGTATGCACCTGTTCCTTTTGAACACATTTAATAGCACGTCAAGTTCTATGTATTTTTCAAAGCCACACTAACCACCACCTTCTTAAGTGTTTTCCTATTTTCACTGGTCAGATAGGAGTTGCCTTCTTTGAACACTGATACAATTGTCTCCTGTGGCAGTCAATATATTTTTGCTTACATGAAATTTAGCTGTATACATGCCTGTAACCCCCCTCCCCGACTTGTGTAAACTAAGATCATGAGGATGAGGATTCATTCCTATACTATAACCCTCAGCAAAGTGCTATGTACAAGCCATTTCTGTATAACATAACCTATACTACTACAAGATCAGCTCTTGCTCTGTAACTGCATTGGAACTTCCTTGAAGGCATAAATAGTTCTTACACATCTTATATCCTCCTATCCTCCTTGGTGTCTAGCATATCTCTATTGAATTAATATCATTGTATTAAAATTTTCTATGTATTTTCTCCTTTTATACATTGTTTCTTTTTCATCCTACTCAGTTGTTCTTTGATTCTTTTTAAGAACCTACAGACTGTAACACTTACTTCTGCTTAGCAAGTCTTTATGAAAGTAAATTCTTTCTTTGTAGATATTGCTTGCCACTCTTATTATTGCTTTTACATAATATTTGCAAACTAGTCATAAAATATTTTCATTATAGCATATGGCTAAAAACACCTATTATTGCTTCCTCCCCCAACACCTACATCTGGGTAACTATTGTGTAAATGTGCTGCACATTGCTGTATTTCCTCTAACCTCCTAAGGGTATTCATATTAATCTACATTATGCAGCATTTTTAGTCCAAGTCTCCTACTTTCTGAGCTTCAAAGCAGAAGACATTGGTAAAATGTCCACTTCCTCCTGTTTTGCCATCAGCAACATTTTCTCCTCTTGTCCAATCATTGAATAGCCTTAAAGTTCTTTGCAATTATATTCTTGGACTTCTCTTCTTTAGTCTCCATTACCACATTGTTTTTTGTTATATACCAGAACCTCGTCAAAGTGGTACATAAATATCTTAACAGAAGTTTTTCATATAAATCCTTTCTCAGTTTGGATAGTTCCTGCTCTATCATTCTTCACAACCAAAACCATGATGTGTTCTATTTTCTCACTGTATTCTGCTTGTATAAATCAATGACTGGCCCCTAAAACTGCTTGAACACTTACACTACTAGCCCAAGTTGTGAGAACAGTGAATGGCAATGGGCAATTCACAATTCTTCTTCTTCGTATATATATATATTTTTAAGATCTATATATTAATTTCAAAAGCAGAGTTACACAGAGAAGGGGAGGCAGAGAGAGAGAGAGAGAGAGGGAGGGAGGGAGAGAGAGAGAGAGGTGTCTTCCATTCACTGGTTCACTCCCCCAGATGACTGCAATGGCCAGAGCTGAGCTGATCCAAAGCCAGGAGCCAGGAGCTTCTTCCGGGTCCCCCATGCAGGTGCAGGGGCCCAAGGAGTTGGGCCATCTTCTACTGCTTTCCCAGGCCATGGCAGAGAGCTAGGTAGGAAATTGGGCAGCCAGGCCTTGAACTGGTGCCCATATGGGATACCAGCACTGCAGGCAGCAGCTTAACCTCATATGCCACATCATCAGCCCCACCTTCTATATATCTTTGCCCAAGAACTGAATCCATCAGTCTCGGGAGATTTCAATTTTACTTACTTATTTTTTCCCTATGAGATGTCCCCACCTTGCATTATCTCCTTACTAAGGTGGTTAGTATAGAAAGCTTCAAGCTTGCTGATGGATGTTAATACACTCAGTGCCCCAGCAATGCCTTTTCTGTTGTGCACATCTCATGGTATAACTTTTCTAAAAAATTCTTTGTCAAATAAATTGTTAAGAATTATATACCACTAATGATTTTGTGATTACTTAAAATGTGCTTTACATAAGCAAAGTTGAACGTCTTTTCATTTAATTATTGCTGATAAAACTTGCCTGTTTTCCTGCTCAACTATTTCTTCAAGATTTACTTATTTATTTGAAAGGCAAAAATACAATAAAGATAATTGAAAATGAACCCTGATGTGAATGGAGTGGGAGAGGGAATGGGAGTTGGGAGGGATGCAGGTGGGAGGGAAGTTGTGGGGGGGGGGGGAAGCCATTGTAATCCATAAGCTGTACTTTGGAAATTTATATTTGCTAAATAAAAGGTAAAAAAAAAATACAGAGGGGGATGGAAGAGGAGGGGGAAGAGAGAGAGAGAGAGTGAGAGAGAGAGAGAGAGAGAGAGATATCTTCCATCCACTGGATCACTGCTCAAATGGCCGCAACAGTCAGGACTCGGCCAGGACAAAACCAGGAGCCAGGAATTTCTTCTGTGTCTCCCACATGGGAGCAGGGGACAAAGTACTTCAGCTATCTTCCACTGCTTTTCCCAGGCACATTAGCAGGGAACTGGATCAGAAGTGGAGGAGCTAGGACTTGAACCAGTGCCATATGGGATGCTGGCACGGCATATGGAGGCTTATCCTTCTACACTACTGGCCCCTCAACGATGGTTTTTTTACATTGCATCTGTTAGTTTTTTTGTTTAGTGTAGAATTAAGCCTTTGACTATAGTATAAATTAAAAATATGTTATCTCAAAAATAAGAAATAAAGTATCATACCTTTAAGAATCTGATGACAGTTAGAATGCTATCCTCAAAAAATATACATGTATATACACATACAATAAGCATACAATGTCCAGGAGTAAAGAGATCTGCTAAAGTTCCCCATGGAAGCTATAAATAGTAATTGCAGTTAAAAACTCCTACTGGAGTAGGAAACAGATTTGTTTTTAAATACAAAACCATTTAATCATCCATAGTCTTTGATGCAACTTAAGAGGCCAAAATGAACAGGAACAAAAGAGAGAAAATTTGAGAATGAGCAAGGAAACTGTTACTTTAGAATACTAAATATTATCTATTATTTGGATATTACACTACCACAGTGACAAGAATTTACTGAACGAATATAACACATATTTCATCCAAGAGTTGATTTTATTTATGCTGATATTAGGCAAGAAGAACTAATCATGCAAACAAGAAAATAAGCCCATTTTGGGATGGCATTGTGGCGCCAACAGGTAAAGCCGCCACCTGCAACACCATCTCATGTGGGTGCAGGTTCGAGTTCCAGTTTCTCCACTTTCAATCCAGCTCCCTGCTGATGTGCCTGGGAAAGCAGCAGAGGAAGGTCAAAGTATTTGGGGCCCCTGCCACTCATAAGGGAAACCCAGAGGAAGCTCCTGGATCCTGGTCTCAGTCTGGCCCAGCCCCAGCCACTACAGCCATTTAGGGAGTGAACCAGAGGATGGAAGATATCTCTGACTCTGACTCTGTCTCTGTCTCTGTCTCTGTCTCTCTTTCTCTCACTGTTACTCTGACTTCCAAATAAAGAAAACTTTTTTCAAAACTTTTATTTAATAAATATAAATTTCCAAAGTACAACTTTTGGATTATAGCGGCTTTTAACCCCATAACCTCCTACCACCCACAACCATCTCAACTCACACTCTCTCTCCCATCCCATTCTTCATCAAGATTCATTTTCAATTATCTTTATATACAGAAGATCAACTTGGTATATTCTAAGATTTCACAAAGTATAGAGTACTGTTTGAATAGTTGTACCATTAATTCACATAGTACAACACATTAAAGACAGAGGTCCTACATGTGAAGCAGGTGCACAGTGACTCCCGTTGTTGATTTAACAATTGACACTCTTATTTATGATGTTGGTAATCACCCGAGGCTCTTGTCATGAGCTGCCAAGGCTATGGAAGCCTCTCAAATTCACAAACTCCAACCTTATGTAGACAGGGCCATAATCAAAGTGGAAGTTCTCTCCTCCCTTCAGAGAAAGCTACCTCCTTCTTTGATGGCCAGTTCTTTCCTCTGGGATCTCACTCACAGAGAGAGATCCTAAGTCTTTCTTTCTTTCTTTCTTTTTTTTTTTTTTTTTTGTTTGCCACAGTGTCTTGGCTTTCCATGCCTGAGAAACTCTCATGGGTTTTTTAGCCATATCCGAATGCCTTAAGGGCTGATTCTGAGGCCAGAGTGCTGATAAACAAATCTTTAGCCACGGCTCAAAAGGCCAATCCTCCGCCTTCTGGTGCCAGCACACCAGATTCTAGTCCCGGTCAGGGCACCAGATTCTGTCCCGGTTGCCCCTCTTCCAGGCTAGCTCTCTGCTGTGGCCCAGGAGTGCAGTGGAGGATGGCCCAAGTTCTTGGGCCCTGCACCTGCATGGGAGACCAGGAGAAGCACCTGGCTCCTGCCATCGGATCAGCGCAGTGTGCTGGCCGCAGCACGCCGGCCGTGGCGGCCATTGAAGGGTGAACCAACGGCAAAGGAAGAACTTTCTCTCTGTCTCTCTCTCTCACTGTCCACTCTGCCTGTCAAACAAATAAAAATTAAAAAAAAATAAATTAAAAAAAAAAGAAAAAGAAAAAAAAGCCCATTAAAGATCATATGAGGAGCTGGCACTGTGGCGTAACTGTTAAAGCCACCACCTGCAGTGCCAGCATCCCATATGGGCACCAGTTGGAGCCCTGGGTGCTCCTCTTCTGGTCCAGCTCTCTGCTATGGCCTGGGAAAGCAGAAGATGGCCCAAATGCACCCATGTGGGATACCCAGAGGAAGCTCCTAGCTCCTGGCTTCAGATGAGCCCAGCACTGGCCATTGCAGCAATTTGAGGAGTGAACGAGCGTATAGAAGACCTGTCTCTTTTTCTGATTACCTCTCTGTAAACTTGCCTTTCAAATAAATAAATAAATCTTTAAAAAATCATATGAATAATGAAGTGATATATCTGATATAACAAAACATTTACCTGTAACAGTTCTGCAGTCTTAGAATTTTAGCTTAGAGGACCAAGAAGAATTTAAAATAAGAACACAATGTAAACAGTCTATGAAATACTCTTAACTACATCACTTTAATGTTTTCTAAATTAATTTCCCTTGGTCTGAATAAATAAATACAATCTAATGGATAAACATGAATAGACACATGTATATCTGTTTATTCTGTGTGTGTGTGTTGCTAGATTTTTGTGTGTGTGTGATGTCCAAAATAGACTTAGAATTGCCTTAGCAGCTAAAACACAGGGTTGGTTGAAGGGGTCACTAACTGTTAAATTATACCTTTCCTTAGTATTTGAAATGTACTATGAGAATTTATTAGGCTAGCATATTTAATTTTAAGTTGACCCATAAAGGGAAGTATACACTGAGAAAATGTCAGTATGTATTAAAGCGTGCATATTCTTCAACTCAGAAATTCTGCTTTTTAACTTTTTAACTCTTATGTGCATTTGATTAAAAGATGAAATTATAAGGAAAATCACTGTTTTTAAAATCAAAAATGCATTTTAATATAATTTATCTATTTCTATACAGTATATATTTCTCCCACAGAATAGAGACATATATATAAATATAGTAAAATATTCCATAGAAATCATATGGAAATGGCATAAAATGATTCATGAATCCATGAGTATATGCACATGAATATAAGCGGGTACTTCAAAAATGTGCAGAAAATAGAATTAAAAAATAAGTTTATATTACTGCCAAGAAATTTTTAAACACATGTATATGAGTGGGGTCTTAAAAATGGTCATGGAGGGCCAGTGCCGCGGCTCAATAGGCTAATCCTCCACCTAGCAGGGCTGGCACACCGGGTTCTAGTCCCCGTCAGGGCTCCAGATTCTGTCCCAGTTGCCCCCCTTCCAAGTCAGCTCTCTGCTATGGCCCGGGAGTGCAGTGGAGGATGGCCCAAGTGCTTGGGCCCTGCACCCGCACGGGAGACCAGGATAAGCACGAGGCTCCTGCCTTAGGATCAGCGCAGTGCGCCATTGGAGGGTGAACCAATGGCAAAAGGAAGACCTTTCTCTCTGTCTCTCCCTCTCACTGTCCACTCTGCCTGAAAAAAAAAAAAGTCATGGATAGCACAAATTATGAAAAACTATGCATAGATTTTTTTAATTGCACCAAAAACTTATCTTTCAATTCCATTTTTCTTTTGACTTTTTGAAGTTACCTAACAAAAGTATTCTATGGAATATTATGTAGCAATTAAAGAGGAAGATGTAGCATAACGACATGGAAAAGCTCAACAAGATATATCATTAAGTGAAAGGGAAAGTAGCAGAGTGTGACTCACGATTTGATCTGTCACTTTATATGTGTGAATGCACAAATATATGTAAGTTAGTGCCTAACAGAGGTCTGGAAAGATCTATTCCAGGGGCCAGCACTGTGTCGTAACTAGTTAAGCCACCATCTGCAATGCCGACATCTCATATAGGGACCAGTTCAAGTCCCAGCTGCTCTACTTCTGATCCAGCTCCCCACTAATGCACCTGGGAAAGCAACAGAAGCTGGCTCAAGTGCTTGGGTTCCTGCACCCACACTGAAGACCCAGATAAAGTTCCTGGTTCCTGGCTTTGGCCTGGCCCATCCCCAGCTGTTGTGACCATTTGGGAGTGAACCAGCAGATGGAAGATTCTCTCTCTCGCTCTTTCTCAACACTGACTTTCAAATAAATAAATAAATCTTTTAAAAAAAGGAAAAGAAATCTGATCCAAACTCATAATAGTGAGTGTCTCTGGTCAGCTGAGTAGTATTAGGAGAAAATTACAAAGGAATTTCACTTTTTAATATCATAACTATGTATGGTTTAAATGTTTTAAAGTTAAAATAACATACTACATGAATATTTCCTCTGTGAAAAGTAATTTAAATAAACAAGTAAACAGTCCACTTTTTTGGAATTTGGAAAAAGTACTGAATGATGGTAGCACTGATTGTTGAGTACTAGGTGTCTAGCTAAATAATAGCATTTGAATATTAGAATAAAAGAAATCTCTGGAATGGTGTGTTTTCTTGGAATAAAATTATGGGAGTAGAGTTTGCTATCATAAGATTTGGATAATAAGTGAGCAAGACACAGGTAAAAGCAATTTGCTCTAGGTTTATAAACATATAATGGTATAGCCAAAAATTTAATCTCTTGCTTCAAAACTTGTTCTCATTTTATTTTGAAGCAGCCACCCAAAACTTTCTAGATCATTTATTTTTGCAAGTTAAAAAATTTAGATATGTATCAAAGCATACAAAAAAATCTAAAAATTTTTAACTAGAATCTTAGTAAACATTTTATATTGGCAAATTCATAAGTAGCTGTCCTTGACCAGCCACAAAAATAACAGTCACTGTAATGAAAAATGGTCCATTTTCCCCCGTAAGCCACATTCAATGCACTAGCTATTGTTCCCCTTTAAATATCTGTAAGCATAGCCCTATCCAGAGATATTAATATATGAGATGATCTTATGAATATTAAAAATTTTACTTTTAAATTTTCATAGACCGCCAAATCATCACAATTGCCATTTATTCCAACTGCATTAATAGACAAATATATTGAATAAGTCCATAAAAACAATCAATCCCTCGCCAAGCTATACCATCCCCTATTGCTCCTCAAGCCTTGTCTCTTATTAGTCTCGCCTTGTACAGCACTCCTTGCTTTATTTTCAGTATGTCAGTAATACTCTTGCAATCCAGGACTGTTTATTTACTGATACCTCTCCCAGGGCAAGCAATTCACTCCCTTAACTTCCTTCACAACTTTGCTCAAATGTCTCCTCAATAAATATCCATGCTTGGGCCCGGCACCACCTGCGGTGCTGGCATCCCATATAGGTGCTGGGTTCTAGTCCCGGCTGCTCCTCTTCTAGTCCAGCTCTCTGCTGTGGCCCGGGAAGGCAGTGGAGGATGGCCCAAGTGCTTGGGCCCTGCACCTGCATGGGAGACCAGGAGGAAGCACCTGGTTCCTGGCTTCGGATCGGCACAGCGCCGGCCATAGCGGCCATTTGGGGGTGAACCAACAGAAGGAAGTCCTTTCTCTCTGTCTCTCTCTCTCACTGTCTGTAACTACCTGTCAAATAAATAAATAAAAATCTTTTTAAAAAATAAATAAATAAAAATAAAAATAATCTATGCTTGATTTTTCCCAGTAACACTTGTCAGCCAACATAACGTTTCTTTTTTTCATGGTTGTCATAGTTTTATTTATAGAAGATAAATAAAAATTATTTAGACACTCAAAAATAGCAGAATTGATAAAGCAACTGAACCATGAATGTAATGAATACTATTAAGACAAAAATACAGTAATGTCTGATACACACAATCGCATTAGCTTTATATTGATACTGCTACTGTATGTTGTTTCTACTGGATGCTATTTCATGTATTGGGAGCTTAGTTTTCAATGGGAGACAGCGTATAACCCTTAAGGGCCTGGTGGGAGATCCTGAGCTCACTGGGGACTCTACCCTCAGAAGGGAATAACAGGAAGTAGTTCTCAGAAGAACAAATTGTTGTAAAAGCCTGGGCATAACCCCTGTATCTTTCTTTGGCTTCCTTAACAGGTATATCATCACTTCCTTTCACACATTTCCACTATCCTTCATTGAGCCCTCAGGGGAACCTGTATTATACTTGGACTTTCAGTTTTCAAAACTGTGAGCTAAATAAATCTTTCTTTATACATATTGGCTGTCTCAGGTATTTCACTATAACGGCACAAATAGACTAATATGGTTGCCATAACAAATTACTACAAATCTAACAGCTTAAAACAACACAAATCATCATACAGTTTTTTCATACAGTTCACATATATATTTTATCTATCACCTTGTCCATCCCACCTCCAATAGTATATATAAGCTTTCTCAAGGCCTGTGTGTTTTCACTGCTCTATCCTCAGAGCTAAAACAGTCCCTGACACATGACTGATGATTAACAAAACCATCATAAATATATGATATCATACACAATGGTATTCTTTCCTGAATGTTTGATACAGATGAAAATGAAGATATTCTCCCAGTTTGAAGTAGGAAGGGATAAGAGTTACTTTTCTGAAATACTGATTTTCCAGAAGAAATAATAATAGATTTAGACAAATAGATTAACCAAGATTATTAATAAATTCTCAACTACATGTGGATATAAATTGTTATGGTATAAAGTGCCAATGACCACAGAGCAGGTAGAAAGAAGGTTTCACAAGTATAAATAGTCACCAGTGTCTAGATGACTAGAAAAGTTACCAATCAGTCCAGGAATCCCGCAAAGTTCCTTTGCCTAGCCTGGGAGCTGGAATAGAAGACACAGAATACACAAGGTTATACCAATGAGTAAAATTAATTGAGGTAGAATGGCTTGAAAACTACTAATCTGCCCCATGTTATCTTGGTAATAGATAGAGCCCTATACTGAGTTACAAAAATGCATGGCTCCAGAATTTCCAGAACTTAGAAGCTCTTGAACAACAAAATCATATTTGGCCAGGATGTGAAAATACAATTATAGGAACAATAGACTCATGTATAATACATTCTCAGAACTGTGCAGCAGTAGTACACAGAGGTACAACAGACACTTAGGGATCAAAGCACCTACTCAGGAGCCAGTGTTGTAGTGCCATAAGTTAAACTACTGCATACAATGCAGCATCCAATATTGAATTCCAGTTTAAGTCTATGCTGTTCTAATCTAGTGGACACTGAATGAAAAGTGTGCTCCTGTCACAACTTCTTTACTCAAGCTCAGATGCACTAAGTGAGACACTATGAATAAATCTCAATGTGTTATCAAACACCACATCCTTGGAATTCAAAGGGTATTTGGTAATTCACTCCCTTGTCAAAAGTCAAGCACTCAGACTGCTTGACCACAGACAGCACAGTCCATTTTAACACTTGGCTCATTAGCACATTAGTTTCCCTTCATTAATTTGAATCCAGTAATAGTATATAGTAAGGATTAGTCACTAGCCTGCATCACATTTTCTACCTGTCCAGATGGCACAGAAACTGTTATAAATGTGATACCACAGCTATCCACATAAGAAACGTCTGTAGGTAGCACAAAAGAAAAGACATCTGATTTGTACGTTGCTTTGTCACAAAAGAAATGTGATCCCTAGTCTAGGGCCCTCAAAGCAACTTCCAGTCTGTCTTTGTTCCGCATTATGTTTTCCATATCCGTGCCAAGTACTTAGTAGGCTTCATCCAAGCAAATTACCATCTCTGATTGTGATTAAATAGAGCTAACATACTGATTAGGGTCTCTTCCTATTCTGCCTGCCAAGCTTCTTACTGAGTTTCTCTCATCAATATCGTCCTTTACCTTTCATGACTTCTTCCTTAATTGGGCATCGTTTAGATTTAGTAATGATGCTTCATATTATAGTGGCAGTCTTTTCTCAAGTATCATAAATAGAAATATTCATCTGGCAAAAGAGAGGGAGAAATGCACATGTTGAATGCAAGTGTATATATCTGCATGATATGATTCCAATCCAATTGATTATAAGTTCACAAAAATCAAGTAGTAGCCTCCTAAATGGCATATTTTATTGTTCATAATAAAGTCCATGATATGTACTAAGCACTACTGGTTTTTTGGTTTGGTTTTTTCTTTTTTTTTTTTTTTTTTTTTTGGCAAATGATCTGCATCTGTCATTCTGTAGACACAGCTAAAGTTAGCCATTATACTTGTTCCAGTGAATTCATCTAAATCATCATAGCAAGCAGTTATTGTGCTAAAATACATAAACACTCACCACTTTTCATTTCTATCAAGGGGCAAAAACTGTTGTGTCTTCATTTCTAAGAAATACAAATTGAACTAGAACTGGGAAGTAATAGTTCTAAAGGATAATGCTAACAGTAAATATCTTATCTCAATAATTATTCTAAAACAAATAAATAGGAGGAGAATGTAAAAGGTCATCTTTTCTATTTCATGTTTTTTCTGAACAAAAAAGCATCATAAACCATTATATACCTTTTAAAATAAATTCAGGCAAAGTTTCAAGACAATAGTTAAGCTGATTCTACTTATTCGATTAAGAGTTCAATCAACTCTCTTCCTAATCAACAGTCTCTTTGGCTAAATGTGAACTTTTATTTCTACTTCACTTCAAGAAGAACTATATATCTCTACTACCTTTGAGAAAAAAAGATATCAATCAGTGAATTCATATTTTCTCACAAATATATGTACATACCATTATTTAATAAAAACTGATATTTAAGAAACTTATTCACTATACATCTGCTCTATTTCCGCTTCTTTTCCTTGGAGCCTCTCCTTTGATTTAGGGACTGACATTTGTGCTAGATTGTGGCCTTCAAGGACAGATTCTTTCCTGTACCACTGGCTTAAGTTAAGTGAAAGAATAATACTAATGTTCTATCTTATGTGTGGGGCCTTGCACAATACGTAATTATCCTGATGTCATATACCATACTTAATGTAATATGCATTTGGGTTTTTTTTTGTTGTTGTTGTAGAATGGCCTGATTGCAAGAAACACTTTTCCCTCCATCAAAGGACCTATTTCCTTTGCTTATCCCAGACACTGAGATTGTGTAATTATGCAGAAAGTATCTCTGAAGATACAAGTAGTCTCCCAGTGGTCCCAAGTTAACTTGTATTTTAGCATAGACATCACATGCTTTTAGTAGATAGATAGGTATCGTGTATAAATATATATCATCTAAAAGTTTATGGAAATGTATACTATTTTTTTAAAAACTATGCAGGGATTCAAAATGTTTTTCACCAAAATAACCTTTTAATTCTATTTTTCCATGACTTTTGGGAGTACTCAGTGCATAAATTTCATATATAACAATTAGGTACAAGGATAGACAGATAGAGTCTATATTGACCAGAGTATGTAGAAATCAATTAGTAACCTTGAACTGTGCAGTAAGTATGAGAACGATTCAGTTAGGAGACTGAAAGAATGACTTTGGCTCTGCTGCCCAAATTCTCCACATATTTGCCTGACTTTGTGACAAAACCCAAATGACCGGGCAGCTCAAGTGTTTTAAACTACAGTGCTTCACTGGCAAAGTAAATAAGGGAATTCTAGTAGCTAATCAATTAATTTTATATCTAAAACAAGGAGATTATGAAAGTAAAAGGGAAGGTTTTGCCTTAATTATCCACTTGATTACCTTATAGTTTAATTCTTCCATACAAATATAACCTTAGGCTAGTTTCTAATGATTTCTTAAAAAATTCAACTAGTAGTGTTGTTACAAATTTGGGAGCTGTATTAATGACCAATTTTACAAATCAGATACTAATCAATACACAAATATTGAGGCACATTGTGTGCTTACTCCCTATGTGGGAACAAGAGAGACACAAAAGTAAAGGAAATTATCTATCTTTCATATGCACAAAACACAACCAAGGAGTCACTCCAGCAACAAAGAGAGTTGGTATCATGGAACACACAAACTCTAAAGTGAATCTACTGAGGTTTGAATTTCACCTCTGCTATTTAACCTCTAATGCCTTGGATTGGTCCCAATCTCTAAAAGGGGCATGGTAACAGTATTTACTTTCTGGAGTCCTGTTTGGATAAAATATGGTGCCCTATTTATGCTACCTTTGTTGAGTAAATGAACAAATAAATATGTGTGCATAGTTTCTAAAAGGCAATGATCTAATACATATATATATGTATATATATGAATTCTGATTGCTAATTAAATCTTCACTAGTAGCTCCTGTATGAGTCTGAGCCAATTGCAAACTCTCTGAACTTTAGTTTCCCCTACTTAAAAATAAGAGTTTAGGTTAACTGCTCTCAACACAATATTATAGTTCTAGTTATAATTCTATAATCAAACATGCTTAGGTAAATGGACAAAAGGAGTATAAGGGCTGGAATAATTCAAGGCTTCATTAAGGAAGTCAAGGTGATCTACCAGGGTGTGGGTAGAAAGCAAACATCTGAGAAGTCACAGAGAAGCAAAGGTGGGGGACAAATGAGAGGAGCCAATGAGAGAATGACGGTGTATGTATTCAGAGACATGAAAGAAAGGTATACAGTTGAACTGACATTGTGGCACAGAGTATTAAGCCCCTGCTGGTGACATTGGCATCCTATATCAGAGTGCAGGTTGCAAGTCTCACTGCTCTACTCCAATCCAGCTTCCTGCCAATGCATCAGGGAAGGGAACAGAGGATGGCCTAAGCATTTGGACCCCTGACAACCATATGAGAGACGAAGATAGAGTTCATGGCTCACAACATCGGCCTCATCCAGCCCTGGCTGTAGCAGCCATTTGAGGACTGAATCGGTGGGTGGAAAATCAAATCTCCATCTCTTTCTCTCTCTCTCTTTCTCTCTCTCTCTCTCTCTCTCTCTTGCTCTCTCTCTCTCTCTCTCTCTCACACACACACACACAGTCTTTCAAATAAATAAATCTTTTACAAAAAAAAAAAAAGCAAAAAGCTTCCCTTGTAAGCCAATAAAAAATCGGAACTTTTTTTTTTTGGAGAAGGAAAAGACATTATGAAAGCAGTAATTAGGGAAGATTAGTTTGAAACAGTTTATGCAGAATGAATTGAAGAAAGAAAAATAATAGTTAATCTTTCTAAAATTGACAGTGGCTTTACCAGTTTGCATTCCCACCAACAGTGCATTAATGTGCCTTTTTCCCCACATCATCGCCAGCATTTGTTGTTTGTTGATTTCTGTATGAAATCCATTCTAACCCGGGTGAGGTGAAACCTCATTGTGGTTTTGATTTGCATTTCACTGATGGCTAGTGATCCTGAACAATTTTTCATGTGTCTGTTGGCGATTTGTATTTCCTCTTTTGAAAAATGTCTGTTTAAGTCCTTGGCCCATCTCTTAAGTGCGTTGTTTGTTTTGTTGTGGAGTTTCTTGATCTCTTTGTAGATTCTTTTTATTAATCCTTTATCAGCTGTACAGTTTGCAAATAATTTCTCCCATTCTGTCAGTTACCTCTCAGAAATCTGAATATAGCCCTACCATATGACTCAGTCATGCCACTCTTCAGAATTTACCCAAGGGAAATGAAATCAGCAAATAAAAGAGCTGTCTGCACCTCCATGTTTATTGCAGCTCAATTCAAAATAGCTAAGACCTGGAATCAATCTACATGCCCATCAACAGAAGACTAGATAAAGAAATTATGGGAAGGGCTTGGGCAAGATGGTGGAATAGGAAGGGAGCATACTGATAATCTGGGAAGAGACAGTTTAATAAAAGTGGAGATACTGTAGGTTCAAGGAAGAGTAGGGGAAGAAACAGCAGAGGAAACTCTTCCAGAACTAGTGATTCACAGTGGACCTGTGTGGAGAGCATGGGAGCCCACAGTAAGGGACACCACCGGCAGAATCAACACACCAAAGCTGGAACACGAGGTGAGCCGAACCTCAACAGCCTGAGGCCCCAGAGGGAAAGCAGAAAGAGAGACTAGAGGGAACGAGGCTTGAAACCCCGTGGGAAAAAGTTCACCAGGCTAACTAGAAGAGAGAGGAAAAAAAAAGTGACCAATATGGACACGAGTTTCTCTCTCTCTCTGCTTACCTCTCAAAGGCAAGCAAGACAAAGAGCAGGCACCATTTTGGACATACGTCATAAGCAGGGCAACCTCAGGTCTGCAATGGCCCTGAACCTAGCAGAAAAACCTGACTCGGGGGTGGGGGGGGGTGAAATAACAGGAGATTAGGACCTAGCAAATGTGTGGTGCTAATGAACTAAGACTGTGAAAAAAGAGAAGGTGGGGGAGAGAACTCACAGAATTCACGTGAGTACTCTCCAGAGACACTACAATTCCGTAACCTTGGCAACCCAGTGGGAGACTCCAGGAGAATTTGAGCCCACACTGAGGGCAGAACAGATTCCCTGTGTGGTCCTTGGGAAAGAGCTTCTGATCTCTGGCTCCTGTGGGTATATCATTCACCTGCTAACTATCTCCAATTCCATTCAGCAGAATTACTTCCCTTTTGAATAAAAGGAAGGAAAGGAAAGGAAAGGAAAGGAAAGGAAAGGAAAGGAAAGGAGAGGAGAGGAGAGGAGAGGAGAGGAGAGGAGAGGAGAGGAGAGGAGAGGAGAGGAGAGGAGAGGAGAGGGGAGGGGAGGGGAGGGGAGGGGAGGGGAAGGGAGGGGAGGGGAGGGGAGGGGAGGGGAGGGGAGGGGAGGGGAGGGGAGGAGAGGGAAGGAAAGGGAGATTTACCATGCCTAACCTGGGAGAGTCACCTTAGGCACACCCTTAATCTTGAGGAACCAAACAGAGCTCTCAGGCCACACCCATCTCAAGCCTCTAAGGCTCCATCAAAAGCAGACAGTCCACTTAATCTAGAGTCATAGTATAACAAGAAAAAACACCACAGCAAAGAAACCAAAGAATATCTCCACAATGCCAAACAAATGCAGAAATCAAGGTAACAAGAACAAGGAAGACACTACAATGCCCCAAAATGATAAAGAAACCCCAATTCAAGATGATGAAGATGACGAGATAGAAGAAATGCAAGAAGCAGATCTCAAAAAATTGATAAGAACATTAAGAAGTTCTCAAAAACAAATTCTTGAACTACAGAAACCCTTAATGGACAAGATAGAAAATCTCTCTCGTGAAAATGAAATATTAAGGAGGAATCAAAATGAAACGAAGCAACAAGTAGAACATGAAACTATGATTGTGACTAGAAATCATAATGAAATGAAGAATTCAATTCAATAGATCAAATGACAAACAAATTAGAGAGCCTTCAAAACAGAATGGGTGAAGCAGAAGAAATATCGGACTTAGAAGACAGAGAACAGGAAAATATACAGTCAAACCCAGAAAAGAAGAGGAAATTAGAAATCTAAAAAATATTGTTGGGAATCTTCAGGATACTATTAAAAAAACCAACATTTGGGTTCTAGGAGTTCCTGAAGGCATGGAGAGGGAGAAAGGATTACAAGGTCTTTTTAGTGAGATACTAGCAGAAAATTTACCAGGTTTGGAGAAGGACAGAGACATCCTAGTACAGGAAGCTCATAGAACCCCTAGTAAACATGACCAAAAGAGATCCTCACCACGACACGTTATAATTAAACTCACCACAGTGAAACAGAAAGAAAAGATCCTAAAATGTACAAGAGAGAAACGTCAGATTACTCTCAGAGGATCTCCAATTAGACTCACAGCAGACTTCTCATCAGAAACCCTACAAGCTAGAAGGGAATGGCGAGACATAGCCCAAGTACTAAGAGAGAAAAACTTCCAGCCCAGAATATTATATCCTGCAAAGCTCTCATTCGTGAATGAAGGTGAGATAAAGACCTTTAATAGCAAATAGAAATTGAAAGGATTTGTCGCCACTCGTCCAGCTCTGTGAAAGATGCTTAAAGATGTGTTACACACAGAAACACAGAAACATGGTCATCAATATGAAAGAAGGTAAGTAAAGGAAGGAAACCTCACAGCAAAAGATCAAGGGAATTCAAAGGATATATTAGAAAATATCTTTGGCAAATGGCAGGGCAAATTTACTACTTACGGGTTCTAGTCCCGGTCGGGGCGCCGGATTCTGTCCCAGTTGTCCCTCTTCCAGGCCAGCCCTCTGCTGTGGCCAGGGAGTGCAGTGGAGGATGGCCCAGGTGCTTGGGCCCTGCACCCCATGGGAGACCAGGAAAAGCACCTGGCTCCTGGGTCCTGCCATCGGATCAGCGCGGTGCGCCGGCCGCAGTGCGCTGGCCACGGCGGCCATTGGAGGGTGAACCAACGGCAAAGGAAGACCTTTCTCTCTGTCTCTCTCTCTCTCACTGTCCACTCTGCCTGTCAAAAAAAAAAAATTTACTACTTATCAATAGTCACATTGAACGTTAATGGCCTGAACTGTCCAGTTAAAAGACAAAGATTGGCTGATTGGGTTAAGGAACAAAACCCATCTATTTGCTGCTTACAAGAAACATATCTTTCCAACAAAGATGCATACAGACTGAAAGTGAAAGGCTGGAAAAAAATATACCATGCCAACAGAAATGAAAAAAGAGCAGGCATAGCCATCTTAATATCGGACAACGTAAACTTCAACACAAAAACTGTTAAGAGAAACAAAGAGGGGCACTATATAATGATTAAGGGATCAATTCAACAGGAAGATATAACGATTATCAATGTATATGAACCTAATTACAGGGCACTGGTTTATTTAAAAGATTTGTTAGGGGGCCGGAACCACGGCTCACTAGGCTAATCCTCCGCCTTGCGGCGCCGGCACACCGGGTTCTAGTCCCGGTCGGGGTGCCGGATTCTGTCCCGGTTGCCCCTCTTCCAGGCGAGCTCTCAGCTGTGGCCAGGGAGTGCAGTGGAGGATGGCCCAAGTGCTTGGGCCCTGCACCTCATGGGAGACCAGGATAAGTACCTGGCTCCTGCCATCGTATCAGCATGGTGCACCGGCCGCGCCGGCCACTGGAGGGTGAACCAACGGCACAGGAAGACCTTTCTGTCTCTCTCTCTCTCTCTCACTGTCCACTCTGCCTGTCAAAAAAAAAAAAGATTTGTTAGGGACTTAAAGGGAGACGTAGACCCCAATACAATAGTACTGGGGGACTTCAATACTCCATTCTCAGAAATAGACAGATCAACAGGACAGAATATCAACAAGGAGACAGTAGATTTAAATGACACTATAGCACAAATGGATCTAATATATATCTGCAGAACTTCTCAGCCTACACATAAAACAATTACATTCTTCTCAGCATTACATGGAACCTTCTCTAGGATTGACCACATACTAGGCCATAAAGCAAGTCTCAGCAAATTCAAAAGAATTAGAATCATACCATGAAGCTTATCAGACCATAAGGAATGAAGTTGGAAATTAGCAACTCAGGAATCCCTAGAGCATATGCAAACACATGGAGATTGAACAACATGCTCCTGAATGAACAATGGGTCATAGAAGAAATTAAAAGAGAAATCAAAAAATGAAGACCTAAGTGAAAGATCTCTGTGAGTGAGATCCCAGTGGAAAGAACGAGGCCATCAAAGAAGGAGGTACCTTTCTCTGAAGGGAGGAGAGAATTTCCGCTTTGACTATGACCTTGTCTAAATATGATCAGAGTCGGCAAACTCAAAAGGCTTCCATAGTCTTGGCAACTCATGACTAGAGCCTAGGGAGATTACTGACGCCTTAAACTAGAGTGTCAAATTGTTAAGTCAACAACAGGAGTCACTGTATACTTACTCCTCATGTGGGTTCTATCCTTAATGTGTTGTCCAATGTGAAGTAATGCTATCACTAGTACTGAAACAGTATTTTACACTTTGTGTTTCTGTGTGGGTGAAAACTGATGAAATCTTTATTTAATATATACTAAATCGATCATCTGTATATAAAGATAATTCAAAATGAATTTTTTTTGAAGGCAGAGTGGATAGTGAGAGAGAGAGAGAGAGACAGAAAGGTCTTCCTTTGCCGTTGGCTCACCCTCCAATGGCCACCGCGGCCGGCGCGCTGCAGCCGGCGCACCGCGCTGATCTGATGGCAGGAGCCAGGTGCTTCTCCTGGTCTCCCATGGGGTGCAGAGCCCAAGCACTTGGGCCATCCTCCACTGCACTCCTGGGCCACAGTAGAGAGCTGGCCTGGAAGAGGGGCAACCAGGACAGAATCCGGTGCCCCAACCGGGACTAGAACCCGGTGTGCTGGCGCCACAGGCGGAGGATTAGCCTAGTGAGCTGCGGCGCTGGCCTGAAAATGAATTTTTGATGTGAATGGAATGGGAAAGGGAGCAGGAGATGGGAGGGGTGCGAGTGGGAGGGAAGTTATGGGGGGGAATCCATTGTAATCCATAAACTGTTGGAAATTTATATTTACTAAATAAAAGTTAAAAAAAGAAGAAAAAAAGTTTTTTTGCATATATCAAATTTATTTTATTGTCCATATCATTAGTGTTTTCCAGGAATTTCAGGTTATAAGTAATTAATTATTTTATGCTACACTTATCATTGAGGACAGACACAGACACCAAACCATAGTATTGGAAGGAATTACATATCTCTTCTATATAGTGATTGATGGAGCATATGCCTACACGAGGGTATTTCAAAAAATTGATAGAAAATTTAATTAAAAGATAAATTTATTTTGGTGCAAAAATTTAATAATCCATGTATAATTTTCATAATATGAGTTTTTCAAGAATTTTCTGGATATTCTTCTATGCATGCATTTTAAAAAGCTTGTGAAGGTGCTATTGTCAACAAAACTACTGTACTCCTAATCATATCAAATTATAGGACATGCAATTATGTATAGTACATAACACTTGATAATTAAAATAAATGGTTGCATTCTGGTTTATATATTTACTCAATTTTTGTTGTTAGTTTAGAATTTATTCTTTGTACTTACAATAAATGAGTTTACTGTAAAACATAATAGCATATTAAGCATATAGCAACTTCATATATTTCATGGTGATCATATCCTTTGATTGTATCAGGAGACCATGTCATGAAGTACTCTCTGTGATGTTCACACAATGGGCTGGCGCTGTGGCTCAATAGGCTAATCCTCCACCTGGCGGCGTTGGCACACCGGGTTCTAGTCCCGGTCGGGGCACCAGATTCTGTCCCGGTTGCCCCTCTTCCAGGCCAGCTCTCTGCTATGGCCAGGGAGTGCAGTGGAGGATGGCCCAAGTGCTTGGGCCCTGCACCCCATGGGATACCAGGAGAAGCACCTGGCTCCTGCCATCAGATCAGCGTGGTGTGCCGGCCACAGCATGCCAGCCGCGGCGGCCATTGGAGGGTGAACCAATGGCGAAAGGAAGACCTTTCTCTCTGTCTCTCTCTCTCACTGTCCACTCTACCTGTCAAAAAAAAATGCCAGAAATCAATCCAAGCATCTAAAACCAAATTATATTTGAGCAAGGAGCTAAAACAATCCCTGGAGCGAGGACCGTCTCTTCAACAAATGGTGCTGGGAAAATTGGATTTCCACATACAGAAGTATGAAGCAAGACCCTGACCATACAGTTTACACAAATATCCACTCAACATGGATTAAAGATCTAAATCAAGGACCCAACACCATCAAATTATTAGAGAACATTGAGGAAACCCTGCAAGACATGGGCACAGGCAAAGAGTTCTTTGAAAAGACCCCAGAGGCATAGGCAGTCAAAGCCAAAACTAACAAATGGAATTACATCAAATTGAAAAGTTTCTGCACTGCAAAAGAAACACTCAGGAAAGTGAAGACACAACCAACAGAATGTGAGAAATTATTTACAAACAATGCAACTGATACAGGATTAAAAACCAGAATATATAAAGAGATCAAGAAACTTCATGGCTGGCACCGTGACTCAATAGGCTAATCCTCCGCCTGGGGCGCCGGAATCTGTCCCGGTTGCTCCTCTTTCAGTCCAGCTCTCTGCTGTGGCTAGGGAGTGCAGAGGAGGATGGTCCAAGTCCTTGGGCCCTGCACCTGCATAGGAGATCAGGAGAAGCACCTGGCTCCTGGCTTCAGAAAGCGCAGTGCACCGGCCACAGCGCAATAGAAAACAACCAAGTTAAGAAAATGAAATAAGCTAGCCCCAAAGGGACAAATACCATATGCTCTCCCTGATCTGTGAGAACTAATAAAGCACACCTAAAACGAAATCTGTAGAAGTGAAACTGACACTTCGAGAAGGGTTGACTTGAGTGGCCCTTGACTGTCAAGGAACAGTTTTGGTGTTTTTTCTTTTCTTCATAATGTTTGTTGCACTCTTTACTTAATCATATGCGAATAAAGTCAATTGAAGATGGATCTCATTAAAAAACAAGAGTAGGAAGAAGAGAAGGGAGAGAAAATTTATAACTGTAAAGCTAAAAATTCTGCATAGTTTTTACAGCCTTACTTCGTTTTTTGTTTGTTTGTTTATTTTTTAAGATTTTATTTATTTGAAAGACAGAGTTTCAGAGAGAGGTAGAGACAGAGAGAGAGGTCTTCCATCTGCTGGTTCACTCCACAGATGGCCGCAATGGCTAGAGCTGCGTGGATCTGAAGTCAGGAGCCAGGAGCTTCTTGTGGTCTCCCACATGGGTTCAGGGGCCCAAGGACTTGGGCCATCTTCTACTGCTTTCCCAGACCATAGCAGAGAGCTGGATCAGAAGTAGAGCAGCAGGGACTAGAACCAGCTACCATATGGGATGCCGGCACTTTAGGCCAGGGCTTTAACCCGCTATGTCTCAGCGCTGGCCCCCAGACTTACTTCTAAGGGTACAGTTTAAAAATTTGCCATGGGACCCAAAATCTCATTAGGCTGGGTGGTAAAAATGCTATGTTTTTTTTAACTTTTATTTAATCAATATAAATTTCCAAAGTACAGCTTATGGATTACAATGCCCCCCCCATAACTTCCCTCCCACCCGCAACCCTCCCCTTTCCCGCTCCCTCTCCCATTCCATTCACATCAAGATTCATTTTCAGTTATCTTTATATACAGATGATCAGTTTAGTATATATTAAGTAAAGATTTCAAACAGTTTGCACCCACACAGAAACACAAAGTGAAAAATACTGTTTGAGTACTAGTTATAGCATTAAATCACGATGTACAGCACATTAAGGACAGAGATCCTACATGAGGAGTAAGTGCACAGTGATTTCTGTTGTTGACTTTACAAATTGACACTCTAGTTTAAGGCGTCAGTGATCACCCTAGGCTCTTGTCATGAGTTGCCAAGACTATGGAAGCCTTTTGAGTTTGCCGACTCTGATCATATTTAGACAAGGTCATAGTCAAAGTGGAAGTTCTCTCCTCCCTTCAGAGAAAGGTACCTCCTTCTTTGATGGCCCCGTTCTTTCCACTGGGATCTCACTCACAGAGATCTTTCATTTAGGTCATTTTTTTTTTCCAGAGTGTCTTGGCTTTCCATGCCTGAAATACTCTCATGGGCTTTTCAGCCATATCCGCATGCCTTAAGGGCTGAATCTTAGGCCAGAGTGCTGTTTAGGACATCCGCCATTCTATGAATCTACTGTGTATCCCGCTTCCCACAATGGATCGTTCTCTCCCTTTTTTTATTCTATTGGTTAGTATTTTCAGACACTAGTCTTGTTTATGTGATCCCTTTGACTCTTAGTCCTATCATTACGATCAATTGTGAACAGAAATTTATCACTTGGACTAGTGAGATGGCATTGGTACATGCTACCCAGATGGGATTGTATTGGAATCCCCGGCACGATTCTAACTCTACCATTTGGGGCAAGTCCAATTGAGCATGTCCCAAATTGTACATCTTCCTCCCTCTCTTATTCCCACTCTAATATTTAACAGGGATCACTTTTCAGTTAAATTTCAACACTTAAAAATAACTGTGTATTAATTACAGAATTCAAACAATAGTATTAAGTAGAACAAACAAAAAAATACTAAAAGGGATAAAGTATTAAGTTGTTCATCAACATTCAGGACAAGGGCTGATCAAGTCACCGTTTCTCATAGTGTCCATTTCACTTCAACAGTTTTCATTTTTGCTGCTCAGTTAGTTGTCGCTGATCAGGGAGAACATATATTTGTCCCTTTGGGACTGGCTTATTTCACTCAGCATAATGTTTTCCAGATTCCTCCATCTTGTTGCAAATGACCGGATTTCATTGTTTTTGACTGCTGTGTAGTATTTTATAGAGTACATGTCCCATAATTTCTTTATCCAGTCTACTGTTGGTGGGCATTTGGGTTGGTTCCAGGTCTTAGCTATTGTGAATTGAGCTGCAATAAACATTAAGGTGCAGACAGCTTTTTTATTTGCCAATTTAATTTCCTTTGGGTAAATTCCAAGTAGTGGGATGGCTGGGTTGTATGGTAGGGTTATCTTCAGGTTTCTGAGGAATCTCGAGACTGCCTGCCAAAGTGGCTTAACCAGTTTGCATTCCCACCAACAGTGGGTTAGTGTCCCTTTTTCCCCACATCCTCTCCAGCATCTGTTGTTGGTAGATTTCTGTATGTGAGCCATTGTAGCTGGGGTGACGTGAAACCTCTTTGTGGTTTTTATTTGCATTTCCCTGATTGCTAGTGATCTTGAACATTTTTTCATGTGCCTGTTGGCCATTTGGATTTCCTCTTTTGAAAAATGTCTGTTTAAGTTCTTGGCCCATCTATTAAGTGGGTTGCTTTTTGTTGTTGTTGTGGAGTTTCTTGATCTCTTTGTCGATTCTGGTTATTAATCCTTTATCAGGTGCATAGTTTGCAAATATTTTTTCCCATTCTGTCAGTTGCCTCTTCACTTTCCTGACTGTTTCTTTTGCAGTATACAAACTTTTCAATTTGATGCAATCCCAATAGTTGATTTTGGCTTTGACTGCCTGTGCTTCCAGGGTTTATTCCAAGAAGTCTTTGCCAGTGCCAATATCTTGCAAGGTTTCTCCTATATTCTCTAATAATTTGATGGTGTCAGGTCATAGATTTAGGTCTTTAATCCATGTTGAGTGAATTTTTGTGTAAGGTCTAAGGTAGGGGTCTTGCTTCGTGCTTCTGCAAGTGGAAATCCAGTTTTCCCAGCACCATTTATGGAATAGACTGTCCTTGATCCAGGAATTGGTTTTAGTTACTTGATCAAATATAAGTTCGCTGTAGATGTTTGGGTTGATTTTCGGAGTTTCAATTCTGTTCCATTGGTCTATCCATCTGTTTCTGTACCAGTACCATGCTGTTTTGATAACAACTGCCCTGTAGTATTCCCTGAAATCTGGTATTGTGATGCCTCCCGCTTTGTTTTTGTTGTACAAGATTGCTTTAGCTATTAGAGGTCTCCTACATTTCCATATGAATTTCAGCATCATTTTTGTAGATTTGAGAAGAATGTCTTTGGTATCTTGATTGGTATCACATTGAATCTATAAATTGCTTTTGGGAGAATGGACAAAAAAATGTCATCTTAAATGTTAAAGGGATCACAACATGGGAAGTGAGATACTCAGCAGACTCATAGAATGGCGGATGTACTAAATAGCACTCTGGCCTCAAAATCAGCCCTAAAGGCATTCGGATCTGGCTGAAAAGCCCATGAGAGTATTTCCGGCATGGAAAGCCAAGACACTCTGGCAAAACGATCTCTGTGAGTGAGATCCCAGTGGAAAGAACAGGTCTTCAAAGAAGGAGGTACCTTTCTCTGAAGAGAGGAGAGAACCTCCACTTTGACTATGACCTTGTCTAAACAAGATAAGAGTCGGAGAACTCAGAGGGCTTCCATAGCCTTGGAAACTCATGACTGGAGCATAGGGAGATTACTGATGCCATAAACAGGAGTGTCAATTGGTAAAGTCAACAACAGGAGTCACTGTGCACTTACTCCTCATGTAGGATCTCTGTCCTTAATGTGCTGTACATTGAGGCTTAATGCTATAACGAGTACTCAAACAGTATATTTCACTTTGTGTTTCTATGGGGGTGCAAACTGTTGAAATCTTTACTTAATGTATACTAAACTGATCTTCTGTTAAAAAAAAAAAAAAAGAAATTATCAATTCCTAACTTGACTCTCACTGGGATTAAACATGACAATAGGTCTGATCTGATTTCATCATCATTTAAAAAATCATCTATTATTTTTCACTTTATGTTTCTGTGTGGGAGCAAACTGTTGAAATCCTTACTTAAGGTATACTAAGCTGATCTTCTGTATATTAAGATAATCGAAAATGAATCTTGATGTGAATGGAAGGGGAGAGGGAGTGGGAAAGGGGAGGGTTGTGGGTAGGAGGGACGGTATGGGGGGGAAGCCATTGTAATCCATAAGTCGTACTTTGGAAATTTATATTCATTAAATTAAAAAAAATGTTAAAGGGATCATATTAAGTGTCACAGTGAACATATAGATAGGATTAAGTGTTAAAGTGATCATATAAATAGGATTAAGTGTCTGATAATAACAATATGTAGAATTAAAAAGGAGAGAATATTCCAACATGGGAAGCAATCCACACAGCAGTGTCGCTCCCCCTCTTCGTGGAGGAACGACACAGGACCCTGCGCTGTTCTTTCGTCTGCTCGGCCTTCCCCGGGTTTGCTGCTGGTTCTTCCCGGGTTGGCTACTATCCCTTCCGCCTCCGTGGAAGGGCAGTTCCCCCTGGCCACATTCCCCACTTCTGCAGGGGAGCGGCACTCCGCCGGCCGGCTCTCTCGGGGGCTGCACGGGTGTTCCTTCAGCTAGATGTTCCCCTTAGATGTTCCTGGTGCATGCCGTCTCTCTCCTCCTTTATAGTCCTCCTCCGCCAATCCCAACTCGGCTGCCCACACGCCGAGCACGCTGCTCTCCTCCAATCAGGAGCAAGTCCTACAGTTTATTAGCTGAACTGGAGGCAGCTGTGTGGAAGCTGTTTACTTCTCTCCCAGCGCCATATTGTGGGAGAGCAGATGCACAGAATAAGTCTTAATTCCAGTAACTCAGTCCAGTCCGGGCTGCTCCCCACACAGCAGACTCAGAATGACAATTACTCTAAATAGCACTCTGACCTCAGAATCAGCCCTTGAGGCTTCCTGGTCTTGTTGAAAAGCCTGTGAGAGTGTTCCAGGCATGCAAAGCCAAGATACTGTGGCAAAAAATGTTTATATGAAGGATCTCTGAGAATGAGATTCCAGTGGAAGGAAGCAACCATCAAAGAAGGATGTACTTTTCTCTAAAGGGAGGAGAGAACTTCCACTTTGCTATGGCTCTCTCTAAATACTGATGGCGTTTGTGGATTCAAAAGGCTTCCATAACCTAGGTAGCTCATGTCAAGAGCCTTGGGTGGTCACTGACATCATACATAAGAGTGTTCATTGCTAAATTAACAACAGGAGTCACTGTGCACTAACTCCCCATGCAGGACCTCTGTCCTCAATGAGTTGTATTATGAGAGTTAACTGTAAAACTTGTTTTCAAACAGTTTTTTTCTGTGCATGTGTTTGAAAATTGTTGAAGTCTTTATTTAGTATAGAGTTGGTCTTCTGTGTACAAAGTTAACTGAAAATGAATCTTAATGGAGAATGGGACTGAGAAGGGGAGAGGGAAGAAGAGAGGGGTGGGAGTGTGGGTGGGAGGGTGGGTGTGATGGGGAAAAACAACTTTATTACTAAAGCTGTACTTATGAAATTTATATTCATTAAATAAAATGGTTTCTTAGGGAAAAACACAAAAAATTTTAAAATTTAATTTAATTAAAAAATGTATGTAGGGAAACCACAGGGAAAGATCCACTGGAAATAATAAGAAGTAACAGTGTCCGGCACTGTGGTGCAGTGGGTCTGCATGCCCTGGCCTAAAGAGCTGGCATCCCATATGGGCACCGGTTCTGATCCCAGCTGCTCCACTTCTGATCCAGCTCTCTGCTGTGGTCTGGGAAAGCAGTAGAAGATGGCCCAAGTCTTTGGCCCTCTGCACCCAAGTGGGAGACCCACAAGAAATTCCTGGCTCCTGGCTTCAGATCCGCGCAGCTCCAGCCATTGTGGCCATCTGGGGAGTGAACCAGCGGATGGAAGACCTCTCTCTCTCTCACTACCTCTCTCTGAAACGCTGTCTTTCAAATAAATAAAATAAATCTTTAAAAAAAAAAATACAATGCTTGATGCTCACATCCAGGTACAGCTCCTAGAAAACCTTTGGACTCAAGGGGCACAAGGTAAACTACACAGAAGGGTCTTCCCTCAACAGTGGGGAATAATTAACCCTATATTGAGTTCTTCCATTCTCAATAAATCTTTAAAGCAAGACCTGAAAGGATCAAATATTCTGCTGTAATTTAACATCATCCAACATAGCTGAAGAATATTGATAGAAATAGAAAACTATCCAGTAATCATTAAAGTAAAATCCACTGTTTTCCTTGAGATGCAGGAAATACAACTCAAAATGAGAAGAAAGATCAATTAATTAAAACTGACCCATGATGTCTTTGTTGTGGCACAGTGGGTTAAGCTGTCACATGCAAAGCCAGCATTCCATACCAAAGTGCTGGTTTGAGTCCCATCTACTCCACTTCTGATCCAGTTCCCTGCTTAATATGCCTGAGAAAGCAGCAGAAGGTGGCCTAAGTATTTGGGTCCCTGTACTCGTGTGGAAGATCTTGATGGTGTTCCTCACTCCTGGCTGTAGCCTGGCCTAGCCCTTGCTACTGTGGCCATTTAGGGAGTGAAACAGCAGATGGAATATCCTCTTTCTCTCTCTCTCATTCTCGCAGTCTCATTCTGCCTTTCAACTAAATAAATCTTTTTTAGAAATTTGACCCAAAGATAACATGGATATCAGAATTAGCAGACAAGGACATTAAAATTGTTATAATAACTAAATTTCATAAGTTCGAAAAATGAAGTAGAGACATAACAAATTTTTTTAAAGACTCAAACTGGATTTTTAGAAACAAAAACTACACTGTATAAGAAGAAAAATATACTGGCTGGGATTGGCTGTTTACACATTGCAAAAGGAAAGATTAATGAACTCAAAGGCTCATAATCTGAAGAGAAACTATACAAAATAAACCAGTGAACTAAGAATTAAAAATAATGAAGAAGAAAACAAAAAGGAATTACTATTGTTAAAATTTCCATATTACCCAAAGTCATATATAGATTCAACACAATTCTTATCAAAATACCAATGTCAGTCCTCTAAAAAAAAAGTAAAATAATCCTAAAATTAATATGTTACCACAAAAGACTCCAAATAGACAAAACAACTCTGAGGAAGAAAAACAAATCTAGAAGCATCACTCTCTGACTTAAAATTATTTAAAAAGTCACAGCAATCAAAATACTATGGTATTGGCATAAAAGACACATGGACAAATAGAATAAATTACTCTCCAGCAGAGTGACTTTCGCACTTCTCAATACTGAGTGGTTGTACACTTAGCTATGCTGCATGGAAGGGGTAGTCACACCTCCAGCAAGGCGTCTCCAGCCAGCTGCGTACCTCAGATGAGAGCTGCACCACAGCCGGCATTAGCAGCTCAGCCACCATCAGCAGCCCCACCCTCTTCTGCTGACTCGCCTGCTGCTGCACCCCACCCTCCAGGCCTGATGGCTCAAAATACAACCACTGCAGCTGGCATGGTTGTGGTCTCTGGTGTAGGACACTCCTGGAGTAACGTCATCACTGGGGGCTTCCACAGAGGAAGTAACGCTGTACCCTCAAGGCACAGCATCACTTGTCAAGAACCTCAAAAAGCCCAGTCAATGCAGCAACAGCAGTTTAGTCCTTGACTCTATGAGATAAAACAGCTTTTGGATGTACCCAGGATGAGGGTGACATTAGATCTGTGATGGTTTCCATGAAGTGCTGAGACAGTGCATAATTGCAAATGGAGCCATCTAACCAAGAAGTCTGAAAAAATGAAAAGCTGAATTGCATGACCAAGTTACTTTAGCATAAAAATGTAACTGATGGTGAAAGTATAAAGAGTAAATTAAACATGTCCTCTGCTATGAATAGTTCCCTTGGTTCAGAATTGCATTGGAGGAGGATGTTCTTACTGTGGAAACTCATTGAGATGGTATCAAATTTGGTTTGGGCAGATGTCTTATCTCCTTTAAATAAGCTGTTGTAATGGTATTATTTGTGAGTTAATTAGAACACGGTGTTTCCCCCAGCCCCCCCCCCCCAAAGACCCTAGAAGTGACTCCAAATCTAAATACCTAGTCAACTACTTTTCAACAAAAGCTCCAAAAGCACACAATGGGGAAAGGATTATCTCATCAATAAATGGTTCTGGAAAAACAAATTTGCACATGTGGAAGAATGAAATTGGACCCTTACCTTACACCATACACAAAACTCAAAATGGTTAAAAGACCTAAATGTAAAACCTGAAACTAAAAAATTCCCAAGAGAAAACATAAGAGAAATGCTCCTTGACACTGGCCTAGGCAATGATGTTTTTTCGGAGATCACTTTAAATGCTCAATCCAAAAAGCAACAATAAAGAAACTGGAGCATCATGGACTAAAACCTTCTGCACAGTAAAGTAAACCATCAATAAACTGAAATGGCAACCTATAAAATGGGAGAAAATGTTCACAAACCATGCATATCATGAATTGCTAATATTCAAAATTTGTAAAGAACTCATAGAACTCAATAGCAGAAAAACAAATAATCTGATTAAAAGTATTTAAATGCACAAAAGAACTGAATAAACATTTTTCAAAAGAAGACATAAAAACAGGCAACAAATAAATGAAAAGGTGCTTAGCATTACTAGTCATCAGGGAGATGCATATTATAACCACCATGAGAAAAGAAGCTGGTTCCAAGTCCTTGGGCCCCTGCGCCCTCATGGGAGACCCAGAAGAAACTCCTGGCTCCTGGCTTTGGATCAACACAACTCCAGCCATTGTGGCCAATTGAGGAGTGAACCAATGGATGGAAGACCTCCCTCCCTCTCTCCCTCTCTCTCTCTCTCTCTCTCTCTCTCTCTCTCTGGTTGTGTATGTGTGTGTGTATAACTCTGACTTTCAAATAAGTAAATAGATCTTTTTTTTTTTTTTGAAAGGCAGAGTGGACAGTAAGAGAGAGAGACAGAGAGAAAGGTCTTCCTTTTTCCATTGCTTCACCCCCCAGTAGCTGCTGCAGCCGGCACACCAAGCTGATCCAAAGCCAGGAGCCAGGTGCTTCTCCTGGTCTCCCCTGCGGGTGCAGGGCCCAAGTACTTGGGCCATCCTCCACTGCCTTCCCAGGCCACAGCAGAGAGCTGGACTGGAAGAGGAGCAACCGGGACAGAATCCGGTGCCCCGACTGGGACTAGAACCCAGGGAGCTGCAGGCGGAGGATTAGCCTATTGAGCTGCAGTGCCAGCCGTAAATAAATCTTAAAAAAAAAAAAAGCTGGTAGATTCCAAAAACAAAGATAAGGAAGTGGAATCCCAAGCTGCCTAGTCTGATTGGTTTATGCAAGTTGCATGTGTTTAAATATTGCACTGTACCTCATAGAAATAAACAACTATTTCATGTTAATCAAAAATTTTAAAATAATAAAATACATTCAGGGAAAAAATCATTATGCAATATCTCATACCAAGTAGGATAAATACTGCCCAAAAGACAAGAGAGTAAGGTTGGTATGATGCAGCAGTTTATGCTGCAGCTTGGGACAATTCACTTACTGTTCAACTATTGACTTCTCTGCTTCCAATCCAGCTCCCTGAAAATATATCTGGAAAGCAGTGGATGATGGCTCAAGGATGTGAGTTCCTGCACCAGCATGGGAGACCCAGATGGAGTGCCCAGAGTTTGGCTTGGCCTATCCCCTGCTCTTGCAGCCATTTGGGAAGTCAACCAGTGAAAGGAAGTTCTCTCTTTTGCTCTGTCTTTCCCTGTCACACTGCCTTTCATATAAATAAATAAATTTCTTTTTTAAAAAAATACTGCAACAATTAGACATCTGTATTTCTAAAAAGAGTGGGGGAGGAAATAAATTTACATCATATTCTAAAATTACTTCAAAATGGAACATCAACCTAAATGCAAAACCTTATAATGCTTCTAAAAATAACACAGATGAAAAACCAAAATGCTTATAAAATTTGTTTTAGCAAAAATTTCAGCTACAACACCAAAAGTATAATTCATAAAAGAAAAAATGGATAAATTCAACTTCATGAAAATTAAAATCTTTTTCAATAGTGTCTTAAAAAGGCACTGTTGATAGGACGAAAATGCTGCTATAAAATATTTGCATGTCACATATTCATTAAAAGACTTATATCCAGAATGTAAAAAGAACTCTCAAAACAGTGGCGGGGGGAAAATCCAAATATATTATGGAAATGATGGATAAAATATATGTATAGACATCTTACCAAAAAAGATATGACAGCAAATAAGCATAGAAAAAGATGTTTAATAGCCTTGGTCTTTGGGGAAATACATGACAACGATATCTGTTAGAGTGGCCAAAATTTTAATAATTGGCCATACTAAGTTTTGGAAAAGAAGTAGAGAAAATAGAACTCTCCTATTTGTTATTGATCATGGTGATGGTTTCACAAGAGTCTGTATGTGCCGAATTGCACATTAAATATGTGCAGCTCACAAAGTGTATGGCAATTAGACCTCAAAAAGGCTGTATTTTTTTTTTTAAAGAATAGTCTAAAATAAAGCCCTGTTCTTTTCTCACTGTCTTCCCACATCTGGCATGCAGGTATTCAATTAAACAAGTATTTATTGACTCTCCTATATCCCAGATCCTGCATTTGGCATTAAGAATATGAGAGGGAGAAGAGAAAGAGGGAAAGGGAGGGGGAGATGGAGAGGGAGGGGGAGGGGAGAGGAAGGGAGAGAAGGAGAAGGGGAGAGAGAGAGAGAGAGAAAGCTGCTAGGATGCATATTTCCAAAATAAATTCATATGTAGAGCATATGGCAAGCATTGTTAAACCCCTTGTCTGGTTTTACATCCTTGCCGTTGCTTTCTTTCCTAGCCTGATTACATTTTCTATATTCTTGAATCCTCTCTAAAACAAGGTGAGATATAAATGAATGCAAGTAATCGCAAATGAGTAAGGTATGAATTTTATCCTCAAGAAACTTGCAGAAAGTATAGTCGGTTCTTTTCTTCAGGTACTTTGCATCCAAGTGGGGAGGGCAGACATGTACACTAATAATTATGCTACAAGATTTGATTTTTAACACTATTGAGATATTAATACAGTTAAACTTAAAATACACATAAGCTTTTTTTTTTGGAGGGAGCACTGGAGAGGGAATGTCTTTTTTTTTTTTTTTTTTTTTTTTTGACAGGCAAAGTTAGAGAAAGAGACAGGGAGAAAGGTCTTCCTTTGCCATTGGTTCACCCCACAAATGGCGCTGCGCCAATCTGAAGCCAGGAGCCAGGTGCTTCCTCCTGGACTCCCATGCAGGTGCAGGGCCCAACCACTTGGGCCATCCTCCACTGCCTTCCTGGGCCACAGCAGAGAGCTGGACTGGAAGAGGAGCAACTGGGACAGAATCCAGCGCCCCAACTGGGACTAGAACCCGACATACCAGCACTGCAGGCAGAGGATTAGATTAGTGAGCTGCGGCGCCAACCAGGAATGTCTAATTCTGACAAGGCCAATACAAGTTTACAGAGAAGAGATAACTTTCAGTTGAGTTTTGCAGGCTGTGCTGGCTTTTAACAGGCAGAGGTGGAGGAAGAGCAGTAAAGGGAGTGAGAACACCACAAACAAGGGAGTGAGAATGGGAAAGGGCAACAAACACTCTGGGGCTAAAGAGTAGTCAAATGAAGTGAGACAGACACTCAACAACAGGACTGGCCACATAGTATTTGGGAATTCACTTAACTCTCCATGTTCCAGTGCCCTTAACTATAGAGAATAATAATAACTATAAAGGGAGAATAACTATTCCTCCTATCTAAAGAGGTTCTAAAAAGACCTAAAAGAGAAATAGTGAATGTACAGCATTTGGGGTTGTGCCTAGAACACACCAAATGCTTATAAAGCCAGTAACAGTTGTAACAGTTGCTATTAGCATGAGGCTAGAGTCCAGGGGAGCAAAGGAAAAAGAAGAGTTCACATAATTCATCTTTTTTTTTTTTTTTTTGACAGGCAGAGTGGATAGTGTGAGAGAGAGAAACAGAGAGAAAGGTCTTCCTTTTGCCATATAATTCATCTTTTTATATTCACGAGCTGGCTGTTGCCCTTAATAGTTTCATGAACACATACATTTAGTTCTATAATGACATCATTCTTTCTAAAACAAATTTCTGATTTCACCTGCTCTGCTAAAAAAAATTATTAAAAATGTGTGGGGCGGGGAAAGGAAGCACAGATGGCAATTTCATGCTTGAGAATTCAGTGTTTCTCGTTTGAGTTAAAAGATAAAATAGACCTTACAAATCTCTTCTTGAGTTCATGTGTCTTTGGTTATTAGGAATATATATATCTACAATATGATAGATAGCATGAAATAGTTTCATGTGACAAGTTTTAATGGTACTAAAGAATTCATTTTAAGCTTCACAGAATCATGTTTCTGGAAAGGATCATCTTGTTCAAACCTCACTTTTTTAAGCCAACAATACAATAAACAAAAATGCTTTGAACCAACCTAACAACAAACACAAAGCCCATTTGCAACATGCCACATACAATGTTGTGATTTTATTTACATGACTGTCAGAAAAAGAATATCACTGTAACTCCCCAACCATTGTATCATTGAAAATTAAACATATATTGAGAATGTCCACAACAGAAAAGCTGAAAGACATTCATCTGTCCAGTGTGATGAGGTACAGTGCAGCCTGAAGGCATGGAGACTGAACTGATCAGAAAAAGTAGCAGAATTTATTTTCTGAGAATTCTAACTATATTCCTAGTAAGGCACTGGTATACTGTCAACATATATAGGTGTTTGAAAAACTGGAACCACATTAATGTACCTTACTCTCTATTTTTCTCTCCCAGATCCAGCCTTACATTTCTTCTGACCCACAAGATCTCTGAAAACGCTACTGGTCAAACGTTTTAAAAGTGTCCATGCGGAGACCAAAAGTTCTTGCACAAGCATTTTCTTTTCTTAAGAGAATTGTAAGTGACATAGATCCATTTAATATGAAAAGGGAGCCATTCTTTGGTAAATACAATAGATTTTTATAGATGGTCCTAAAAATTCAGAATTATTGAGAAGGTAGCAAACATGTAAAAAGAAAATGTGTTCATAATCCAGGAAACTGATTATCATGATTGACCCAAAACACATAGAATATGCCAGAATAAAATAAGGAAAGGGTTCTAAATGTAAGTAGTCTTTGTTGGGGCTAGCATTGTGGCACAGCAGATTTGAGTCCCAGCTGTTCTACTTCCCATCTAGCTTTCTGCTAATGTGGCTGGGAATACTGCGGAAATGGCCCAAATGCTTGGGCCCTTGCCACCTACATGGGAGATCCAAATGGGGTTCCAGGACCCTGGCTTTGCCCTGGCCCAGCCCCAGCTGTTGTAGCCATTTGGGAAGTAAACCAGCAGATGGAAGATCAATATCTCTCTCTCCCTCGCTCTCTTTCTGTATGTCAAATTAAAAAAATCTTTTTAAAAATACTGCACTTAAATGAATTATGACATCTCCAAAAGAAAGATTCTACTATTATTTCCAAATGACAGATTAAAAACCTGAGATAGCAAACATTTGAAAAAAAAAAAAAAAACCTGCCAAAGCACACATGGCTTTTCAGTGACAGAACTGAGCTTTGAATCTAGACCATTTGGCTACAAAATCAATACCTGTAATCACTTCACTATGTTATATATTTTTCCTTGCTAGACCTTCTGCTTGGAGATGATGTTAATCTTGGAACATTTCTTCCTTTTCTACAGAGTCTTGAGAGAAATTTTACTTTTATGATAGAGATCATTCCGCAGACAAAATGAACATTTTTAGGGGAGAACTTCCCTGGAATCCCAGCTTACAATGCTTTTTCAAATTACTGAGCATTTTAGAATGACTGCTTGAGGAATTAAGATCACACATTTCCCTTGAGGAGAGACAAGAATAGTCATGTTGTGGCCCCCATTGTGGTATATCAAGTTGCGCTTCCATCTGCAATGCCAGCATCCCATGAGGGCACTGGTTTGAGACCCAGCTGCTCCACCTCGGATCTAGCTCCCTGCTGGTTCACCTGGGAAGGCAGTGGAGGAGAACCCAGGTGCTTGGGCCCCTGCCAAGCACTTGGAAGACCCAGAAGAATCTCCAGACTCCTGGCTTCAGCCTGGTATAGCCTCGGCTCTTGTGGTCATTTGGGGATTGAACCAGCTGGTAGAGAGGTAGAGGACCTCTCTCTGTTTCTGTTTCTCTCTCTCTCTCTCTCTCTCTCTCTTTCTCTTTCTCTTTCTCTTTCTCCCTCCCTCTCTCTCCACTCTGTAGCTGTCTTTCAAATAAATAAAAAATAGAACTTCAAAGAAAAAAAAGAACAGTCATGTTCCACATACTGGCATTTTGGTAAATGATTGACCATATATATTTCAGTGGTCCCACAGATTTACTACAATGGAGCTGAAAAATTCCTGTCACCTGTTTAGTGACAGTCATGGTGTCACAAAGTCACAACTCAATGCATTAGTCACATATTTGTGGGGGTGCTGAAATAAGCAAACCTACTATGTTACCAGTTTGCTAAAATATAATACATACAATTATGTACAGTGTACATTCTTGATAATAAACTGTTATTGTTTTATGTATCTATTATATTTTTATCTTTATTTTAGGATGTTC
The DNA here is from genome assembly GCF_051225735.1 of Oryctolagus cuniculus. NCBI lineage: Eukaryota > Metazoa > Chordata > Mammalia > Lagomorpha > Leporidae > Oryctolagus > Oryctolagus cuniculus. The sequence goes on from NC_142871.1 coordinate 119,108,221, forward strand.
TCCCTTATTTAAAAAAAAAGAATATCATGTTATGCCAACAGCCTCATACTTCTTAAGTTTACTGCATCTATTGATTGCATCAAAAAGCCCCAATAAAGAAAGTTTTGGGGGCCAGCACTGTGGCATAGCAGGTTAAGCCATCACTTGTAGCACCAGAATTCCATCTGGATGCCAGAGACATGGAGATGTTCAGCAACTTCTCCGTGGCACAAGGATCCCATCACATAGGGATTCTTGACAAGACAATATGAACACAATGTAGCTATATGTGGCAACTGGTGATCTCACCATCCATGCTATTGTAGAGGAAGGATGCATCTATGATTCTGTTCGAAGGAGACTCCTACAGAAGAGGAATCATCAGTGACAAAATTCATGAGCAGCAAGAAAGAAGGAAAATGAGCTTTCTCAAAGTAGGGAGATCTAATTAGCACAATGAATGACCTGTGGATTAGACAGTGTTGAATGCAATCGGCTCCTCCTTCTTCTTAAAGATCTAAGTAATCCTCAAAATGATTATACATTGAAGTTTCTCATAAAGATTGTAAAACAAAACATGCAGGAAAACCTGGTTCCTAATTTCTCAGTATTTTTTGTGTTTTTTGGACAATCTTTAGGCTTCTGAAACTAAAATACTCTAACATTTCCCAGTGTGTTTTATTTCCTATCTTTTAGCCCAATAAAATAATATAACCTTAAGAAATTGTGCTGTGTGTGCAGGTCTGTAGAGTTATATAGTCATCCCTGCTTTTCAGACATCAAAAGTAAATCGACCACTAAAAACAAAAGCCAAGCAAAATCAGACACAAGAGGTTCTATTCAAGTATCACTGCTTCTCCGAGGTGAAGGTGAAGGTTAGCAGTCCCTCTGGACTTTTCACTAATATTCCTAACTGAATGAAAATCCAGAGGATGGTGCTTACTCAGGATTCCACATCAGAATCCAGCACTGAGGTATCTCCATAGAGCATGAGTAGCTGTTGTTGCCCTAGGCTTACTATTCCTAATTGTATTGTTTTCTTGCTCTGCTTGGTTCAGTAAGCTGATGCATTAATTGTGTAACAGCATAGAGAATACAATATAAAACATGTTTGTTTAAGCAGTGGCTTTTTGACTTTCTTTTTTTAATATCTCCAGAGCTAACAGTGATTTGAAATGAGTGGCAAATATAACGTATTTCCGGGGAGGTGAGAAGGACAATTGGCCAGTTTCATTTATCCTGCTCTCTTTATTACAAACCAAATGTTGGAATGGTTTCACCCTTTTCAGGTTTTAGAATCAATTGGGATATCATTTTCACTTTGACTGTGGAAAACTTACATGGACACAACATTCAAAGTTTGGAAATAGTTAAATTATTTGTCCAAAGAAAAATTTTGGAATAAACAAAATCCTGTTACTTTCTGAGTAAAACAGAGGGAGCCTAAAAAATCACACATGGCTTTTGATAAAGGCACATTTCTTGAAAGTCCTGACACAACATTAACCATACCTTCTTCTACATCCACTATACCCAATCCCAAATAAAAATGTCATTATTATTTCAATTGGAATAAATTACGTGCTTCCCTGGATTCCCTATGCTTGCTGTAAGCACCATATATTTGCACATGCTACTTGTATTAGTAAAGGTTGCTGTCTGATGTAACAAGTAACTTGAACATTTTAATCACAACACATTAAGGGTTATTTATCACTCAAGTCACAGACCAATTTAATCCAACAGTGATTCCTGCTCCACTCAGTAGCAACTAAGAAACCCAAGTCCCTTCCATCCAGTAGGTCTGGTAGCTTCAAGGGTAGCCCTTCTTCATGAGGGTTCCATGAGACAATCTATAATATCCATAGGCATCTAATGTATGTGAGGAATTAACCATCTCCAAGAAATGCATAATGATGCTAGCTAAATATGATCCTTGTAAGAACTGAAAAACCAGTCACTAAAATATTTTTATAAGTCTTAATTCTCTAAGAATGCTCTGAAGAAGAGTGCTCTAGAGCATAACCTTAAACACTGGCTACATGCCAGAATTACATTGAGTCTAAGGAGAGGAGCCACTCATCTGAGGCTTTAAAATTGTATTTGGATCATCTGCATCCAGCCCACCCCCTAGCTTTGTTCTTCTGGCCTTGCTGTCTTCTCCCTGCACATATAGTCATGTTCCCTGACACTGCCCCCCGCCCCAAGTCCTGCTCTCATGGCCATATTTACCTGGGCTTACCCACTGAGCCTTTTTCACCTGGTAGTTCACCACCTAGCCAGACCTCTTAGCATGCACTCTTTGTTCATACCCATCTTCCCATTTCCCCTGCTTAATCCACTGGCCTTATACATTGGTTATTAACCTGCTAGTGTATTCACCAGGTCATAACTTCCTGACCCTATGTTGTAGGCCTTCAATTCCTTGTCTTTGCCAACTTTCCTTTACCACCAGACAAGGAAGAGAAAGAGGGTAAGAGAGAATGCATAGGAAATCACACAGGAGATTTACTTATCAGTAAAGCCTGAAAGTAGTGTAAATCACTGTTCACAGCCCATGAGCAAGAATATAATCACATGGCCCCATGAAACCACAATCAGGCAAGAAATGTAATATACCAATGTATATACCAAGAAATATACCAAGAAATGTAATATACCAAGAAGAAAAGAGAAATGGGGCTTCCGTTAGCAATGATCTGCAATACTCTTTCCCTTCCCCTAGCTCTCCCCAACTGTTCCACTTGATTAGGTTCTTTTGCCCTCTGAAACAGTAGCTACCTGCTCAATAAAACCTTCCCTTTCCATCCTCTAGTTTATTGGTATCCCTTTATCAGAACACCTAGCATACAAGCTTATCTGAATTAACTTCTGTCTCCTCCAGCCAGCCACTACTGTGTATTCCTAGTAGCGTTAGAGCTCAAGATACACAATTATAGTCTGAAAGTCCCAAGATGTTCCTCACATACATGTGTATCAAAATTAATCCTAAAGACTTCACCTGATCCTTACATCTTAAATTTTAAGAAACTTAAAAGCCTTAGACATAAAATATTTTTCCGAAGTGATAAAATGACAGAGAAAAACAGGATGGTTATATATTTATCCTTTCTTTTCAAATTTCAGATAAAAATAGAATGATAGATTTAAAAGGAAAACACTCTACTTTTTATGCCTCAAAAGCTCTTCTTGTGCATAAAAACCTTTTGCCCTTTCCCAACTCCAGTGAAGCCCTGGACAAGGTATGGAGAAGACATTTGAGGGTGAATGTCTGGTGCAGCAGTTAAGACACTGCTTGGGATGTTCACATCACAAATCAGAGAGCCTAATTCACGTCAGGGTTCCACCACTTATCCAGCTTCCTGCTAATGTATGCCCTATAAGATAACAGGTGAGGATTCAAGTTGTTGGGTTCCTGCCATCCATGCAAGAGACCCGGACTGAGTTCCTGACTCCCAGATTCAACTTGGTCCAGCCCTGGCTCTTGGAAGCATTTGGAGAGTGAACCAGAGAAGGAAGAACTCTGTTTGACTGTGTCCTTGCCCTTCAAATAGAACAAATTTTTTTTTAAATATGATAATTGGTGTATTTTCTCAAAAAAAAAAGCTTCACTTGCAAAATTCGTAAAGAACTGTAGCATAGCAGTCCATATATCAAAACCGTCTGCCATTCCTAAAACAACGTAAGTTTATTGTTTATTTCAGACATAACCAAGAATAACCAAGTTTTACCATAGACAATATGGAATTTTGAATAGTAAACCCTTCATGATTTCCCTCTCTTCTTCCCATTCTTCCTTCCTTTGAAGTATTATTATCTACAGCTCTGTAACAGTGGAAACATAATGTTACACAACAAATCAAATCACATGAATAAGATGGCTAAAATTGTTATTTTTTCAATTTCTTCACAAAGAAATCCTATGTGGTTTTAGTTTGATAGTTAGGCTACCAATATAAACAAACAAGTATCAAATAAATATTAGGCCAAGACCCAGAAGTAAATCTAAAGGGCAGGAAAGGACAATAAGATATTTTTCAAATTCATTATCCTTGTGTTTTCTGAGTATTGACTTCCCCATAACCATCACTTGTTTCATAACTTATAAGTATAGGTAACTGAAAGGAAAAAAAAAAAGTCTTTCAAGTTAGACATGAGAACTGTCAATATTCCCAAAATTATACAGAACTCTTTGTATACTCAAACTTTCAAGTTTGAAGTTAAATTTTGCACATGGAGAGAGAAATTAATTTACTCAGAACTTCCTGGTTCTAAGGGAACAGAACATTCCAGAGGCTTACATATTTTTAAATGGCCATTTCCAAGTATTCTTATTATTCAAATATTAATGAGTCAAAAAAGTCAGAGTATCTTTTGAAATATGCATTGACTAATAATCACCAGAGAAGAAAAAATAGAATACAAACTAAATATTTGCTATCTTAAAATAGGATTCAAAATTTTCATGTTGCATCTATCTAAGAAACCTATTCAAATAAAGAAGCATATGAGATTCAAGTGTTTCTTTGATGTCTGGTGGTGAGTAAAGGTCTCAGGCTGTGCTACAGCAAAATACAAACTATGGCAGGGTTAGAATCAGTATTAGAATACCAATGGTAGGGGCCGGCGCTGTGGCACAACAGGTTAATGCCCTGGCCTGAGGCACGGGCATGCTATATGGTTGCCGGTTCAAGACCCAGCTGCTCCACTTTCCTATTCAGCTCTCTGCTATGGCCTACGAAAGAAGCAGAAGATGACCCAAATGCTTGGGCCCCTGCACCTGCATGGGAGACCCGGAAGAAGCTCCTGGCTCCTTGCTTTCAATCAGCGCAGCTCTGGCCGTTGTGGCCAATTGGGGAGTGTACCATCGGATGGAAGACTTCTCTCTCTCTCTCTCTCTCTCTCTCTCTCTCTGCCTCTCTTCTCTCTGTGTAACTCTGACTTTCAAATAAATAAACAATTTTTTTGACAGGCAGAGTTAGACAGTGAGAGAGAGAGAGAGAAAGGTCTTCCTTCCATTGGTTCACCCCTCAAGTGGCTGCTACGGCCACAGTGCGCCAGAGTGCTGCACCCATCCAAAGCCAGGAGCCAGGTGCTTCCTCCCGGTCTCCCATGTGGGTGTAGGGCCCAAGGACTTGGGCCATCCTCCACTGCACTCCCGGGTCACAGCAGAGAGCTAGACTGGAAGAGGAGCAACCGAGACAGAATCCAGCGCCCCAACTGGGACTAGAACCCGGTGTGCCAGCACCGCAGGCAGAGGATTAGCTTAGTGAGCACCGGCCATAAACAAATCTTTAAAAAAAGAAGAGGAATACTAATGGTAAACTTCTAATTGTACCTTTGAAATGCATGAAGTCTGTTCCCTTTATATTAATAAAAATTAAAAAAAAAAAATACCAGTTGGAAAAGTCAGCAAAAGTAGAAAAGCAAAATAAGGCCAAAATTGAAACTACAGTCAAGATTAAAAAAGAAAAAAAGTACATGAATTAAAAGGATTCTAGAACTCAATATCAAGAAAAGGGAGTTAGAAGAACCAAACTCAAACCTGTCCCTAACTGAATGAGTCAGCAAAATATGATAGCATCAGGAGGAAATATATAGCTTTCTACAATAGCTATGTGTTTCCATACCACAGTAGAGACATTAGAAAAGAGACTTCACCGAGGAGCTTCTTCCAAGTCTCCCACATGAGTGCAAGGGCCCAAGCACTTGGGCTACCTTAAAAAAAAAAGAGAGAGAGAAAGAGAGAGAGAGAGACTTTATACACCCCCTTGCTAGAATGGGGGAGCATCTTAAAGACACAGCCCTGGCATCTGATATTAGATTTCTGATAGATGATAGTAGGGCAATTCTTTCATGACCTATTCCTAGGATACTGAAGTTAGTTAAAAATTAATAGTTATTAAAATTAATTGACTGCTTCAATGATAACCTACTACTTCATTTAACTCTAGAGCTAAATATATTCACACTCAGCATTTTTTCCCATTTCACTGTTCCTCACTTGATTCCAAATACTGGAATGTTAAAAAGTGTATTCTCAGGGGTGGGCATTTAGTGCTGTGGTCAAGATGGCCCTCTGAATGCCTGCATCCCTTATCAGTGTCAGGGCTTGTCGTCTTGATTCTGTCCTCCTGCTGATATACAACTGGGAGGCAGCAGGTGATGGCTCAGGTAGTTGAGACAAGGATGAGTTTCAGTCTCCTGGCTTTGACCTGGCCCAGCCTTGATTGTTGCAGGCATTTGGGGAATGAAGCAGCAGTTGGAAAATCTCTTTCTACTTTTCAAATAAACAAAACTAAATAAATATTTGAAAGTATATTCTCATAATTTCTTAGCAACTAACAAAGCAAGTTGGATTTATAAATGAAGTGCTACCAAACAGAAGAACTCCCCTGAAATTTGGAAAGTAGAAAAAGATAGATATCATATACATGGGGCTTCCAGTGCATTTTCTAAATAGAGATGTTGATAAAGTATGACAGAACCATCTGGGCTTGGTTTCCCAATTTTTATGCAGTTATAGATACAGTAGAGGGAGTGGTGAAGAAGATGGCCCTTATAGGCTCCTGAATGCTAGATTTCAATGAACTATTGACACTTGGCTCTAGTGGCAACCTATTGAAGCCCTACCTTCCAAAGTGTGACCTCCCTTCCTGGAAGTGAATTGAATTGAATAATCTTGTTCCCAGAGGCTTTCCTGCAGGTCCAGCCTAGTGCTGGAACTGGTACTCCCTAGCCCTTTCAATAACTTCATAAACACATAATTAACCTGTATTAAAAATCTTACTATTTAAAAAATATGCAAAGTAGTTTTTCTCTAAAGAATTGAATCCCAATTTATATACTCTTCAAAATAATCTTGTAGGATTCTATCAGTGTACTTCTACAGACAAGAATACTAAGGCATTGAAAGTTAAGTAAAAAGTAAATGGCACTCAACCTGTGGATTTGGCAATGAGATGTCTCACAGGAAGTTCTCCGCTCCCAGACATGGGTCCCTGGGCTTCTTGCCTCAGAAGCACAGCAGCAGGCATCGGCGGAAGGTGAAGAGCTTCCCTAAGGATAACTCCTTCAAGCCTGTGCACCTCACTGCTTTCCTGGGCTACAAGGCTGGTATAACTCACAGCATGCAGGAAGTTGATAGGCCGGGCTTCAAGGTGAATAATAAGAAAGTTGTGGATTTTGTGAGCATTGTGGAGACACTGCCCATGGTGGCTGTAGGTATTGTGGGCTACATGGAAACCCCTTGAGGCCTCCACACCTTCAAGACCATTTTTGCTGAGCATATCAGTGATGAGTACAAAAGACACTTTTATAAGAAATGGCCTAAGTCAATGTAGAAGGCTTTCACCAAGTACCCTCAGAAGAGGCAGGACAACTTCAACAAGCAGCAGCTGGAGAAGGCCTTCAGCAGCTTGAAGAAGTAATGCTAGGTCATCCACATCATCGCCCAAACACAGATGCACTTGCTTCATCTACGGAAGAAGGTCCACCTGATGGAGATCAAGGTCAACAGCAGCACTGTGGCTGAGAAACTAGACAAGGCCCAGGAATGCTTGGAGCAGTAGATCCCAGTGAACCAAGCCTTTGGTCAGGATGAGATGATCAATTTCATTGGAGTGACCCAGGGCAAAGGCTACAAAGGGGACACTGCAACACAATAAGTTGTCATACTGAAAAGCTGCATAGTGGGGACCAAGCAAGTGCATACCCTCCACAACTCCCTGCTGGTGCAGACTAAGCAATGGGCCCTGGAGAATAACCTTATGATATCAACACCACCTTCAAGTTTGACCATTGGCACTTCCAGACTGTGGAGGACAAGAAGGTGTTCATGGGGCCACTTAAGACAAGATCACAAAGGAAGAAGGAATATAATGTCAAGAATAGATTGTGGGGCCGGCGCTGTGGCATAGTGGGTTAAGTGTCCACCTGTAGTGCTGGCATCCCAAATGGGCACTGTTTTGAGTCCTGGCTGCTCCACTTACAATCCAGCTCTCTGCTATGACCTGGGAAAGCAGTAGAAGATGGCCCAAGAACTTGGGCCCTTGCACCCACGTGCAAGACCTAGAAGAAGCTCCTGGCTTTGGGTCATCTCAGCTCTGGCTATTGCAGTAATTTGGGAAGTGAACCAACAGACATAAGACTTTCTCTCTCTCTCTCTCTCTCCCCCCCCTTCTCTATCTTTCAAATAAAAAAAATAAATCTTAAAAAAAAAGAATAGGTTGTGCAGCTGGTGGCATTGCAATAAAGTGATTTCCCAGTGGGGGAGAAACTAAGTAAATGGCATGGGAAGAGAAGTGACAGCTTGGGAGTACATATTTGTAAAATGTGTATCTGACAAAGGCATTACATTAAAATATTTTCAAAATCTCTTAAAATTATTAATAAGAAACTCATTAATAAGAAAACAAACATCTCAATTTAAAAATTAGCAAAACTCTGGAGCAGACATCTCACCAAAGAAGATAGATGGCCAATGAGTATATAAAAGAGAGGTTCAATGTTATGTATTATTAGGGAATTACAAATTAAAACAATAAAAGATTCTGCTGTGTAACTTTTAAAATGGCTAAAACCCAAAAACACTGAAAATGTCAATGCCACTAAGGGGTAGAACAATAGGAATGTAAATTGATGGCTAGTAGGAAATCAAAATAGCACACTTTGTACTATAATTTATCAGTTTCTTACAAAATGAAGTATGCTGCTACTGTACAATCCAGCAATCATATCTCAACATTTTTATTCAAATTAGTTGAAAACTTATGTCAATGGAAAAACTGTATATCAATGTATAAAACAGCACTATTTATAACTGCCAAACTTTCGAAGCAATCAGAAAAGTCCTTCAAAAGGGGAATGAATAAAACAAACTATGGTATATCCATACAATGGCATATTATTCAGTTAACAAGGAAATGAGAAATCGAGCAAAGTAATGAAGGAAAGTTAAATCCACATTGCTAAATGAAATAAGCTAGTCTGAAAAGGCTATATACGATGTGACTTCAACTATGTGACATTCTGGAAAGGGGAAAAAAACAAACAAAAATTTTAAATATCAATAGTTGCTAGGGGTTCAGCAAGGGTAAGGGATGAATTGTTGGAATACAAGGAGTACAGTGAATTATTTGCTTGTTGCTGTTATGGCAAATGTAAGACATGCGCTTGTGAAACCTATAACATAACACAAAGAATAAATCAATGTAAACTGTGGACTTTAATAATCATATCTTTATGGTTCATCAAAGGAACAACAGAAATTAACAAATATACAACACTAATTCAACACGATAATAAAGAAAACTGTGAGGAGGTGGGGAATGTTTAGGAAACCTCAGTACCTTCTGCTCAACTTTTCTGAAAACCCAAAACTGCTGAAAAACATCAGGTCTATTAATTTAAAATAAAAGATGTAAAAGGCCATTTATGAGAAATCCATAATAATACCTCATGGTGAACAAGTGAATGCTTTTCCCCCAACATTGGGAGGAAGACAAGAATGTGTGTTCTCACCCCTTCTATTCAACTGTGTACTAGAGATTCTACTCAGGGAAACCAGTTAAGGAAAAGAAATAAAGAGTATTCACATGGAACGGAAGAAGTAAAACTGTCTAGCTATGAATTATCTCTCAAATTGATCTGAAATTCAACACAATTCACAACAAAATCTTTTCACGTTTTTTGCATTGACAATCTCATAATATTCCTATGGAAAGGCAAGGGGCCCAAAATTGCCAAATAATCTTGAAAAAAAAAATAAAAGAACAAAGTTGAAAAGTTTAAACTTCCCAATTTCAAAACTTAATAAACAGCTACAAATTATATCAGTAGCATACTAGCACAGATTAAAAATATAGATAAAAAAGAACTCAAAACTCATAAACATATTCTTAGATCTATAGTCTATGGATTATTAATAATGTTGCTCAGAGAATTCAATGGGGGAAATAGAGCCCTTTCCATGACTGACGTTGTAACACAGGCTATCCATATGCAAAAGAATAAAGCTGCATTTTTATAGAAAGCTTTGATTTAATAAATATAAATTTCATAGGTATATTTTTTGGATTATAGTGGTTCTTCACCCCATATCTACCCTCCCACCCCAAAGCATCGCACCTCCTACTCCCTCTCCCATCCCATTCTTCATTAAGATTCATTTTTAATTATCTTTATATACAGAAGACCAACTCTATACTAAAGTAAAGATTTCAACAGTTCGCACCAACACAGACACATAACATAAAGTACTGTTTGAAGACTAGTTTTACCATTAATTCTCCATAGAACTCATTTAAAGACAGAGGTCCAACACGGAGAGCAAGTACACAGTGACTCCTGATATTGATGTAACAACTGACACTCCTATTTATGACGGCAGTGATCACTCGAGGCTCTTGTCATGAGCTGCCAAGGCTATGAAAGCCTCTTGAGTCCACAAACTCTGACATTATATAGAAAGGGCCATAATCAAAGTGGAAGTTCTCTCCTCCCTTCAGAAAAAGGTACCTCCTTCTTTGATGGCCTGTTCTTTCTGCTGGAATCTCACTCACAGAGATCTTCCATTAGGTCATTTTTTGCCACAGTATCTTGGCTTTCCATGCTTGAAATGCTCTCAAGGCTTTTTAGCCAGATCCGAATGCTTTAAGGGCTGATTCTAAGGCCAAAGTGCTGTTTAGGGCATTTGTCATTCTATGAGTCTGCTGTGTATCCTGCTTCCCATGTTGGATCATTCTCTCCTTTTTAATTCTATCTATTATTATTAACAGACACTTGGTCTTATTTTGTGATCCCATTGACACTTGTTCCTATCTTTATGATCAGTTATGAACTTAAACTGATCACTTTAACTAGTAAAATGACACTGGTATGTCGCTCCCCCTCTTCGTGGAGGAACGACACTGAACCCTGCACTGTTCTTTTGTCTGCTCGGCCCTCCCCGGGTTTGCTGCTGGTTCTTCCTGGGTTGGCTACTATCCCTTCCACCTCCGTGGAAGGGCGGTTCCCCCTGGCCACTTTCCCCACTTCCGCAGGGGAGCGGCACACCGCCGGCCGGCTCTCTCGGGGGCTGCACAGGTGTTCCCCTTAGATGTTCCCCTTAGATGTTCCTGGTGCATGCCGTCTCTCTCCTCCTTTATAGTCCTCCTCTGCCAATCCCAACTCGGCTGCCCACACGCCGAGTACGCTGCTCTCCTCCAATCAGGAGCAGGATCAGCTCCTGGAGGTCAGCACTCAAGTTGGCAAGAGGCAGCTGCGTAGAAGCTGTTTTCTTCTCTCCCAGCGCCATATTGTGGGAGAGCAGATGCATAGAATAAGTCTTAATTCCAGTAACTTAGTCCAGTCCGGGTTGCTCCCCACAGATCCCCCTTTCTTTTTATTTTTTGGCGTTGATACGCGCCTGTCTTCGGTGTCCCGCGGCACACACTCTGCTCTGCTTGCTAGAGTTGCCCGCAGGTTCTTACAAGTCCTATCAATCAGGCAAACCGAATCCGGGTCCTCTCTTCGCCATGTTGTGAGGAGGTTTTCAGGCGCTGATGCGTGCCTGTGTTCGGTGCCCTGCAGTGCATGCTCTGCTCTGCCCGCAGGTGCTTACAAGCCCTATCAGGCAAACCAAATCCAAGCCTTCTCATTGCCGTCTTGTGGGGAGACTTATTGGTGTTGGTTCGTGCCTATCTTCGGTGACCTGCAGCTCATACTCTGGTCGAGCTGCCTACTGGTGCTTACTGCCTTACTAATCAGGCAGACCGAATCCAAGCTCTCTCATTGCTGTGTTGTGGGGAGGCCTTTCTCTATTTCTCTATCTCCGGGCATTCCTATTTCTCCTATTTTACTTCTATCTACCAGCATTCCTATTTCTCTCATTTTACTTCTAAAACTTCTGTTTCTCTTATCCCTGCGGCTTCCCGGCGCCCGCCCCGAGGCTGCTTCTCGGCACCCGCCCCGCGGCGGCTTCCCGGCTCTGAGCCGCTTCAGCCCGCGCCTCTCTCATCTGCGCAGCCTCCCGGCTCTGCGCGGCTCGGCTTCGCGCGCACACTCCGCGGTCTCTCACTAGCCCAGCGTTCCCTATCTACTTGTGCCCCTCACGCTCTCTCTGCGCACGGCAGCCTCCACGAGTCACACAGCCCCAGCTCACGTTTCCGCCACTAGCATTCAATCCAAGTTCCCCGGGCTAGCCTGGCGAATTCAACCCAGCTCACGTTTCCGCCCCACGATTTGGCTTCCTGTCCTTTGCTCCCCGGGCTAATCAGACGGATCCCAACCTGGCTTACGTTTCCGCTTCTGGTTTTAACTTTTCGCCCCTTATTCCCGGGCTAACTCGACGAATCCCAAAGTGGCTTTCATCTCCGCCTCGGCCTGCCCCCCGCAGCTTCAATTTCCCTAACATTTTTCTCTACCCGGTATGTTTCCCTAAGTTTTCTTCCAACAATATTCCTCCCTCATTTCTCCTGGCTTCTCCCCACAGTCCGTATCCGAGTCTGTTTGTTCTAGCTTTCACTTTCGCTTTCGACCTTAGAGATTTCTCCCAGCTTCCCCCCGTAGTCCGTATCTGAGTCTATGCCTAGGCTTTCAATAGCTTCTTCCGGCACCTTTTTCGTCCGGCTTTTCCCTAGGCTGTTTGCTAGTCTCTCTCTCCGATATTTTCCCACTTCTTCCCGTTTCTTCCCTCCTAAGTTTCCTATCCGAGTCACGGCACCATTATGTCGCTCCCCCTCTTCATGGAGGAACGACACTGAACCCTGCCTAGGCTTCATATCCGAGTCACGACACCATTATGTCGCTCCCCCTCTTCGTGGAGGAACGACACTGGACCCTGCACTGTTCTTTTGTCTGCTCGGCCCTCCCCGGGTTTGCTGCTTGTTCTTCCTGGGTTGGCTACTATCCCTTCCACCTCCGTGGAAGGGCGGTTCCCCCTGGCCACTTTCCCCACTTCCGCAGGGGAGCGGCACACCGCCGGCCGGCTCTCTCGGGGGCTGCACAGGTGTTCCCCTTAGATGTTCCCCTTAGATGTTCCTGGTGCATGCCGTCTCTCTCCTCCTTTATAGTCCTCCTCTGCCAATCCCAACTCGGCTGCCCACACGCCGAGTACGCTGCTCTCCTCCAATCAGGAGCAGGATCAGCTCCTGGAGGTCAGCACTCAAGTTGGCAAGAGGCAGCTGCGTAGAAGCTGTTTTCTTCTCTCCCAGCGCCATATTGTGGGAGAGCAGATGCATAGAATAAGTCTTAATTCCAGTAACTTAGTCCAGTCCGGGTTGCTCCCCACACTGGTATATGCCAACTTAATGGGATTTGGAGTCCCATGGCAAGTTTTTAGGAACCTGCACTCCTTTCTCACATAATATATGAAAATTAATTTAAAATAGATGACAGTCATAAATGTAAGAACTGAAATTATTAAATTTATATTAGTTTCATATGGCTACTGTAACAAGTCACCATAAATTTGATGAATTTATATCAACAGATTTATTCTCTTAGATTTCTGGCATCCAAAAGACCAAATCTCAAAAGCTACAGGGTCTATTCAAGTCTTTGCCTGAGTACTGATCCATGTATGTATGAGAAGCCAGGAGTATGTACAGAAAATATCATGCTACAAAATTGCATGGACGGTATAGAATTTATATTTCTACCAGAGAGGAGACTTCCTAAATCACAGGTCACTGATTAGCATCCTCAGAGGGGTTTCATCTTAGTAGTAAAGTGAAAGTAGTTTTATAAAGAAAGCTCATCTGAACCTACCATATCAAAACTTAAAATCAACCTCACCACCAGTGCCATGGCTCACTAAGCTAATCCTCCGCCTGCGGTGCTGGTACACTGGGTTCTAGTCCTGGTTGGGGTGTTGGATTCAGTCCCAGTTGCTCCTCATCCAGTCCAGCTCTCTGCTGTGGCGCTGGAAGGCAGTGGAGGATGGCCCAAGTGCTTGGGCCCTGCACCTGCATGGGAGACCAGGAGGAGGAAGCATCTGGCTCCTGGCTTCAGATCAGTGCAGTGCACACCAGCCACAATGCACTGACCATAGAGGCCATTTGTGGAGTGAACCAATGGAAAAGGAAGACCTTTCTCTCTGTCTCTCTCTCTCTCTCACTGTCTCACTCTGCTGGAAGGAAGGAAGGAAGGAAGGAAGGAAGGAAGGAAGGAAGGAAGGAAGGAAGGAAGGAAATCAACCTCAAACAAAATAAACCATTTCTATAGAACTTAATTATGTGCCAGAGAAAAAAGTCAACATTTATTTAAAGAAATACTACAAATTATTAGCAGCCAAAATTATAAAACAATGATAAACATACAATCAAAACTCACCAGGCAAGGGCCACTGTTGTGACGTTGCAAATTAAACTGCCATTTATGATGCCTGCAACCCATATTAGAGTGCCAATTTGAGTGAGTCCTGGCTCCTTTGCTTATGAACCAGCTCTGTGCTAACACACCAGGGAATGCAGCAGAAGTCCCTGGGCCCCTGCCGCCATGTTGGAGGCCAAAATAGGGTTCCTGGTTCAAGATTTCCACTTGGCTTAGCCTTGCCTGTTGTGGCCATATCGCAGATAGAAGAACCTTCCCTCTACTCTCTCCCTCTCTTCTTCTTTTCCTCTCTCCCTCTCTTTTTCTCCCCCTCTCCCTCTCTGTTGCTATACCTTTCAAATAAGTTTTAAAGCAAAAATTACCAGGAAAGTGATAGTTCTTTGGGGACAGCAGTTAGGATGTTGCTTGAGACACCCATACATCATACCAGAGTGCCTGGTTTTCAGTCCCTGATTTGATTCTGATTCCAGCTTTCTGCTAGTGCACATCCTGCGAGGCAACAGGTGATGGCTTACACTCTCGTGCCCCTGCCACCTGGGAACCCAGATAGAGCTCCAGTCTCCTGTCTTTGGCTTGGCCTAGCCCTGGCTGCTGCAGGCATTTGAAAATGAACCAGTGAATGGAAGATGGAAGATATTTATTCATTCTCATTCTCTCTCTCTCTCTCTCTCTCTCTTTCTCTCTCAAATAACATAAAAATAAATACTAAGAGTTTAAAAAACAGGCAAAAAAGAAGCAAGAAATCATGTACTATAAATCAGAGAAAAATCCAAAAAGAAAAAGATAGAATTGCAACAGTGTTGCAGCAAAGCAAGTTAAGCCTTGATTGGGACACTTGCATCCCATGTCAGAATGGCAGTTTGAATCCCAGCTACTCTGTTTCCATTCCAGCTTCCTACTAATATGCCTGGGAAGACAGTGGATGATGGTCCAAGTACTTGAGTCCCTGCCATCCATATGGCAGACCCTGATGCAGTTCCAAGTTCCTGTCTTCAGCCTGGCATAAGCTCCAGCTGTTGCAGACATTTGGAGAGTGAAACAATAGATGAAAGCGCTCGCTCGTGCTCTCTCTCTCTCTCTCTCCTTTTTTTTAGGATTTCAATTTTTTTTTAATTTTTTATTTAGTAAATATAAATTTTCAAAGTACAGTTAATGGATTACAATGGCTTCCCCCCCCTATAATTTCCTTCCCACTCACACCCCTCCCATCTCCTGTTCCCTCTCCCATTCCATTCACATCAAGATTCATTTTCAGTTATCTTTATATACAGAAGATCAATTCAGTATATATTAAGTAAAAATTTCATCAGTTTGCACCCACACGAAACACAAAGTGTAAAGTACTGTTTGAGTACTAGTTATAGCATTAATTTACATTGTACAACACATTAAGGACAGATCCCACATGAGAAGTAAGTACACAGTGACTGCTGTTGTTGACTTAACAATTTGACACTCTTGTTTATGGCGTCAGTAATCTCCCTAGGATCTAGTCATGAGTTGCCAAGGTTATGGAAGCCTTTTGAGTTTGCCGACTTCAATCTTATTCAGACAGGGTCATAGTCTCCTCCCTTCAGAGAAAGGTACCTCCTTCTTTGATGACCTGTTCTTTCCACTGGGATCTCACTCCCAGAGATCTTACATTTAGCTCTTCCTTTTTTTTTTTTTTCCCAGAGTGTCTTGGCGTTCCATGCCTGAAATACTCTCATGGGCTCTTCAGCCAGATCTGAATGCCTTTAGGGCTGATTCTGAGGCCAGAGTGCTGTTTAGGACATCTGCCATTCTATGAGTTTACTATGTATCCTGCTTCCCAAGATGGATTGTTCTCTCCCTTTTTGATTCTATCAGCTAGTATTAGCAGACACTAGACTTGTTTGTGTGATCCCTTTGACTCTTACACTTATCAGTGTGATCAATTGTGAACTGAAATTGATCACTTGGACTAGTGAGATGGCATTGGTACATGCCACCTTGATGGGATTGTATTGGGATCCCCTGGCATGATTCTAACTCTACCATTTGGGGCAAGTCCGATTGAGCATGTCCCAAATTGTACATCTCCTCCCTCCCTTATTCCCACTCTTATATTTAACAGGGATCATTTTTCAGTTAAAATTTAAACACCTAAGAATAATTGTGTGTTAATTACAGAGTTCAACCAATAGTACTAGAACAAAACAAAGAGAAAATATTAAAATGGATAAAGTATTACATTGTACATCAACAGTCAGGACAAGAGCTGATCAAGTCACCGTTTCTCATAGTGTCCATTTCACTTCAACAGGTTTCCCCTTTGCTGCTCAGTTAGTTGTCGCTGATCAGGGAGAACATATGATATTTGTCCCTTTGGGACTGGCTTAATTCACTCGGCCTAATGTTTTCCAGATTCCTCCATCTTGTTGCAAATGACCGGATTTCGTTGTTTTTGACTGCTGTATAGTATTCTATAGAGTACATGTTCCATAATTTCTTTATCCAGTCTACTGTTGATGGGCATTTGGGTTGGTTCCAGGTCTTAGCTATTGTGAATTGAGCTGCAATAAACATTAATGTGCAGACAGCTTGCTTGTTTGCCAATTTCATTTCCTTTGGGTAAATTCCAAGGAGTGGGATGGCTGGGTTGTATGGTAGGGTTATCTTCAGGTTTCTGAGGAATCTCCAGACTGACTTCCAAAGTGGCTTCACCAGTTTGCATTCCCACCAACTGTGGGTTAGTGTCCCTTTTTCCCCACATCCTCGCCAGCATCTGTTGTTGGTAGATTTCTGAATGTGAGCATTCTAACCGGGGTGAGGTGAAACTTCATTGTGGATTTGATTTGCATTTCCCTGATTGCTAGTGATCTTGAACATTTTTTCATGTGTCTGTTGGCCATTTGGATTTCCTCTTTTGAAAAATGTCTATTGAGGTCCTTGGCCCATCTCTTAAGTGGGTTGTTTGTTTTGATGTTGTGAAGTTTCTTGATTTCTTTGTAGATTCTGTTTATCAACCCTTTATTTGTTGCATAGTTTGCAAATATTTTTTCCCATTCTGTCGGTTGCCTCTTCACTTTCCTGATTGTATCTTTTGAAGTACAGAAACTTCTCTCTCTCCTTCTAACTCTGTTACTCTGCCTGTCAAATAAATAAATCTTTTAAAATAAGAAAAAAATTCAGAGACTAGAGTTAATAGAATGATCAGAAGAAATGCTACAATAACCAATATATAATAATATGTATATGCACATATATAACATATATTCATATAATATACATATTAGCTCTTGTACTCTTCATAATTTTTGAAAGGCAATGGATGGGGCTGGCACTGTGGCACAGTGGGTATAACCGTCATCTGCAGAGCCGGCACTCAATATGGTTGCCAGTTCTAATCCTGGCTACTCCACTTTCCAACCCTGCTGTCTGCTATGGTCTGGGAAAGCAGAAGATGGCCCAAGTCCCTGGACCCCTGCACCCGCGTGGGAGACCTGGAAGAAGCTCCTGGCTCCTGGCTTCAGATTGGCACAGTTCCAGCCATTGTGGCCATATGGGGATTGAACCAGCGGATGGCAGAGCTCTCTCTCTCTGTAACTCTTTCTTTCAAATAAATAAAATAAATCTTAAAAAAAAGGAAAGGCAATGGAAACTATTTTTTTTTTTTTGACAGGCAGAGTGGACAGTGAGAGAGAGAGACAGAGAGAAAGGTCTTCCTTTGCCGTTGGTTCACCCTCCAATGGCCGCCGCTGCAGCCGGCGCACCGCGCTGATCCGATGGCAGGAGCCAGGATCCGGGTGCTTTTTTCCTGGTCTCCCATGGGGTGCAGGGCCCAAGCACCTGGGCCATCCTCCACTGCACTCCCTGGCCATAGCAGAGAGCTGGCCTGGAAGAGGGGCAACCAGGACAGAATCCAGTGCCCCAACCGGGACTAGAACCCGGTGTGCCGGCGCCGCAAGGTGGAGGATTAGCCTATTGAGCCACGGCGCCGGCTCAGCAATGGAAACTATTAACACTGATGAAGAGAATAATGAAAAATAAATTTCCATCCAAATGGTATTTCTGGAAGTGAAAAACATAGTCACTGAAAGGAAAAACCCACTGAAAAAATTAGAAACTGACTAAACATTGCAAAAGCATAAATCAGTGAGCTTGAATACACAGAACTACAGCCTGTCAAAAAATAAAGAGAAACAAAGAAAGTTATTGTTTCTCTATTTATGTATAAGTATATTATATGTAAATATACAGACTAATACATAGACTATATGAAGATTGGGAGAAACTGGAAAACATAAATAGAGCATCTGTATAAATGGCACTGTAGCAAATGGTATAAAATGCATGTACCTAGGATATTAGAAGAAGAAGAGAGAGAAATGAAATAAAAAATTGAATAAAACTTGTCAAATTGGTCACAGCTATAAACCCACAGATCTAGGAATTTCACAAGTAAACACACTGGAAACTACACAAAGATTCCTCATAATCAATTTGCTATCAATGATAAATACAAAAATTAACAGTGACAAAAGAAAAATTGACATATATATATAAGAAGAAATTATCTTGAAGGAATAAATGAGAACAGAAACTACAAAATGTTTTAAAGTAAACTAAAATGTATGCATCATCTAAAGTTTTATAGTATGCTGCTAAAGAAGAGCGTGGAGGAAAACTGATGGCTTTAAAATGATAACATTGGAAAAGAAAGTCTTCAAATTAATGACCTTAAATTTAAATAAGAAAAGAAAATCCAAAATAATTTAAGGAAGAAAATAATAAAGAAGAGTATAAAAACAAGAGAAAAGTAATTGAAAAATTCAATGTACACAAAATCTATTTCTTTGAAAAAAGTAATATACTTAATAGCTAGCCAGATTTATATTTTCAAGAAAAAAAATTACCAACATTAGAAATAACAGTAGGGGTTGGGGCTGTGCCATAGTGGGTAAAGCCACTGCTTGCAGTACAGGCATCCCACATGGGTGTTGGTTCAAGTCCTGGCTGCCCCACTTCAGGTCCACCTCTCTGCTATGGCCTGGAAAAGCAACAGAAGATGGCCCAAATCCTTGGGTCCTTGCACTCATGTGGGAGACCTGGAAGAAGCTTCAGGCTCCTGGCTTTGGATCAGCTCAGCTCCAGACACTGCAGCCATTTGAGGAGTGAACCAATGAATGGAAGATCTCTCTCTCTCTCTCATTCTCTCTCTCACTCATTGCCTCTGTAACTCTGCCTTTCAAATAGCTAAATAAATCTTTAAAAAAAAGAAAAGAAATAACAACAGAGACACTACTACATATTCTACAGACATTCAAAAAAAATAAATGATTATTGTGAATAACTTTATCACCAAACAATGAACAATTCACATGAAATAAAAAATCCATTAATGAAACAAAGTACCAAAACTCTCTCAAGAAGAAATAGAGGGGCAGGCATTTAGAACAACTGTTAAAATGCCACTTGAGACCAATATCAGAGTGCTTGAGTCTGAGACCTGCCTTTTTTTTTTTTTAATCCCAGCTTCCTGCTAACACACAACCTGGGAGGCAGCAAATGATGACTGGAGTACTTGGGTCCCTGGCACAATGTGGGAGACCTGAACTGTGTTCTTGACTCCTGACTTCACCCTGGCCAAGCCCTGGCTGTTGTCAACATTTGGGGAATAAAGCAGAAGGAAGATTTTGGTTTTTCTTTGTCCCTGTGTGCGTGTGTGTGATTTCCTTTCAAATAAAATGAAAATACATAATTTTTAAAAATCATATAAAAATTAAAAGATGAGCTTTATAAAAATAATTAGAATAGCACTATTTTTTGACAAAGAGTTAAGATTGTGTGTAAACAGGAGTCACTGTGCACTAACTTTGGATGCAGGACCTCTGTTTTCAAGAGTGGCATTATGAGAGGTAATAGTAATACTTGCTCTCAAAGATTTAC
Organism: Oryctolagus cuniculus; assembly: GCF_051225735.1. Classification (NCBI taxonomy): domain Eukaryota; kingdom Metazoa; phylum Chordata; class Mammalia; order Lagomorpha; family Leporidae; genus Oryctolagus; species Oryctolagus cuniculus. The sequence goes on from NC_142871.1 coordinate 119,128,423, forward strand.
TTCGTTTTAGTGTATTTAGCAGAGGACATTCTTATGTCCCATAAGTTTTAGATAAGCCTAAGTGCCCAACTTCATTGCCTGTCATCTTAGATGCTTCTTCTGTTAGTGATAAAACTTATTCTTGAAGAAAAAAAGTATATTATCATAAATATTAAAAAAAATAAGAAAGGAAGCAGGAGAAAGGGTGGCAGTGAGGGAGGGAAGGAGGGAGAATGTGGTGGAAAGTGTTATTATGTACTTAAAACTGTACGTATGGGGCCGGCACTCTGACTTAGCAGGTAAAGCCTCCACCTGCACTGCCAACATCCCATATGGGCAGCGGTTCAAGTTCCGGCTGCTCTACTTCCAATCCAACTCTCTGCTATGGCCTGTGAAAGCATTAGAAGGTGGCTCAAGTCCTTGGGCCCCTGTACCCACATGGGAGACCCAGAGGAAGCTCCTGGCTCCTGGCTTCAGATCGGCGCAGTTCCAGCCATTGCAGCCATCTGGGGAGTGAAGCAGCAGATGAAAGACCTCTCTCTCTCTATCTCTGTACCTCTGCCTTTCTGTAACTCTGCCTTTCAAATAAATAAATAAATCTTTTAAAAAAACTGTATGTAAGAAATACATGAAATTTGTTCCATTTATATAAATAAATAAAAATATTAAATTTTTTAAAAAGTATCTATAATCCAAAAAAAGATTGAGTGTAGTAAGCAAAACCTCAGCATCTGTTCTCACATGTTTAATCTTAGTGCCCCAAATTAATTAACCAGCACTAACTATGAATATCGACTACAAAAGTTGATATGAGGGGTCAGCATTGCAGCATAGCAGGTAACGCCCCTGCCTGTGATGACAACATCCCATGTGGGTGTTGGTTTGTGTTCTAGCTGCTCCACTTCTGATCCAGCTCCCTGCTAATGGCCTGGAAAAAGCAGCAGAAGATGGCCTCAGTTTGAACATCTGCCACCCACATGGGAGACCCAGATGAAGCTCCTGTTTTCTGCCTGGTCTAGCCCTGGCCACTGCAGCAATTTGGGGATTGCTTTCTGTCTCTCCCATCCAGTCTGCTCCCTGGATTCCCATACCCTTTGCAACTCCTCTATTCCCTATTCTGTTTGGCAAAATTCACATCAGACCATAATCCAAATCTCATCCAGGTAGTACTATGTTAATAGCTTTTCAGGAAGTCCGCCTACGAATCGTGATCCTTTATATATGGAAAAACATTCTATGAGAAAACTATTAGAAAGGATGTTCAAAATGAAAGTTCCCCTAGAGATAGGACACACATTTTCAAATTTCCAGTAAAACTTAAATGATTAATTTGAAATATCACTTTCCAAAGACTCTTTCTGGTAAGGGTAAGATCTACATTCGTGAGCAAACAAACAGATGGCAAATAAAGGAGAAATTTGTTTGGCATAAGAAGCACATGTTCAAACAAATTTCATGACTTCAGTTTGACAAAGGTGTATTATCATTGTATAGGTGCCTGGCTATCAGCTATAACACCAGTCCCTCCCTAGGGTACAGGAACTGCCTTAAAGACTATTAGGTAAATCTTTTGCATAACATTCCACTATACCTCTTCCTGTTATTCAACCCAATATTGCAGAATCCTGTTTTCAATGCTGACTGTGTTATTTACTTAAATTAAGTCCATTGCTTTATTTCAAAATCTGGTTCATTCTCATTCTTTTTTAAAATTTAAGTGAAAAGGGATACATCCAATCCAAAATGATCCTTTTGGCTTTTCTGTCAGGATGAAGCATATGATAATGATTTGAAAAAATTAAAGTGAAACAAAATAATAAAGATTTTATATATTCTTTTTCCTAGGAAAAATTACACTATATTCACTACTACAATATATTCACCTATGAAAACACAGGTATTTAATTAATAGTGATAGTTCCCTGAATTAATTTTGACAGTTTATATAGAGTCAAAGACATATTTGGCATTTTTAAATTTTACAACAATGTATACAGAATGCTACTAAAATCGTTAAAACTCTTTAATTGGATGTGATGTAAATCTTCCTTAAGTAATTCACCACGTAGGTCATTTATGGAGACATACTTTGCTTATTCCATTTTATAGGATACTAATAGGAGGCCATTATCCTTTTGCAGTGGAGAGATTTACGAACATACCTTCCATTAGCATTAATAGGTGTCCATGTAAATCACCAGCCACCAATAGCTAAAAAGACCTCCCCCGTACATTGGGTAATTGGTCATATCAACTAAAAAATAATTTTGGGACAAAGAAAGAAAAGTAACATTCTTAATGTAATTACCTTAGGTTAAGACTACATTAAAATGACAAGGTAAGGAATTATGGGTGATCTGACACTTCATTTGGCTTTTATTTTCCCCACTTCCTAAGTTAATCACAAGCATAACAATAAGCAAGCATAAAGGTGGATTAAAGTGACTGCTTTTGAAAAGACAGGAAAGTGTATTACATTATATGTAAGCACACTGACATAGATCATTAAATTAACAGAATGGAGTCACAATAAAAGCATATTGTTTCCTTCATATGGCAAATGTTTGCTACACTTGTACCTTAGACTAACATAGGATTTGCTTAACATTTTAATTGTATTATTTTAAGAAGTACAATGTCTTCCAAATGTTCTATTACTCTGCATTTTTTTTAAAGTTCTGTATTGCCGTTCATGCATATGCGCTTTTCAGGGTCCCTGGCACAATTTTATGTACCTCAAAATATCATGCGCAGATGGTTACATTTTAGTATTTCATTCTGCACACAGAAGAACTTTCATGTGCTTAATGTAAAGCCAGGCTTAGCATGTCAAGTTGCCGTGTGTGACAAATAGTTGTATATAAATAAATTCACCGGATACACTTTAAAACATAACAGAAGTGTTTAACTTCTCAGAAATAGGATATCAGAAATCCAGGAGTCTTTCCATATTTGGCAGATGATTTTGTAAGACTCGGTTCACTACTAGCAAACTAAGTTATATCTTCACGGTTTAAGCAGACAAATACCACAAAATCTCTGCTCAGATTTAAAATGCATGCCTGTATAATATACATTTGCAAATCTGTCCTAGAAATGTTCTGCTATATATCAGATGCCTTGTTATTGAGAAATCAGTTCTTTAAAAAGACGTTGAAAATGTGGCAGAAGCTAATTTTTGCAGCACAAAACTAATCGTGTGTTTTATTTTCATTTAACAGGTTAAATATAGCTCTACCCTTTGCTTTGATTCCTCTTCTGTGTCCTACAAATGTGACAGTGGCAGAGTACATGCAGGGATTCCACTTAATTAAAATAAAGCAAAGTCACACACACACACACACACAAAAAGGAACAGCAATAAAAACAAAACAATTTATAGGGTTCTAGTTACTGGCATTTAATAAAAGACATTTCTGAGGAATTTTTAGGGAGCTATTTTCTGGTTCTCACAGTGGATGCTACATATTCTTTTTATTTAGCTTTATTCTGTGTTTATTGTAAAATCAAACATATAGAAGACAGCGCATAAAGGAAAGAATCAGGAAAGAGGAAAAATGGATGACTGCCTCTTTGTGACATATTTTCTCCCTCAGCCTTGCATATTTGCATTAAAGTGATTGTGAATAATGTACATTTGACCAGTGCTGTCTGCAGAACTAATGCCTATTAAAGGGATGGGAAGTAGCATATGTTGTGCCTAGGGCAGAGAAAGTCCAATCACCCCCACTGTGAGAGTCTCCAACTAAAACGCAGGACAGCCTGGGATTTATCCTAAATGAACCCAGCAGGGAGAAACAGGACACAGTCCCTCGGTCCACATTTAAGCTTCTGAACTAAGATTTTTTAGAGTTAGTTTCCAAAAACAACCTCTACCATTTCATTCACACAGAGAACTGAATTTTTTCTCTCCTTTGTCCTATCTACCTATTCTACAAAGTTTCAAGGGAAACCATTCTGCAAGAAATCAGATGCAAGCAATCTGTTGTTACAGAATCAAGATATGTGCTTTCTATTGCCATTTTAGTGACTCTCTCCTCCACTTGAGCTATTCTTTAGCATTATCTGACAAGGAACAGTTTTGCCAGTAATTGCAAAATGTTTGGGGCTTGTGGTTTCACTTTTATGTTCTTGCACTGTACGAGAAATGCTCTGCTATTTAAACATGTTGCAAAGCTTCTCCATTACATAATCTTCTATGACCTCTAGCATCAGGTTCACACTCAAATTAGCTTCCCTTTCACCTGTGTTAACTTGATAGCTGAAAAATAGCAATGATAAAAATGTATGAGAAAAACAAAATCCTTTGAACCAGGGAAATAAAAGTTGTCAAGTTGCTGTGTTGAGATCCATAGGATTGCCTTTTGCCTCATTAGCTGCAGTGTTAAAGAGGGGGAAAAGAGAGGGAGAGCTACAAAAAAATATGTCCCTATCATCCATTTAGTATTTACGTAACCCAAAGGAGGAAGTGGGTAGTAAAAATAAAATACAGTTGGAAAACTTGTAAGCTGCATCACAGCATGATACAAAAGCGTCTGTGTAATGCTCAAAGTAACACAAAGTTGATATGTCACAGCTTATCTTTTCTGCTAGTATCTTGGTGTTTAATTCCTATTCCAATTACTGTGAAGACACTGCTAGACTTCAGAATGGAATCAAGCTCCAAACCATTGATTTTGTTTATTGGCCTATTCCTTAGGGTAGGAGAGTGGTAAGAATCGCCCTATTTTGATAGCTCACAAGGACTTCACTCTGAAAAGCTGGCTATCCTGGAGGGTTAGACACTGTCATGGAAATCAAGTGTCAGGCTTTAATTGTACTCTTTGGCATCATATTCTGAGTTCTTTAGGCCGAAGTCCTCTCCCTCCCACCAACACACCCTCCTGATTTATCAAAGGTCTGTGATGATTGCTTTTGTCAATCTGAGCATCCTTCATTTTCACCGCAGGATTCCAGTCTTCTCTGTCATCACCCGTGATAAGCCCACATATTGAGCAATCGCTGAAGTTCCTGAAACCAATCAAACTCACTTTGGATCAATTTTGGTTGAGGCCATGACTCAGCATCTTCAACTACAGGAAACATCCATATAGAACAATTTCTACCTGCTCTGTAGTACTATAAGAATCTGTACAGGGGCCGGCACTGTGGCACAATGGGTTAAAGCCCTGGCCTGAAGCGCCAGTTCTAGTCCCAGCTGCTCCTCTTCCGATCCAGCTCTCTGTTATAGCCTGGGATAGCAGAGGATGATGGCCCAAGTCCTTGGGCCCCTGCAGCCTCGTGGGAGACCTGGAAGAAGCTCCTAGTTCCTGGCTTTGGATCTGCACAGCTCCAGCGGTTGCAGCCATCTGGGGAGTGAACCAGCAGATTGAAGACCTCTCTCTGTCTCTACCTCTCTCTGTAACTCTGTCTTTCAAATAAATCTTTAAAAAAATATATAGTGTTGAAGACAGACAACTAAACAAGCAATTCATAACAGATTGTGATCAGACATTAGCCATCAAGGAAATGCAAATAAAAACCACAATTTGGAGCCAGTGCTGTGGCTTAGCAGTTAAACCACCGCCTGCAGTGCCAGTATTCTCTATGGGTGCTGGTTCAAGTCCTGCCTGCTCCAGTTCTGATCCAGCTCCCTGCTAATGATCCTGGGAAAGCAAAAGATGGCCTAAGTACTAGGCCACCCACGTGGGAAATTCTCCCAGATGGCAGATTCAGATGAAGCTCCTAGCTCCAGCTTCAGCCTGGCCCAGTGCTGGCTATTGCAGCCATTTGGGGAGCCTACCAGTGGATGGAAGATTTCTCTCCATCTGCCTCTACCTCTGCCTCTGCCTGTCTTTCTCTGTAACTCCACTTTTCAAAGAAATAAATAAATATTTTTTTAAAATGAGGTGTCATTTCACTCAATCAAAAAATAACAAATGCTGGCTAGGATGTGGGTAAAAATGTACCCTAATACACTGTTAGTGGGAACGTAAACTAGAACAATCATTATGGAAGACAGTATGGAGATTCCTCAGAAATCTGAAAATTCATCTACCATATGACCCTCCTGGGAATTTACCAAAAGGAAATCAGCATTGAAAGAGTTATCTGTTCACCCATGATTATAGCATCAGGACACAAGCTAAGAAATGGAATCAACCCAGATATCCATCAGCCAATCGCTGTATAAAGAAAATGTGGTGGCCGGCGCCACGGCTCACTTGGCTAATCTTCCACCTTGCGACGCCGGCACACCGGGTTCTAGTCCCGGTCAGGGCACTGGATTCTGTCCCGGTTGCCCCTCTTCCAGGCCAGCTCTCTGCTGTGGCCCGGGAGTGCAGTGGAGGATGGCCCACGTGCTTGGGCCCTGCACCCCATGGGAGACCAGGATAAGTACCTGGCTCCTGCCATCGGATCAGCGCAGTGCGCCGGCCGCAGCGCACCGGCCGCAGTGGCCATTGGAGGGTGACCAACGGCAAAAGGAAGACCTTTCTCTCTGTCTCTCTCTCTCACTGTCCACTCTGCCTGTCAAAAAAATTTAAAAAAAAAAAAAAAGAAAATGTGGTATTTACACACTATTGAATACTACTCAGTCATAAAAAAGAATTAAATACCATTTTTGCAACAAAATGGATACAACTGGAGACCATATGCTTAGTGAAATTAGCCAGACTCAAAAAGATAAATATCATATGTTTTCTTTTCTTTCTAGTTGTTAATATATAGAGTACTAAAAACAGTAATGTATATGAGTGAAATTGACATCTTGAGATTTGTTTATGGCCCTTGTCTATACTCCTGCAGAACACTGTTCTTTCTACTTTCTGTTCCTTGGATTTAATCATTTTGTGGAGGATTAAACCTGTGATTATAAAGTAAATTGAAAGTAGGTTGGAGCCAATGCTGTGGCACAGCAGGTTAGGACTCCGCTTGCAGCACCAGCATCTCATGTGGGCGCCAGTCTGAGTCCGGGCTGCTAGTTCCCAGTCCAGCTCCCTGCTGATGGCCTGGGAGGCAGTGGAGCATGGCCTGAGCACTTGGGTCCCTGTGCCCTTGTGAGAGACCCAGAGGAGGCTCCTGGCTCCTGGCTTCAGATTGGCCTGGCCTCGGCCACTGTGGTCATTTGGGGAGTGAAGCAGCAGATGGAAAACCTCTATCTCTGTCTCTGAAATAGATATATCTTAAAAAAGAAATAAAGAAAGCATGTTATCATAAAAATTAAAAGAAAAAATAAGAAAGGAAGGAAGGAGGGAGGGGGGATGAAAAGTATCATTATGTATTTAAATATATAAATGAAATACATGTAATCTGTTCTCTTGATATAAAAATTAAAAATAAAAAACTTTTTAAAATGTTATCACGGTATAAAAATAGTAATATTAAGTTCTACAGAAGTGCAAAGTAGGGAATGCCAAAAAAGGCATAAAATTTAATTATTTTCTTAAAAGAGTTCTGAAACTCATTACCAAACATGCAAATTGCTTCACTCTCATACTCACACAAAAGGTTGCTCTTATTATTGTTGCTTTGCCAATAATGACATATTACAGTTTATTCCTCTCTTTTAGCCAGTCAGGGTTAATACTGCAAGGAAACTGGGAGCTGGTGAGAGGCAGATCATGCTTCTCTGGAGGGAGCTTTATAAGAGACCCTCTCCCTCCTACGTTTAATTGCAGAGACTTTGGTCGGCTCACATTTTGCTGCTGGAGTGACTAGAAGCTTGTATTGTGATGTATTACATTTGTCACTACATGTCCCCAAATCCCCCTCCTCTTGTCACATTGCTTTACTGTAGCACAAGTCTAAAATCCACGAATCTTGATGTCTTCCAATAGCCCCCTTCCATAACACAGTGACCTGTGCTGAATTAGAGCTAATAATTCAAACTAAAAAGAATAAAAATCATAAAGCCACCTGCTTGCTTCCAAACTCCACCACATTTTCAAAGCAGAAATCACATATTTTAAGCCCTTTTTGAGGTAGAATTAAGGTTCTGTGTGGCTCAGTCAGGAGCCCTGGGTTCTAGTTGCTATTTTTTTTTTAAGATTTATTTATTTATTTGAAAGGCAGAGTTACAGAGAGACAGAGACAGAGATCTTCCATTTGCTGGTTCACTCCCCAGATGCCTTCAGTGGCCAGTGCTAGGTCAGGAAGAAGCCAGGAGCCACGAGCTTCTTCCAGATCTCCCACATGGACACAGAGGCCCAAACACTTGGGCCATCTTCCACTGCTTTCCAAAGTCACAGAAGAGAGCTGGATCAGAAGGAATAACTGGGACTTGAACCAGTGCTCATATGGGATACCAGCACTGCAGGCAGTGGCCTTATGTGCTATGCCACAGTGTCAGCACCTGGATTCTAGTTTTTACTTTGCTATAGATCCAAGACAAATAATAAGTCCCTTCTAGGACACAACTCATCTTTAAATAGGAGAAACATGGAGTATAAGATGTCTAATATGAAATCCAATATTCTATAAATGAACTATAAAATAAAATAGATGATTTTTTGTTCTTTTAATGTTAAACCTCTTCTAAAGTTCCTAGAGAACATTTTTATTTCTAAAATTATTTTATCTATTTATTTTCCTTTTATTTGAAATGCAAAGAGAGACCTTCTATCCACTGACTCACTCCCCAGATATCCACAACAACCAGTTCTGGGCCAGAAAAAAACAGGAGACATGAAATCCATACAGTCTCCCACACAGAATCCAAGTACTTACCTGCTTCCCCCCAAGGTACACATTAGTAGGAAGCAGTATCAGAGCACTGTAGCCAGGATTTGAAATAAGCATTCCAATATGGAATATCAGCATACTAAGCCATGATTTAAACACTGTGCCTAATGCTTACCTCTTAAAGAACATTTTTAGATTAGGCTTCCTACTGTAATTCTAACATATGCAAACAACCAAGAAATGGCACACTTTATACGTTTCTGGAATAAAAGTTCTGAATCCCAAAGAATTTTGGTGATTTTTCCAAGAATATGTAATGATTCAACAGATGAATATGGACCCAAATCCTTGCCTTCTCAAAAACAAGTTCTTGGCTCCTGCCTTTGGATAGGCTCAGCTCCAGCAGTGGCATCCATTTGAGGAGTGAACCAGCAAATGGAAGACTTTCTCTCTCTCTCTCTGCTTCTGGTCTCTCTGTAACTCTTTCAAATAAATAGATTCTTTAAAAAATTAAATTATAAACCAAAATATTCCATAATAACAAGACTTGATTTTTCTCATAGTTTCCTCTAATTCAATTAGTTATCAGATCCTCAGTATGATGAAAGACTCTATATTTGGTTGTCTGACAATAAAGTAGTTTTATTGGCCAAAATCCATAACTCAAAAGATTAGGTATTCATCAGAGCACCAAATGGACCACACAGACTGATGCCCTAATGTCTCTGTATTTGATAGGGATAGGTACCACCAGAAGGCAGGAAAGCCAGGCTGGAGCTACATCAATATTAGCTCCTATCTCTTCCCCTGTTAATGGTAATTAACATTAAAACATCATAATTTGGTTTGCATGTTTGGAAGTTTTCCTCAACCAGTTGGCAAAGGAACTTCATGCTTTCCTGAAGATAAATATGTTGACTCTGAAGTTGGAGTGTTTCTAGCACTCAAAAGTACAGAAAAATGTCAGATTATTTTAAGTGATACAATTCAATGAGGACAGAATCCAGGACCATATCAAGCCACTATGGAAGTCAGTCTGGAGATTCCTCAGAAACCTGAAGATAACCCTACCGTTCGACCCAGCCATCCCACTCCTTGGAATTTACCCAAAGGAATTTAAATTGGCAAACAAAAAAGCGGTCTGCACCCTAATGTTTATTGCAGCTCAATTCACAATAGCCAAGACCTGGAACCAACCTAAATGCCCATCAATGGTAGACTGGATAAAGAAATTATGGGATATGTACTCTTTAGAATACTATACCGCAGTAAGAAACAACGAAATCCAGTCATTTGCAACAAAATGGAGGAATCTGGAACACATCATGCTGAGTGAAATAAGCCAGTCCCAAAGGGACAAATACCATATGTTCTCCCTGATCGGTGACAACTGACTGAACACCAAAAAGGAAACCTGTTGAAGTGAAATGGACACTATGAGAAACGGTGACTTGATCAGCATAGCCTTGACTGTTAATGAACAACTTAATACATTATCCCTCTTAGTAGTTTTTTTTTTTGTCTGTTCTATCTAATATGACTGGTTTAATTCTATAATTAATACACAGTTATTCTTAAGTGTTGAAATTTAACTGAAATGTGATCGCTGTTAAACATAAGAGTGGGAATAAGAGAGGGAAGAGATGTACAATTTGGGACATGCTCAAGCTGACTTGCCCCAAACGGTACAGTTAGAAACATACCAGGGGACTCCAATTCAATCCCATCAAGGTGGGATGTACCAATGCCATCTCACTAGTCCAAGTGATCAATTTCGGTTCACAGTTGGTCATGGTGGAGGGACTGGGAGTCAAAGGGAGCACATAGACAAGTCTAGTACCTGCTAACGCTAACCGATGGAGTAAATAAAGGGGAGAGTGATCCAACATGGGAAGCGAGATACTCAGCAGACTCATAGAATGGCAGATGTCCTAAACAGCAATCTGGCCTCAGAATCAGCCCTAAAGGCATTCGGATCTGGCTGAAAAGCCCATGAGAGTATTTCAGGCATGGAACGCCAAGACACTCTGGAAAAAAAAAAAAAAACCTAAATGAAAGATCTCTGTGAGTGAGATCCCAGTGGAAAGAATAGGTCTTCAAAGAAGGAGGTACCTTTCTCTGAAGGGAGGAGAGAACCTCCACTTTGACTATGACCTTGTCTAAACAAGATAAGAGTTGGAGAACTCAAAAGGCTTCCATAGCCTTGGAAACTCATGACTGGAGCATAGGGAGATTACTGATGCCATAAACAGGAGTGTCAATTTGTAAAGTCAACAACAGGAGTCACTGTGCACTTATTCCTCATGTAGGATCTCTGTCCTTAATGTGCTGTACATTGTGATTTAATGCTATAACGAGTACTCAAACAGTATATTTCACTTTGTGTTTCTATGGGGGTACAAACTTTGAAATCTTTACTTAATGTATACTAAACTGATCTTCTGTAAAAAAAAAAAAAAAAAAGAAGAAGAAGAAGAAGAAGAAGAAGAAGAAGAAGAAGAAGAAATTATCAATTGCCAACTTGACTCTCACTGTCTCACTGGGATTAAACATGACAATAGGTCTGATCTGATTTCATCATCATTTAAAAAATCATCTATTATTTTCCACTTTTGTTTCTGTGTGGGAGCAAACTGTTGAAATCTTTACTTAATGTATGCTAAACTGATCTTCTGTATATAAAGAGAATTGAAAATGAATCTTGATGTGAATGGAAGGGGAGAGGGAGTGGGAAAGCGGAGGGTTGCGGGTGGGAGGGATGTTATGGGGGGGAAGCCATTGTAATCCATAAGCCGTACTTTGGAAATTTATATTCATTAAATAAAAGTTAAAAAAAAAAAAGAATCCAGGATCATAGATTCCAAAGAAAGAACACAAGTATTCCTTGCCGCTATCCTGTCTGTCTTATATATGTTTCCTAAAGTGAGTGCAACCAATTAAAACCTGTACCAGGAAGAAAATCTGGATAAATGCTGTAGTAGCTGGGGTATAGGATATAAGGATTGTTAAGATATTTCTCGAGGTCCTACCCAGGTATCAACTCACTCCCTTCAGTAATTTTTCTCCAAACTTAAAATTCTGAAAAATGTTACTCTTTGGGGGCAGGCATGAGGTGGCAGAAAGTTTAGCAACTGCTTGCAATGATTCCAGCATCCAATAGAAAAGTGCTACTTCGAGCCAGTTCCATTTCCAATACAGCTTCCTCCTAATGCATCTGGGAATGCAGCAGATGATGGATCAAGTATTTGGGTCCCTGCCACTCATATGGGGGCTCAGATGAAGGTTCTGGCTCCTGGCTTTGGCCTGGCCCAGCCCTGGCTGTTGGGACCAATTGGGGAATAAGCCAGTAGATGAAAGATAGAGTGCTCTCGCTCGCTCTCTCTCTCTCTCTCTCTCTCTATCTCTCCCTTCTCTAACACTTTGCCTCTCAAATAAAGAAAGAAACAAACCTTTTGAAAACATGACTGCTCAGAGCTGGCATTGTGGCATAGCAGTTAGTCTCAACCTGCAATGCCAGGATCCTATATGGGCACTGGTTCTACTCCAGGCTGCTCTGTCTCCAATCCAGCTCCCTGCTAATGGCCTGGGTAAAGCAGCAGAATATTTCTCAAGTGTATGGGCCCCTGCCAGCCACGTGGGAGATCCAGATGAAGCTCCTGGCTCCTGGTTTTGGCTTTGCCCAGCTCTGGCTGTTGTACCCATTTGGGAAGTGAACCAGTGGATTTGTAAGCTCTCTCTCTGTAACTGACTTTCAAAATAAATCTTCAAAAAAATCTGTTCATCATACTGAAATTGTTTTTTTAAAGACACAGTTTCAGTACCAATTATCATATCACATGTCAACAGTAACCATTTTGTTACTACTTCAAGCCTCAGAGACTGTTTCACCTTTTATAAGTCAATGATGATAACTGCTTTTCATATTGCCACATCCCTATCTCTTAATCTGTATTAAGACTAAAGCTTGAAGATGGAGGAATAGGCAGGGAGCGCACTGATAGCCCAGCAAAAGATATTTTAATAAAAGTGAATATACTGTAGTTTCAGGGAAGAGTTAGGGAAAAAACTGCAGAGGAAACTCTTCCGGAACTAGTGGGACACAGTGGACCTACATGGAGGCATGAGCGCCCACGACTTAGTACCCCAGCTGCCAAGTCTACACACCAGCGCTGGAAAGGGATGTGAGGTGAAACCTCAGTAGCCCAAGACACTGGCAGGAAAGCGGCAGGAAGACCCTAGAGGGAACGAGGCTTGAAACCCCGTGGTAGAAAGTTTACCAGGCTAACTAGAGGAGAGAAAAAATAAAATAAAAGGGACCGATACAGACACGATTCTCTCTCTCCAGTCACCTTACAAAGGTGAGCAAGACAAAGAGCAGGCACCATTTTGGACATACGTAAAAGCTGCTCCACCTCAGGCCTGTGCCCGCCCTCACCCAAGCATAAAAACCTGACTCTGGTGGGGAGAAATAACAGGAGGTTAAGACCTAGTGAATGTGTGGAGCTTATGAACTGAAACTGTGAAAAAAAACTGAGGGTGTGTGAGAGAACTCATGGAGTGCCAGAGATATGATTACTTGGTGGGAGACGTCACAAACTCAGTAACCTTGGCAACCCGGTGGAAGATTGCAGGGGAATCTGAGCTTACACTGAGGACTGCACAGATCCTTTGTGTGGTCCTGGGACAGAGCAGATGAATATTATACCCACAGAGGCCAGCACTCAGACACTGACTGCCTTCAAGGAGAATAGCTCAGCTGTGCAGAATTACTTCCCTTCTGAATAAAAAAAGAAAAAAGACACAGAGAGAGAAGATTTACCACACCAAACCTGGATGTGTCACCTTTGGCACACCCTTAACCCTGAAGAACTGAACAGAGCTCTCTGGCCACACCCATTACAAGCCTCTAATGATCCACCAAAAGCTGACAGTCCACTTGATCTAGAGTCATAGTAAAACAAGAAAAGCCACCACAACAAGGGGAAAAGAAGAAGAAACCAAAGAATAGCTCCACAATGCCAAGCAACAAACGCAGAAACCAAGGAAACAAGAAAAAGGAAGACATTATAATGCCCCCAAATGAACATGACACTCCAATTCAAGATTATGAAGATGACAAGATAGAAGAAATGCAAGATATGGATTTCAAAAAATTTATGATGAGAATATTAAGAAGTTCTCAAAAACAAATAAAAACAAATTCTTGAACTACAGAAATCCTTACTGGACAGGACACAAAATCTCTCTCATGAAAATGAAAGCTTAAGGAGGAATCAAAATAAAATGAAGAATCTAGTAGAACATGAAATTGTGATAGTGAAGAAAAATCAAAATGAAATGAAGAATTCAATAGATCAAATGACAAACTCATTTGAGAGCCTTAAAAACAGAATCAGTGAAACAGAAGAGAGAATATCGGACTGTGAAGATAGAGCACAGGAAAGTATACGGTCAAACCAAAGGAAAGAAGAGGAATTTAGAAATCTCAAAAATGTTCCTGGGACTCTGTAATTAATACACAATTACTCTTAGGTGTTTAATCAATGCTATAACTAGTACTCAAATAGTATTTTACACTTTGTGTTTCTGTGTGGGAGCAAAATGTGGAAATCTTTACTTAACATACGCTAAATTGATCTTCTGTATATAAAGATAATTGAAAATTAATCGTGATGTGAAGGGGAAGGGGAGAGGGAGTGGGAGAGGGGAGCGTTGTGGATGGGAGGGAAGACACGGGAGGGGAGGAGGCTATTGTGGTCCATAAGCTGTACTTTGGAAATTTATGCTCATTAAATAAATAAAAAAAAATGTTCCTGGGAATCTACAGGATACTATTAAAAAAACCAACATTCGGGTTCTAGGAGTTCGTGAAGGCATTGAGAGAGAGAAAGGATTGCAAGGTCTTTTTAGTAAGATACTAGCAGAAAATGTCCCGGGTTTGGAGAAGGACAGAGACATCCAAGTGCAGGAAGCTCATAGAACCCCCAATAAACATGACCCAAAGAGATTCTCACCATGACACGTTGTAATCAAACTCACAACAGTGAAACCTAAAGAAAAGATTCTAAAATGTGCAAGAGAGAAATGTCAGATTACTCTCAGAGGATCTCCAATTAGACTCAAAGCAGACTTCTCATCAGAAACCCTACAGGCTAGGAGGGAATGGCAAGATATAGCCCAAGTACTAAGAGAGAAAAACTTCCAGCCCAGAATATTATATCCTGCAAAGCTCTCATTTGTGAATGAAGGTGAAATAAAGACCTATCATAGCAAACAGAAATTGAAAGACTTTGTCACCACTCGTCCAGCTCTGCAAAAGATGCTTAAAGATGTGTTACACACAGAAACACAGAAACACGGCCATCAACATGAAACAAGGTAAAGGAATAAAATCGCTCAGTAAAATATCACAGGAAGTTCAAAGAATATATTAGAAATACCTTGGGAAAAATGGCAGGGCAAAGTTACTACTTATCAATAGTCACATTGAACGTTAATGGCCTCAACTCTCCAGTTAAAAGACATAGACTAGGCCGGTGCCACGGCTCACTAGGCTAATCCTCCGCCTTGCAGCGCTGGCATACGGGGTTCTAGTCCCGGTCGGGGCGCCGGATTCTGTCCTGGTTGCCCCTCTTCCAGGTCAGCTCTCTGCTGTGGCCAGGGAGTGCAGTGGAGGATGGCCCAAGTGCTTGGGCCCTGCACCCCATGGGAGACCAGGATAAGTACCTGTCTTTTGCCATCGCGTCAGCACGGTGCGCCGGCTGCAGCGCACTGGCCGTGGCGGCCATTGGAGGGTGAACCAACGGCAAAAGGAAGACCTTTCTCTCTGTCTCTCTCTCTCACTGTCCACTCTGCCTGTCAAAAAAAAAAAAAAAAAAGACACAGACTGGCTGAATGGATTAAGGAACAGAACCCATCTATTTGCTGCTTACAAGAAACACATATTCACAACAAAGATGCATGCAGACTGGAAGTGAAAGGTTGGAAAGATATTCCATGCCAACAGAAACCAAAAACGTACTGGTGTAGCCATCTTAATATCAGACAAAATAAACTTTAACACAAAAACTGTTAAGAGAGACAAAGAGGGGCACTATATAATGATTAAGGGATCAATTCAACAGGAAGATGTAACTATTATAAATGTATATGCACCTAATTACAGGGCACCAGTTTATTTAAAAGATATGTTAAGGGACTTAAAAGGAGACTTAGACTCCAATACAATATTATTGAGGGACTTCAATACCCCACTTTCAGAAATAGATCAACCAGACAGAAGATCAACAAGGAAACAGCAGATTTAATTGACTAAAGCCCAAATGGATCTAAGAAATACTACAAAACTTTTCATCCTACACTTAAAGAATTTACATTCTTCTCATGTTACCTTCTCTAGGATTGTCGCTCCCCCTCTTCACGGAGGAACGACACAGGACCCTGCGCTGTTCTTTTGTCTGCTCGGCCCTTCCCGGGTTTGCTGCTGGTCCTTCCCGGGTTGGCTGCCGATCCTTCCACCTCCGTGGAAGGGCGGCTCCCCCTGCCACTTTCCCCACTTCCACGGGGGAGAAGCACACCACTGGCCGGCTCTCTCGGGGGCTGCTCAGATGTTATCCGGATGTTCCCTTTAAATGTTCCTGGTGCATGTTGTCTCTCTCCTCCTTTATAGTCCTCTTCCACCAATCCCAACTCTGCTACCCACACGCCGATTACGCTGCTCTCCTTCAATCAGGAACAGGATCAGCTCCTGCAGGTTATTGGTCGAACTGGAGGCAGCTGTGTAAAAGTTGTTTACTCCTCCCCCAGCGCCATATTGTGGGAGAGCAGATACATAGAATAAGTCTTAATTCCAGTATCTTAGTCTAGTCCGAGTTGCTCCCCACATAGGATTGACCACATACTAGGCCATAAAGCAAGTCTCAGCAAATTCAAATGAATTAGAATCATACCATGCAGCTTCTCAGACCACAGTGGAATTAAGCTGGAAATTAGCAACTCAGGAATCCCTAGAGCATATGCAAACACATGGAGATTGAACAACATGCTCCGGAATGAACAAGAGAAAAAAAATTTTCTGGAAGTAAATGAGGATAACAGCACAACATACCAAAACCTATGGTATACAGCAAAAGCAGTGTTAAGAAGAAGGTTCATAGCAATAGGTGCCTACATCAAGAAATAAGAAAGGCACCAAATAAATGAGTTTTCAATGCATCTCAAGGATCTAGAAAATCTACAGCAAACCAGACCCAAACCTAGTAGGAGAAGAGAAATAATTAAAATCAGAGAAGAAATCAACAGGATTGAATCCAAAAATCATTACAAATATCAGCCAAATAAAGAGCTGGTTTTTTGAAAAAATAAATAAATTAACACCCCATTGGCCCAATTAACTAAAAAAAGAAGAGCAAAGACCCAAATCAATAAAATCAGAGATGAAAAAGGAAACGTAACAACAGACACCACAGAAATAAAAAGAATCACCAGAAAGTACTACAAAAAGTTGTATGCCAGCAAACAGGGAAATCTATCAGAAATGGATAGATTCCTGGACACATGCAACCTACCTAAATTGAACCAGGAAGACATAGAAAACCTAAACAGACCCATAACTGAGACAGAAATTGAAACAGTAATAAAGGCCCTCCCAACAAAGAAAAGCCCAGGACCAGATGGATTCACTGCTGAAATCTACCAGACGTTTAAAGAAGAACTTACTCCAATTCTTCTCAAACTATTCAGAACAATTGAAAAGGAGGGAATCCTCACATTCTTTCTATGAAGCCAGCATCACCTTAATCCCTAAGCCAGAGAACGATGCAGCATTGAAAGAAAATTACAGACCAATATCCCTGATGAACATAGACGCAAAAATCCTCAATAAAATCTGGCTAATACAATGCAACAACACATCAGAAAGATCATCCACCCAGACCAAATGGGATTTATCTTGGGTATGCAGGGATGGTTCAATGTTCACAAATCAATCAATGCAATGTACCACATTAACAAATTCCAGAAGAAAAACCATATGATTATCTCAATAGATGCAGAGAAAGCATTCAATAAAATACAACACCCTTTCTTGATGAAAACTCTAAGCAAACTAGGTATACAAGGAACATTCCTCAATACAATCAAAGCAATTTATGAAAAACCCACAGCCAGCATCGTATTGAATGGGGAAAACCTGGAAGCATTTCCCCTGAGATCTGATACCAGATAGGGATGCCCATTCTCACCACTGCTACTCAATATAGTTTTAGCCAGAGCCATTAGGCAAGAAAAAGAAATTAAAGTGATAAAAATTGGGAAGAAAGAAGTCAAACAATCCCTCTTTGCAAATGATATAACTTTTTTATTATTATTAGCATTTTATTTTTGACAGGCAGAGTGGACAGTGAGAGAAAGAGAGAGAGACAGAGAGAAAGGTCTTCCTTTGCCGTTGGTTCACCCTCCAATGGCCGCCGCGGCCGGTGCGCTGCTGCCAGAGCATTGCACTGATCCAAAGCCAGGAGCCAGGTACTTTTCATGGTCTCCATGCAGGTGCAGGGCCCAAGGACCTTGGCCATCATCCACTGCACTCCCGGGCCATCGCAGAGAGCTGGACAGGAAGAGGGGGAACCGGGACAGTATCCAGTGCCCTGACCAGGACTAGAACCCGGTGTGCTGGCGCCACAGGCAGAGGATTAGCCTATTGAGCCACGACACAAGCCGATATGATTCTTTATTTAGGGGATCCAAAGAACTCTACTAAGAGACTATTGGAACTCATAGAGAGTTTGGCAAACTAGCAGGATAAAAAAATCAATGCATAAAAATCAACAGCCTTTGTATACACAGATAATACCACAGCAGAGAATGAACTTCTTAGATCAATCCCATTCACAAAAGCTACAAAAACAATCAAATACCTTGGAATAAACTTAACCAAGGATGTCAAAGATCTATACAATGAGAATTACAAAATCCTAAAGAAAGAAACAGAAGAGGATACCAAAAAATGGAAAAATCTTCCATTTTGAAGAATCAATATCATCTAAATGTCCATTCTCCCAAAAGCAATTTATAGATTCAATGAGATACCAATCAAAATACCAAAGACATTCTTTCCAGGTCTGGAAAAAATGATGCTGAAATTCATATGGAGACACAGGAGACCTCGAATAGGTAAAGCAATCTTGTACAACAAAAACAAATCCAGAGGCATCACAATACCAGATTTCAGGACATACTACAGGGCAGTTGTAATCAAAACAGCATGGTACTAGTACAGAAACAGATGGATAGACCAATGGAACAGAATTGAAACACCAGAAATCAATCCAAACATCTACAGCCAACTTATATTTGATCAAGGAACTAAAACCAATTCCTGGAGCAAGGACAGTCTATTCAATAAATAGTGCTGGGAAAACTGGATTTCCACGTGCAGAAGCATGAAGCAAGACCCCTACCTTTCACCTTACACAAAAATCCACTCACCATGGATTAAAGATCTAAATCGACGACCCTACATCAAATTATTAGAGAACACTGGAGAAACCCTGCAAGACATAGGCACAAGCAAAGATTTCTTGGAAAAGAACCAGGAGGCACAGGCAGTCAAAGCCAAAATCAACTATTGGGATTGCATCAAATTGAGAAGTTTCTGTACTGCAAAAGAAACAGTCAGGAAGTGAAGAGGCAACTGACAGAATGGGGAAAAAATATTTGCAAACTATGCAACCAATAAAGGATTAATAACCAGAATCTAAAAGAGATCAAGAAACTCCACAACATCAAAACAAACAACCCACTTAAGAGATGGGCCAAGGACTCAATAGACATTTTTATTTTCTTTTCTTCTTTTTGACAGGCAGAGTGGACAGTGAGAGAGAGAGACAGAGAGAAAAGTCTTCCTTTTTCCATTGCTTCACCCTCCAGTGGCTGCTGCAGCCGATGCACTGCAGCCAGCATACCGCACTGATCTGAGGCCAGGAGCCAGGTGCTTCTCCTGGTCTCCCATGCGAGTGCAGGGCCCAAGGACTTGAGCCATCCTCCACTGCACTCCCGGGCCACAGCAAAGAGCTGTGACAAGAATAGTGTCTGCAAATACTAACTGATAGGATTAAAAAGGAGAGAACAATCCAACATGGGAAGTGGGATACACAGTAGACTCATAGAATGGCAGATGTCCTAAATAGCACTCTGGCCTCAGAATCAGCCCTTAAGGCATTCGGATCTGGCTGAAGAGCCCATGAGAGTATTTCAGACATGGAAAGCCAAAAAAAAAAAACTCTAAATGAAATATCTCTGCAAGTGAGAACCCAGTGGAAAGAACAGCCCATCAAAGTAGGAAGTACCTTTCTCTGAAGGGAGAACTTCCACTTTGACTATAACCTTGTCTAAAAAAGATGGGAGTCAGCGAACTCAAAAGGCCTCCATAGCCTTGGCAACTCATGACAAGAGCCTCGTGTGATTACTGATGCCATAAACAAGAGTGTCAATTGTTAAGCCAACAACAGGAGTCACTGTGCACTTACTTCCCATGTAGGATCTCTGTCCTTAATGTGCTGTACAATGTGAATTAACGCTATAACTAGTACTCAAACAGTACTTTATACTTTGTGTTTCTATGTGGGTGCAAATTGTTGAAAGCTTTACTTCATATATACTAAACTGATCTTCTGTATATAAAGATAAATGAAAATGAATCTTGATGTGAATGGGATGGGAGAGGGAGTGGGAGATGGGACGGTTGCGGGTGGGAGGGAAGTTATGGGGTAGGGGAAGCCACTGTAATCCATAAGCTGTACTTTGGAAATTTATATTAATTAAAAGTTTAAAAAAAATTTAAAAAGGCTAAAGCTTGATACTGTACTGCTGGTCTACAATAGAGACAATGAAGAAATAAAACAATTTCAAAAGAATGTTAATATAGTAAATAATAATAGGGATCTATATACTTGGACAAGACCCACTCTCTGTGAGCTTTGCAACCTCTCCTGTAAAACAAATCTAATAATATTTTTAAAAAGATTATTCTATGTAATTTCTTGGGATTTCTCTTGGTCCCAAAATCCTGGATTTTTTGATACCTTTAGGTTCTCCTCTGCATTGAGTACACAATCAGAATCATTTATTTGTGCACATTTGTGTGTGTACGTGTGGTACATTTCTCCTGTTAAGACATTCTTATCCTATAATGAGATTATATTATATCTTTCAAAAGAATAAACTTTTCCCATTCCAATACATCTCAGGTTAATGATACAATAAGATATATAAATATCCAAATGTAGTAATCTTTTGTCTTGAAAGTATATGGGGGGCCAGCACTATGACATAGCAGGTTAAGCCGCCGCTTGCAGTGCCAGCATCCCATATGGGCGACGGTTCGAGACTCGGCTGCTCCATTTCTGATCAAGCTCTGCTATGGCCTGGGAAAGCAGTGGAAGATGGCCCAACTCCTTGGGCTCCTGCACCTGCTAGGAGCCTTGAAGAAGCTCCTGGCTCCTGGCTTTGGACCGTTACAGCTCTGGCCATTGTGGCCAATTGGGGAGTGAACCAGTGGATGGAAGACCTTTCTCTCTCTCTGCCTCTCCTCTCCCTGTGTAACTCTGACTTTCAAATAAATAAGTATATCTTTAAAAAAAAAAACAGTAAATGGGATCTTTACTTGAAATATAAGTCTAACTACTTCCATTTGAAGGACAGAAAACATGAGAATTTGAGATTGGTTTGTACTGAAAGGTTTTTTTTTTTTTTAAATAAGTCTTATCATTAGCAACAGATAATTTTATGCAATTATTTAACAAATACTATGGAGAATTTACTGTATGCCTGATACTATTATAACTGCTTTATAACATTCAATGTATTTAATCCTCATAAAATCCCAAGTGCTTCTGTGATTATCTTCATCTTACAGATAAGGAGACTAAGAACTGGGAGAAGTAACTTTCTGAAGATCCAAAGTCAGTAATTGGACAAGTGGGATTCCAAGCTTGGCAGTACGGTTCTAGAATATGTGTTCTTAAACCTCAATGAGATAATTTGAATATCATTTAGACTGTGTAGAAAGTGGAAGCATTTCCTTCTCAATGAAAATTGGAAGCACCATTTAGTTTACTGATCCTGATCATCTCATCAGCCCTGGAACTGGCTCTCTCATGACTCATTCTTTTAAAAATTTGAAAGAGTGTTGTTCAAAAAAATTCTACTGTTTCCCAAATATAGTTTCATAGTACTTCTCCAAATCTACAATGACAAATACTTGAGCAATTTTTGCCAGGTTAATTTTTGGAAACTGGAGAATAGTAAAGATGATTTTCCAGAAAGAAGAAATAGAAAAGCTGGTCCTACTGTTTCTCGTCCTTTTTAAATATTTATTTATTTCCTTATTTATTTATTTGAAAGACAGTTACAGTGAGGGAGACACACACAGGCAGAGAAAGAACCTTTCAACTGCTGGTTCGTTACCCAAATGGCCACAATGACTAGGGCAGGGCCAAGCTGAAACCAGGAGTCAGGAATCCATCCTGGTATTCCACATAGGTGCCAAGGGCACAAACACTTGGACCAAATTCTGCTGCTTCTTCCCCTGGTGCATTAGCAAGAAGTTGGATTGGAAGTGGAGCAGCCAGGACTCCAGCCAGGGATCCAATACGGGATGCCAGCATCTCAGGATAGCTTAACCCACTGCACCACACCTCCAGCCCACTGTTTCTCATGTTAATTCACTTGGTTGCAATAAGGAAAAACAAAGGACCAAATCAAATGAATCTGCTCTCCACCGTATATAAATCAAATCTTGATTCCCCCATTCTGAGAATCTGTGCTATTTGGTCTTACTGACCAAATAAGTTTTTCTTTTGCAAAATATGGCTAAAATGTCTACCTCTTGGGGCTGGTGTTGTGACATGGCAAGTAAAGGAGCAGTCTGCAAAGACAGAATACCATATGTGTGCCAGTTCCAGACCCAGCTGCTCCACTTCCAATCCAGCTCCCTGCTGATGAGCAGCGGAGGATAACCCAAGTGCTTGGACCCCTCCCATGTAGGAGACCCAGAAGAAGCTCCTGGCTCCCGGCTTTGATCTGGCCCAGCCCAGGCTACTGCAGCTATTTGGGGAGTGGATCAGCAGATGGAAGGCTCAGTCTTTCTTTCTTTCTTTCTTTCTTTCTTTCTTTCTTTCTTTCTTTCTTTCTTTCTTTCTTTCTTTCTTTCTTTCTTTCTTTCTGTCTCTCTCTCTCTCTCTCTCTCTCTCTCTCTCTCTCTCCCCCACTCTACCCCCCACAATTATGACTTTCAAATAAATAGATAAATCTTTTTTAAAGAAAACTACCTTGGCATGGAAAGCCAAGATACCATAGGAAAAAAAAAAAAACAGTCCTACATGAAGGGTCTCCATGAATGAGACTCCAGTGGAAAAAAAGGGGCCATCAAAGAAAGATGTACTTTTCTCTGAAGGGAGGAGAAAACTTCCACTTTGCCTATGGCCTTGCCTAAATATTGAAGGAGACTGTACTCAAAAGGTTTCCACAGCCTGGGCAACTCATGGCAAGGCAAGAGCCTCAGGTGAACACTGACATCACACATAAGAGTGTTAATTCTTAAATTAATAGCAAAAGTCATTGTGCACTTATTCATCATGCAGGACCGCTGTCCTAAATGAGTCATACTATGAGATTTTTTTTTAACTTTTATTTAATGAATATTGATTTCCAAAGTACAGCTTATGGACTACATTGGCTTCCCCCCCCCCCGATGACTTCCCTCCCACCTGCAACCCTCCCCTTTCCCGCTCTCTCTCCCCTTCCATTCATATCAATATTCATTTTCAATTTTCTATATATACGGAAGATCAGTTTCATACTATGAGATTTTACTGTAAAACTTGTTCTTAAACTTTTTTTACATTTTGTGTGTGTGTGTGTGTGTGTGTGTGGAAATAGTTGAAATATTTACTTAGTATAGAGTTGGTCTTCTGTGTATAAAATTAGTTGAAAATGAATCTTAATGGAGAATGGGACTGGGAATGGGAGAGGGAGGAGGAAGTGGAGAGGGAGTAGGGGTGGGAGGGCAGGTATGGTGGGAAGAATCCCTGTATTCCTAAAGATGTACTCATGAAATTTATAATCATTAAATAAAAGGTTTCTTAAAAAAAAAAAAAAAGCTACCTTGGGGCTGGCTCTGTAGCGTAGCGGATGAGGCTGCCGCCCGCACTGCCAGCATTGCATACAGGCACTGGTTCAACTCCCGATTGCTCCACTTCCAATACAGTTTTCTGGCATGGCCTGGGAAAGGAGCAGAATATGCCCAGGTCCTTGGGCTCCTGCACCTGGGCAGGAAACCCAGAGGAAGCTCTTGGCGCCTGGCTTCAGATTGGCCCAGTTCCAGCCATTGTGGCCACTTGGGGAGTGGACCGGAAGATGGAGGACTTTTGCTCACTCGTTCGCATGCACTCTCCCTCTCTCTCTCTCTCTCTGCCTCTGCCTTGCTGTAACAAATAAGTAAATAATTTTTTTAGACAGAGAGAAAGGTCTTCCTTCTGTTGGTTCACTCCCCAAATGGCCACCACAGCCAGCGCTGCACCGGTCCAAAGCCAAGAGCCAAGAGCCTCCTCCTGGTCTCCCATGCGGGTGTTGGGGCCCAAGCACTTGGGCCATCCTCCACTGCCCTCACGGGCTATAGCAGAGAGCTAGACTGGAAAAGGAGCAACCAGGACTAGAACCCGGCGCCCATATGGGATGCCGGCACCGCAGGCGGAAGATTAACCAAGTGAGCCACAGTACCAGCCCATAAATAAATGTTAAAAAATAAGCTACCTCATAGAATTGTAATAAGAACTAACTGAAATAATGTGAAATAATGCAAAGTGCCTAGCAAAATTCCTGATACAGATAAATATTCAAACCTTTTTTCTCTTATTTTAGAAATAAAGGATTTTCAATTTGTTAATATAGGGGGATCATTAGTAAACTCTTTTTTTAAAATTTACTCAAAAGGCAAAGTCATGGGCTGGGGGAGAGAGAGATCTATCTGCTGGTTTACTCACTAAACACTTGCAACAGCCAGGGGTGGGCCAGACTGACACAAGGAGCCTGGAACTCCTCCTTCCTGATCTCCTACACGTGTGTTAGGGGCCCAAGAACTTGAGCCATCATCTATTGTTTCCCAGGATGCATTATCAGAAAGCTGGATTGGAAGCAGAGTAGCCAGGACTTGAACTAGCACTCCAGGATTAGCTGCAGGAGTCCCAAATGACAGCTTAACCTGCTCTGCCACAATGCCAACCCAAAGCCTTTTTTAAAAATGCCACTGGATAAAATAGTCATTTTATTTTAAAAATAAGTATCATGCACTTATTATGTCCAGCCACTATTATTATTTTAAATATAACAGACCAAATTCCAGAAGACTGGAAAATCACATGGGTTCTTGTCTCAACATTTCCTATTTCCATGTTCCAAACCACTTCATAATATACAATGTCTAAACTGACCATTGGCATTAAGACAATGCCTTTCAGGTTTAGTTTATTTTGCTAGAAATTCCAGAACATATACCTTATTTTAAAAAATTATCTAGGTTTGTTTACTTGAGTTTCTTTTATTTATTTGAAAACCAGAGTGATAGCAAAGGAGGGGGAGAAGTGAAGAAAGAGGGAGAGGGAGGAAGGGAGTCAGGTAAGAGGGAGAAGGGGGAGAGAGAGAGAAAGAGGAAGAAAGAGGGCGGGGCAGAGAGGGAGAGACAGAGCAATCATACCTGGAACTCCAGCCAGGTCTCCAACATTGGTGGAAGAGGCCTAAGTACTTGGACCATCTTCCTTTGCTTTCCCAGGCACATTAGCAGGGAGTTGGATTGGAAGCAGAGCAGCCAGAACTCAAACCCCTTCCAAAGTCCCTCTCAGGGATCTCAAAGAGCACTCCTCAGTGGCATACCCACTGCTGAACACTCATCACTGTGTCTTCAAGAACAGTTCCTAAGTAGGGGGAGATGCTAGCTTGAATACTTTATGTTCTATCCAAATTCCTTTAATAAGATAATCTCTCTCAGACTTGCCCCAGGGATTCCAATGTCTTCATTAGAACTCCAAGATGAACCCCCAGAATTTATTCCTGCTGCTAAATCTATCAGTATTTTCACAGATTCCTTGTAGGGTTATACTTTGTACAATCTCACTGAACGATAAGGAGATCTTAGTGGGAGAAAGGTACCACACACACACATACACAAACATATGCACAAATAAATGATTCTGGTAGTGTATTCAATGCAAAAGAGAAATTAAAAAATCAAAAAATTCAAGATTTTGGAACCAAGAGAGGTCCCAAGAAATTACATAGAATAATCTTTTTTTAAAGATATTATTAGTTGGGAACTGGAGCTGTAGTAAGCAGGTGAAGTTGCCACCTGCAGTGTCAGCATCCCATTTGGGCACCAGTTCAACTCCTGGCTACTCCACTTCCAAACAAGCCATCCTGCTATGGCCTGGGAAAGCAACAAAGCTGGCCCAAGTCCTTGGGCTCCTGCATCCGCATGGGAGACCCAGAAGAAGCTCCAGACTTCAGGCTTCAGATTGGTGCAGCTCCAGCCATTGTAGCCATTTGGGGAGCAAACCAGTGGATAGAAGACATCTCTCTCTCTCTTTTTTTTCTCTCTCTCTGTATAATTCTGTGTTTCAAATAAATAAATAAAATCCTTTAAAAAAAAGCTCTTTGTTTAAAAAAATATATTGTTAGTTTTGTTTTACAGAAGAGGTTACAAGACTCACAGAGAATGAGTCTTGTCCCAATATATAGATTCCTATTATTATTTACCATATTAATATAAGTAATATGCTGCAAATTTTTCACTATTTGTACTTAACATATATACACACATAAATAAAATGGCTCAGAATTTATCTTTTAGAAATGTATTTATTTATTTATTCATTTGAAAGGTAGAGTTACAGAGAAAAGGAAAGACAGAGAAAGAGGCCTTCCAGCCACTGGCTCACTCTCTACATGGCCACAACAGCCAGGGTGGGGCCAGGCCGCCACCAGGAGCCAGAAACTTCATCCTCATCTCTCCTGTGTGTGGCAGGAGACCAAGTATTTGAGCTGTTACTTGCTGCTTTCCCAGGTGCATTAGCAGGGATATAAATCGCAGGCAGAGCAAACAGAACTCAAACCAACACTCCAATACAGGATGCTGGTAACCTCACAAGTGGCAGCTTAACCTGCTGCACCAAAACTGGTTCTTTGCGATTTATTTTAATCAACCTATTTTTTCTTTTACATTTAATAACTATTATGCTTCTTTCTAAAAATGAAACTATTTGTTACTCATACCACTTCTAAACTCAAATTTAATTTAACCGACATTTGATGAATAATTTTTGCTGCACCCTAAAGAGATTTTAAATCCATATGTCTAAAACATTCTGGCAAATAAAAGACTTAATCAATTTTCAACCCAATGTGAAGTTGCAAAAAGTCACTATGAGTGTTGCAGCCTATGTCTTTATTCACCATGATTAAGAATGCTTCTGAAGAAAACAGAATGGCAAGATTCAAAACTAAAGATAGAGGCCGGCGCCACGGCTCACTAGGCTAATCCTCCGCCTTGTGGCACCGGCACACCAGGTTCTAGTCCCGGTCGGGGCGCTGGATTCTGTCCCGGTTGCCCCTCTTCCAGGCCAGCTCTCTGCTGTGGCCCGGGAGTGCAGTGGAGGATGGCCCAAGTGCTTGGGCCCTGCACTCCATGGGAGACCAGGATAAGTACCTGGCTCCTGCCCTCAGATCAGCGCGGTGCCCCAGCCGTAGTGCGCTGGCCGCGGCAGCCATTGGAGGGTGAACCAACCGCAAAGGAAGACCTTTCTCTCTGTCTCTCTCTCACACTGTCCACTCTGCCTGTCAAAAAATATATAAACAAATAAATAAAAATTAAAAAAAAAAACTAAAGATAGAATCACCTTATTATGATCCAGCAAGCCACTTCTGGGTAGATGTGTATATCCAAAGGAAATTAAATCGGGCTCTTGAAATATCTGCACTACCAAATTCATCAAAGCACTATTTTTTAATTCCAGCACTATTTTTTTTTTTTTTTGACAGACAGAGTGGACAGTGAGAGAGAGAGACAGAGAAAGGTCTTCCTTTGCCGTTGGTTCACCCTCCAATGGCCGCTGCGACCAGCGCGCTGTGGCTGGCGCACCGCACTGATCCTAAGGCAGGAGCCAGGTGCTTCTCCTGGTCTCCCATGGGGTGCAGGGCCCAAGTACTTGGGCCATCCTCCACTGCACTCCCTGGCCACAGCAGAGAGCTGGCCTGGAAGAGGGGCAACCGGGACAGAATCCGGCGCCCCCACTGGGACTAGAACCCTGTATGCCGGCACCGCAGGCGGAGGATTAGCCTAGTGAGCCACGGCACTGGCTACCAGCACTATTTTTTAAAAAGATTTATTTTATCTTTTTGAAATGTATAAGTAGAGAGAGAGAGGGAGAGATAGAAAGATCTTCCATCTGCTGCTTCACTCCCCAAACAACCTCAAAGTGAAGACTGGGCCAGGCTGAAGCTAGGAGCCAGGGGCTTCTTCCAGGTCTCCCACTTGAGTAGCAGGGTCACAAGCACTTGGACCATCTTCCACTGTTTCCCAGGCCACTAGCATGGAGCTGGGTCAAAACTGGAGCTGCCAGGACTCAAACTGACACTCATATGGGATGCCAGCCATTGCAAGTGGCAGCTTTACCCGCTAAGCCAAAACACCAGCCCCCATTACAGCATATTTCATAACAATGATTTGTGAATCACAGAATTGCAATAATTTTTAGTTATAATAACCTAAACAACATTGCTTAAAACTCATTTTTCCTGATCTTTTCTCCAGTTTCCATGTTACTGCTTCTAAATCCCACCTTTGAGTAGAAAAGAGAACACAGGCCCATTATAGGATATTCTAGAAATAAAAATTCTTTTGCAAATGTTACAGCTTTCCAAAACCGCTAAAATCAACTTTTCAGCAATATACAAATTCTATCCTTGAAAAATACTATTTTATGACTAGAATATTTCTTTATTTAGCATATAAAGGCAGCTTGGAGCAGAGTACAAATTAGAAGAGTGCCTAATTAGAAGAGTGCAGCATATTAGATTATTATCATATATTTTAAGCCTCTTCTAAAAGCATATAACTAGCATATAAAAATATTATACAGCTAACAAGCTTCTGAATGAGTCAATCCTGAAGAAACAGAAAAAAAAGAAGGCAATGCAGCAAGATCACCACAGGCCACCACCATGCTCTGCCGTAGTGTGCTTGACTTAAATACTACTTTTCATCGCTTGTTTTAATTGGATAATGTAAAGGGAAGTACAAGCTTCCTGTATCAGCAGTTTCCATCACTCTTAATTGCTTTATATATTTCCCTTCTTCATTTACTGATATCACCTTCCTAGCCTACAGAGGCATTTGAGTTTATAATTGCTACCAATCAACCTAATCTCATCTATGTTAGTCTTATTCCTTATCCACCTTCCAAGACTTATACCTCTCTCTTTTTTTTTTTTTTTTTTTTTTTTTTTTTTTTTTTTTGACAGGCAGAGTGGACAGTGAGAGAGACAGACAGAGAGAAAGATCTTCCTTTGCCGTTGGTTCACCCTCCAATGGCCGCCACGGCCGGCGCGCCGCGCTGATCCGATGGCAGGAGCCAGGAGCCAGGTGCTTTTCCTGGTCTCCCATGGGGTGCAGGGCCCAAGCACCTGGGCCATCCTCCACTGCACTCCCTGGCCACACTTATACCTCTCTTGATTGGAGTATTCTCCATAGCCTTTTTTCTAGATTCAATTACCACACTGAAATCTAGCTCAAAACCTAGACTGAAATCTTTTCAGATACACTATAGTACAAAATAACCTTTCAAATCTCTTGAATTCCAACATCATTTCCTTTTTGTGTTTTTTCTTAAGATTTATTTCTATATTTGAAAGTCAGAGTTACACAGAGAAAAGAGAGGCAGAGAGAGAGAGAGAGAGAGAGAGAGAGAGAGAGAGAGAGGTCTTCTATCCTCTGGTTCACTCTCCAATTGGCCACAATGGCCAGAGCTGCGCCAATCCAAAGTCAGAAGCCAGGAGCTTATTCTTGGACTCCCACATGGGTGCAGGGCCCAAGGACTTGGGCCATCTTCTACTGCTTTCCCAGGCCACAGCAGAGAGCTGGATCAGAAGAGGAGCAGCTGGGTCTCAAACCATATGAGATGCCGGCGCTTCAGGCCAGGGCATTAACCTACTGTGCCACAGCGCTGGCCCCATTTGCTTATTTTTGGATTGTCCTCTTACCAATTGCTTTATTAATAAACATATAACCTCCCCACATCTCCTACTTAGTTAAGAATGTAAATGTAGCAAATAAGACAGCTTTTCATTACTTCAACAAACACCTGAGAGAAGGAAGAAAGAAGGTATATTTTGGCTCACAGTTTTGGAGGTTCACAGTCCAAGAGTGGGAGGCCCCATTGCTCTGTTGTCAAATGAGGGTGATAGATAACAGAATGCAGAGAACAGCTAGGTACAACTCAGTCTTTATAATTAACCATCTCTCAAAACTTAACTTTTGAGCACATGTCCTCATGACCTTAGTATTTCCCACCAGGCACACCTCCTAGATATCATAATTAGATCAAGTTTCCACCTTTAATTTGTCACCACTAACATTAATCCATTAACATAAGATTTTAGGGATGAAGCTCCAATATGAAGGCCTTTGGGGACATCCAAACTATTATTCAAAGGGCCGGCCCTGTGGTATAGAGGTAAAGCTACCACTTGCAATGCCAGAATCCCATATGGGCGCTGGTTCAAGTCCCAGCTGCTCTACTTCTGACCCAGCTCTCCACTATGGCCTGGGAAAGCAGTAGAAGATAGCCCAAGTCCTTGGGCCCCTGCACCCACATGGGAGACCCAGAAAAAGCTCCTGGCATCAGATCTGCCCAGCTCTAGACATTGCAGCCAACTGGGGAGTGAACCATCAGATGGAAGACCTCTGTCTCTATCTGCCTCTTCTTTCTCTGTGTAACTCTGACTTTCAAATAAGTAAATAAATCTTTTAAAAAAACTCTTATTCAAAACATAACATGAAGCCTGATGGCATTTTTGATGCATCAATTCACTAGGCCACACTCCCCAGTTATTTATTCACAAACTATTAAATGTTGCTGCAAATGAATTTTGTAGATTTATTTTTGGATCCTAGTCAGTCGAATTTAAAGAAAGAAATGTATCTTGGATAATCTGAATCGGCCATATTTAAACATTTGGAAGTGTCAAAAGTAAGGTTGTGGATTCAGAACAGATAGACAGACATTGGACAACAGCTGTGTTAGGAAATGCCCATGTCCCCGCCTGGTAACTGAATGCCAATATGATTGACAAGTTTCTTTTCCTTCAAAATGGTACTTTAAAAGCCCACTGCCACCAGTCCCTTTGGGTTTATTCCTCTCTTGGAAACCCCTTCCAAGATCAGCCGATCTGGCTGGAGGCCTTTGACTCTAATAAATACTTTTAAATCTCAAAAACAAAAAAAGGAGGGGAAGGGGGAGAATGCCCATGGAGCTCCATCTTGCTCTTAATTTTCTGAGTGCTTGACCTACAGCTTTTGGATTTGTTTTTCCAGCCCTCACAATCAAGCAAGGGGCTTTTTCACACCCACATTCACACATACGCAAATATATAAACACAAAAACACATAAACTCACATTTAGATACTAGTTAATACCTTTGGGTAAACCTAATACATTAAAATGTTGACAAAGTATTACATACATTAAACAAAATATAAGATAAATTGGCTACACAATGCTTAGTGATAGGAAAAATTATTAGAATTAATCTTTACAAGTCATGGAAGTTTTTTGAAAACATATTTTCAAATGAAGTCTTTGTATAGGACTTGAAAGTAGACTAGAAGAGATAATAGTGGAGAATAGAATGAGAAAAATGCTTTTGAGCCATAACATCATAAGTAAACAGTGAGCCATTAGTATATCTGCATATTTGTTTGATCTGTTTTTTCAACCTATCAAGAGTTTCAAATAATTAAAATACAACAAAGCATGTATTTTTAACTGTCCAAGTTCCTGTTCCCAATGTTTTAGTTCATTCTACCAAGCTGTCATAGTGATAGCAATAATTGATGTTTACCATTTTAATATTAAAGTTTTCTCACTAATGGCATTAGATATAAATGACTTTGATTTGCAAATTTCCCCCAACACTGTGCTTTCAGAATGCATGACATGATTATGTATGAAATGGGAATTGAAAATTCCCTTAATATCCATGAGCATGTATTTATGCAGTCTTTAAAATTTAGAATTATGTTGGTTGCCTAAGCACTAGATTTGAACGTCCAGATATAAACGATTACATATATATGGTAATCTTCCCATATATGATGGGATTGCAAAGAGCAGTGAGTACAGAAGTTCAAGGTTATAACTTTCTAGACAAGCCAACATTCAGACAGTATGCATATTTTTTAAATGTTCTGAAACTTCTCGCTAGCTATGCAATGACTCAGAATTGGCACACAACATAACAAAACCAAAGGATATGCTTTTGGTTTGAAAATTGGTTTCTTGTGTCAGTTAAAATTCAGAAACACATTTTCTACTCAATGCCAACCTCACTCTACCCCCCAAACTATTATGCAAAATTATTTTAACCATATGAAACTATGTAGATCAAGCTTAACTTTTCACCAAGTTATAAACCCTGAATGCAAGATGTTCAGAATGGAAATACTGATATTCCATCAGGGCAACAGAAGAAGCAACTTTCTTATTAGAATATTTTAGGAACTAGAGAAAGAACTCCTGCTCCAAAAATATTAAATTTAGTTCAAATTCAATTTAGAAGACATACATGAAATGCCTATTATTTACTAGGTGCTGAGTTGTCAAAAGTGAATAAAACACAGTTGTTGCCCTCAGCATGATCACTGTGTATTGAAAATAACAACTAAGAAACAATATGATAAGCAAAATAACTGAGATTTATACAGGATACAATAGGGTCAGTAAAAAAAGATCTCCTAACCTCTGAGAAGGGCAGGACTTTCAGGGGTGACTTCTTAAAGTGGTTATCCTGAAGCTGAGTATCAAAAGATGAACTGAACACCAAGCAAAGAAAGAGAAGGGCCCTACAGACAAAGGAGGATGCACGAGTGGAGCAAAGAGCAGAGACATGCTGAGTTTAGGCTCCTATAGAAAATCCATGGTTGTTGGAGCATATGGAGTGAGGCAAGGAGGGGCAAGAAACAATAAACACCAATAAAGGGATTTAAGTCCATAACAAAGCCTTTCATGATAGAATAGATGGACTTGGCATCTGAGAACATGAAGAAAAGGAAAAGTAGGGCCAAAAAGAAACTTTAGGCATTCAAGATAAACACTGCTCCTCTGTAATTTTGGTTAGGCAAGTCCTAAGCAGTTGTAGAGACAGATAAACAACTTCCCCACTAACGAAAAACCCCATCCACAGATGATTAAGTTTGCCTTCAGTGTAAATAATGAAGCCACAGACACACTCCCAGACAATTTCAGAAATATCATCAATATCACCATTAGTCTAAATTATTATTTTGGCAGTTCTATTCATTCTCACCTCAGAAAAATTATCCAAGGTGTGTAATATCTCATGTAAACTGAAACCATTATAGTGACACATATCCCCCAAGCACTAGAATCCCTATTTGTTTTCCATGTGAAAAATCAAACAAAACAATGATAGTCATGTAACAAGTGACATTTTCATTCAAGAGAAGTTAACTGTTACAGCTGATGTCTGTTTGTCTGGAAAATCTACTTCCTACAGTCTCAAATTCTAGTAACAGCCTAATAGGGAACATATAATTGAATTATATAATGACATGACAATTTTTTTAAGATTTATTAATTTTAGAGGCAGAGTTAGAGAGAGGGACAGACAGAGAGTGAGGTCTTCCATCTGCTGGTTCACTCCCCAAATGACCACAATGGCTGGAGCTGGGCTTCTTCTGAGTCTCCCACACAGGTGCAGGGGTCCAAGCACCTGGGCCATCTTCCACTGCTTTCCCAGGCCATCAGCAGGGAGCTGGATCAAAAGTGGAACAGTCAGGACTGAAACCAGTGCCCAAATGGGATGCCAGCGCCATAGGCGGATATTTAAACTACTACCCCACAGTGCCAGCCCCAACATGACAATCTTTACAAAAGAGTCTATTGGAAACCAAATTACGCCTGATACCAGGAACGTGTGACAATTTTGCTCTTTACCTTCCTTCTATCTTCTAGACTGGCAAGTTTTGAAAAGGCATGAGATTATAATACAAAAAATGTATAAATCAGACAAACAGTATAGTCTAATAGTGAAAAGGAACAAACACAATACATGAAAATAATAAGACTAATGTAATTTCATAGATAGTATATTTTCTATAGTAATAATTATTAATCATGAAAGTTCATTAAAAACTAATAAAAACTTTAAGCAATTTAGACAATAGACAATATAATAGTGAAACTGAAGATTAGTACAGAAAAAATACAAAAAGAGATAGATAAAGTGTCCAGTTTAGTCACTAATGGGTTCCAAATTACCTCTATGAATTACTAACTGAAGATCACCTGGAAAGAATAGCCCATGGTTATTTATAAGCCACAAATAAATGGAGCAGAATTAGTATAACACAGCTCAGGAAGAAATTTGTGGTCCTGAGACATGGGAACTAGAAAAGGTAAGTGCTGCTAAACAAAACGTTAGGAGGTGTTAGGGCCCTGATCATCAAGATGAAAACACCACAGTTTGGTACACAACTAGATACATAACCAATAATACAACACTTGAATCAATAATTGCTCTGCAACATAGCCCCTCAAGTACATTTCCTTTAACGTGAATACACTTCTCAATGGAGCTGGAGGGTGGAAATTAGAGTAGGGAGAATCTACTGAACTAATATTGATTTGAATTCTGTCATTTTCTAGACTTTGTGCTAAGTGATCTGTATTTCCTACCTTTTTAATCATTTAGAACATAAAGTAAATATTACAACCCATTTTTCAGATGAGAAAGTTCAAGCTCATATTTATGGGCCATCAAAGAAGGAGGTACCTTTCTCTGAAGGGAGGAGAGAACTTTCACTTTGACTATGACCTTGTCTAAAAAAGATCGGAGTTGGTGACCTCAAGAGGCCTCCATAGCCTTGGCAGCTCATGTCAAGAGCCTCGGGTGATTACTGACGTCATAAATACGAGTGTCAATTGTTAAATCAACAACAGGAGTCACTGTGAACTTACTCCCCATGTAGGACCTCTGCCCTTAATATGTTGTACTATGTGAGTTAACGGTAAAACTACTACTCAAACAGTACTCTATACTTTGTATATCTGTGTGGGTACAAACTTGAAATCTTTATTTAGTATACACCAAGTTGATCTTCTGTATATAAAGATAATTGAAAATGAATCTTGATATGAATGGGATGGGAAAGCGAGTGGAAGATGGGATGGTTGCAGGTGGGAGATTATGGGGGGGGAAAGCCGCTATAATCCAGAAGTTGTACTTTGGAAATTTATATTTATTAAATAAAAGTTAAAAACAAATAAATAAATAAATTTCCCAAGATCAAATAAGAAGTAAGTAGACTGTTTGACTCAAAAGTTGTTGCTCTTTTTTACCAGGCTGCTAATTTTTCTTTGTGTTTGGATTTGGAAAAATTATTGCCAACCTATTAATTTACCTCACAGTTTTATCCATGGAGAAGCAGTGTTTCTTCTGTGACAATGCCAGAAGTGTTACAAGCATTTAGCCAGCTTCACAGCAAAAAGAGTAATTGTTTTATGTTCCGTTATTAACACCTGCATTTAGAAATGTAAACCTCAAGCCAGCATTGTGGCGCAGAGGGTTAAGCCACCACTTACAATGCTGGCATCCAATATGAGCACCTGGTTGATTCCTGGAGGCTCCCCTTCCAATTCAATTCCTTGCTAACATGCCTGGGAAACAGCAGCAGACGAACCAAGTACTTAGGACCCTGCCACCCATGTGGGAGACTCAGATGGAGTTTCTGGCTCTGGTCTTCAGCCTGGCCCAGACATAGCCATTGCAGGCATTTGGGGAGTAATCAGTGAATGGAAGCCCATGCTCTTTCTCTCCCTCTCTCTCTGTAACTCTGCCTTTCAAATAAATAAATAAAATCCTTTTTAAAAAATAAATGTAAGCCTTGTTTCTGAATAGCATTAACTGACATAGGTCTAGATTAATGATTTGAATATACAGAATTTTGGTAATAATTATATTAGTTAATTTAATTTTATTTGAAAGACAGACAAAGAGAGGGAGAAGAGGAAGGAGGGTGAGAGAGAGAATCTCCCTTCCACTGCTTCACTCACCAAATGTTCATAACAGGAAGAACAGGGTTAGGCCAGAGTCAGGAACCAGGAACTCCATCCTGGTCTCTGACATAGGTGGCAGGAATCTCAGCACTTAGGTCACGACCTGCTGCCTACCAGGATGTGCATTAACAGAAAGCTGGATCAGAAGTACAGCAGTCAGAACTACATCAGGCACTCCAAGAAGGGATGTGGATGTCCTAAGAGTGACTTCAGCCCCTGTGCCAAACACCTGCTCCAGTAACCATCATAAATTAAAGAAACTCTGAAGAGGAATAAATAGCCAAGGACAATAACTTTCCTTAAAAATAGAAAAAGTAAACATAGAAAGGAGAAGTGGCATTTCTACCAAGAGATTGAGCAGGGAATGAAATGTAAGCTCCAGGTCTTCAGTGATTCTAACTCTAGGACCATTCTCCAGAGAATGATCTGTAGGGCTCACTGCTCTGAGCAAATCTCTCCACAGACAACTCTGCTTCTTGTTCCTTACTCAGTTTCTTTCCTTTCTTAAAATAGCTCAGCTTGTCTTTGAAATATTTTTGACATTAAAATGCCATTCTATCTTTCCTCTTGCCTTTTCTCCAAACAGCAGTCCATAATTACTCTCTCCGCCACCACCCATAAACCCCTAAAATGTCTGCATGTATAATGTATCATGCATGTGTTCAACAGAATATGTTTTTTCTGTATAGAGAAAGCCTTGGAAATCCAACAAAGTCTTCAAGTTTCTATAACAGAATTTTAAACACGGTATCTTTTTTTCTGTGTTTAATATTGACCTCAGGCATCTGCTGTGGCTTTAAAGACTACAAAATTATTATTCAATTTACATTCTTAGGGTTATATGAATGCCAGTTCCTCAGAGGCATTGTGGTTGGCCTGTCCTGGGATACTTGCATTGCCTTATCCCTAGTTCTCTTGCAAACTTAGTCAAGACTTCAAAAGTTCATGATTTTTATTAGCTTTTTGGATGTCATGTTTCATGGAGTGCCTCATCCATGGTCTTGAGTTCTAAAGAATGTGTAGAATTGCTTCTCGGCCTTTTGGCTAAGATCAAGTGTGAAGAATGTGCACAGCCTTTTGGATCATTGACAAAAGGAGCCTAACTTGGGATGTTATGTCACTTGGAAAAATTCCAGATAGAGGAGTCTATCACAATGATAATATAATATGAAGTTATTTACCAAAAAAAAAGCATATAAGATAAATACCCAGTATGGATATCAGGATGGATTAGGCCTGCATGCCAAAGAAAGAAAACTACTTTGCAGTAGGAAAATTATTTTTGCATTATTTTGTATTATATCTGTGAGCTCACCTACTGCATTTCCCTCCTATTCAGCTGATAATTTCATACACTTTTATGAAGGGCAATTCCAGACTCCATTATTGTTCCAAGCTCTGACATTCTCGTAGAAAATGAAAAACTGCCATAACCTTCCCTCCTGCTCATAAAGTCCTAAAAGAGGTGGATCAGACCAGAGAATCCTTTGACTTAAGGTAAATTTTTTTTGTTCTTTTACATAAATCCCCCAGGCAGAAATAAGGAAGAAGTATTTCAAACCCAATTCCAAATATTTCAGTTGGAATTGGTCCCTGAGAATAATGGAGCAGCTGCCAATTAGCATATCTGTAGATCTTCTGGACAAGCTCAGTAATATTTTCATTAATAAGATGACTGAGCAGAGTCCCCCAGCTGTCACCTGGGTCTATAACCTGACAAGAGAATTTTAAAAAATAAAGGATAGACAATTATTATTTTTTAAAATGCCTTCATTCAGTCTAGGCTTAGAGTTCAAACAGTCCATAAAACCCAGCTATCTACCCTAGGTCCTTCACTTTACAGGTAAAGAAACCACAGCCCAAAGTTAGAAGAATGAACTGACTGTGACACCTGAGCAGCACAGTCAGCACTTGCATCCAAGTATCCTGATCACCCATCTAGGGTTCTCACACTGATAAAAAATCATCTCTAATATGCTATTCCACTATTTTCACAGCTTAGAGAATTAACAGGGTTTTCTTTTGTCTTTCACAAGAGTTTAACCAGACCTATTAATCACATATCATTATTTTTTTCAGATATCCACCAAGCATTGGTGGCATAGTGGTGAGCATAGCTGCCTTCCAGATAGCCACTAAAACATCTGTAATGTCATGAAAATACAAACATTGTAGTCCAACCTTAAGGAAGAAATGTTGACATTATCATCATAAGCATTAGTGTATGCTTTCTTAGCAAACTCACATTAAGAAAGTGGACAGTAACAGTAACTAGTTTTGTTGTTTCACATTATTCTATGGCATTCTCATGGAGTTCAGCATGTCCCATTTTATCAGGTCCTCATTTTCATGCACAGCCCTTGATCTTCGATAGGCATTATTTTTCTGTTGAAATAAATTAAATTCTAACATAAGACTTTACTAGGGGGCAACAAAAAAACAAAGCAATGTAGTTAAGAATGCTTGAATACTCTTGAATGTTTGAACATAGGAATAGACAGGAAGGGCCAAACACAGAGCCATGAAAGTTCTCGAAAAAGTCATAAGGTCAGCACCCCAATTTGGGTGTCCATTTCAACCAACCAAGAACAAAATTGAAATTAAGGTAATGAAAGAAAAACTAGTAGTTGATGCAAGCTACAGTGTTTTATACTAACACAGAAAGCCTTTGCAAAGAAAATAAAGGGATTGAAGGCAAATCAATGAAGGATACCCAAACTTAAGTCAAGAAGAGCCTTGTATCCTAGACAGTCATAAAGTGGTTATCTGTCCAGAGTTAACCTGGGCACATTGAGTAGCTATTGCTTCCTACTGCTAGAAAGCCTCTTAGAAGAGAAAAAAGCCAGCCCACCACAGTATTCACC
The DNA here is from genome assembly GCF_051225735.1 of Oryctolagus cuniculus. Classification (NCBI taxonomy): domain Eukaryota; kingdom Metazoa; phylum Chordata; class Mammalia; order Lagomorpha; family Leporidae; genus Oryctolagus; species Oryctolagus cuniculus. The sequence goes on from NC_142871.1 coordinate 119,167,328, forward strand.
TGTGACATCAAGAATAGTTCCAGCTATAAAGTTCCAGTATTCCTAGGACATCTACAATATAGGCTGGGATCAAAAAAGGTCAGTACCAGAGATGGTCTTTCTGAGATGCTTAAAGAAAGAGTGGCATTAGGTAGAAGAAGAACAAGAATACACATAGTGGCACATACTAGAAGAAAGCACCCATTTGGGCAGCAGATTTCAAAGGAAATTTGGGAAGTATTTACTGTATATAATATGAAGTGTACAAATACCTTAAATGAATTTAACTGTACTAGTTTCTTGTGATGTTTAGGGAAAAAGGAAAATCAGGAATCATCACTTTTCCAAAAGAGAATGTACTATTTAGTATCTCTTTGGTTTCATTTAAATTTCTTCTTATGCTCTGCAGTTTAGTTCTAAAGCCTGTGCAGTCTTATTAGCAAACTCAATCTTCTGACTCTACGGACATTTCCCATCATTCACTCCAAGCTGAAATGCTCTTATTTGTACATGTCAGAGTAGACAGAACTTTTCATGTGTAAAAAAAAAAATTTGTGGGGAGTGGGGAGAGCTTCGGTGTAGTAAGCTAAGCCTCCACCTGCAGTGCTGGCATCCCATATGGGCACCAATTCACTTTCTGGCTACTCCTCTTCCTATCCAGCTCTATGCTTATCACCTGGGAAAACAGTGGACGGTAGCCCAAGTGTTTGGGCCCCTGCACTCATGTGGGAGATCCAGAGGAAGCTCGGGGCTCCTGGCTTTGGATAAGCCCAGCTCCGGTTGTTGCAACCATTTAGGGAGTGAATCAACAGATGAAAGACCTTTCTGTCTCTCCCTCCCTCTGTCTGTAACCCTACCTCTCAAATAAACAAACAAAATCTTTTTTTTTTCTTTTTTAAAAGATGCACTTGTGGGGCCGACACTGTGGCACAGCAGGTTAACGCCCTGGCCCGAAGCACGGGCATCCTATATGGGCACCTGCTCCACTTCCCATCCAGCTCTCTACTATGGCCTGTGAAAGCAGTGGAAGATTGCCCAAGTCCTTGGGCCCCTGCACCTGCATGGGAGACCCAGAAAAATCTCCTGGCTCCTGGCTTCAGATCGGTGCAGCTCCAGCCTTTGCGGCCAGTTGGGGAGTGAGCCATCAGATGGCTCTCTCTCTCTGCCTCTCCTAGCTCTGTGTAACTCTGACTTTCAAATAAATAAATAAATCTTAAAAAAAAAAAAAAGATGCACTTGTACCTATAGGATAGAAAGTCTAAAATATTCTATGAATGTCATAGAAAAACGACAAAATTATAATGTGATATGACAAATATTACCAAAAGCTAAAGGAACAAAATATGCACAAAACATCAGCTATTTTACCCTGATACATGTCTTCAGATTAAACAAATAACATCTGAAATTTCTAATCATTTCTGAGCTGCCCTTTGATGACAGACTTCAGAGACTGAATCCATTGGTTTTTTAGTAGCAGAAGGCACTAAGATGCTGTGTTAATGGGAATTGTAAAATGGCCCTTCTTTTAACAACATCCTTTGCTTTTAACTTAGTGCCAAATAAACACAACTCCTGGGATGAAAATTTAATAGCAAAAAAAGGAAAAATTTCCCAACAAACAATAGAAGCATGTAAGGCCCATCAGGAATGGATATATCTCTGCCACCAGATTGGTAATGAATAAATAGAGCCCACTAATTTTTACTGTGCTCCCAGTAAAACAGACCACACAGGCCTTCTTTTCTGGAGTCTGCAAGTAGGGCTTTAAAATCCATGCATGGCTTTAGCACCTGTAATGACTTAGGATGTTCAGGGATGTCTAGAGGAAAAGGTACTCAGCATTTTCTTACATACACAGTTAAAAAATAATTTCCTCACTGTTAGCTACTGTGACCCAGAGGACAGCTGCAGGCCCAAACACCAGGGGCATTATTCACTTCTCATCTATTATCTACATTAGCTTTCTTTAATGTGGCTCATCAATTACCCCTATATAAATTCATCCTCCAGCCCTAATGATTGATATAAACGTTTTCCATCAGTGATAACATAATTTAGAGCACTAACTTCCTTTCATCTACAATTCTGCATAGGTTTTTGACTTGTACTAAGATCCCACATCACTTTAATTTTTCATATTGAATTCATTTCAAGAGTTGCACCCCCGGAACTCCCTCACATGACATCTCATTTTCAGGACAATCTGTAAACACTATGGCAATCTGTAAGCCTACTTGATAGGAGGCTATGTTTATAGACACCCCAAGGAACTGCTGCTGCTGAAGGGAGAATGTCTCTGACAGTGTTGCTGTCTCCACATCTGTGACAGTTCCTGCTGGTGGCTGTATTTTGACTGATGCTGGTACAAAGCTTCCTTAGATACAACAGAAATCACTCTTTGGTGGATGCTTGAAGAGTCCTACGATCTTTTAATTGTCAGAGAACAAGGTAGGGAACAAAATGTTTGCACAGAGGCAGGAAAACCCCATGTTCCTCCTTCTCCATTCAAAATGTCCCACTGCCGATGAAATATCTAGCTGTGTCCTGTGTTGTTACAGAGTTAGACAGTGAGGAATTTCTGGAGAGCCCATGGATTCGTTCATTTGCCACTTTTGACTTGTAGCTCAGTTCTAAACCTGCAAGTTTTAAAAAAGCAGGGCGTGTCTTTAATGGTTGCAATTTGGAACCAGGACCTTTGTCGTGGGAAAGCCCAATGAAATCACTGGGAGGTGTATATATATGACATATTTAAGTGGGCATGAAACAGTTAAACAGCAAAAGTCTGTCAAGGCATCCAGTGAACAGCTTTTAACCAAGGGCTGCTAATGTCATGGGGGGTTGTTGATAGCAAAACACAGGAAGTCACAATAAAGTAAATTACTTTTGAGTAGTGGGGGGAGACATTCTTTTAACTAGTGCTCAGCCAGAAATTTGTTCTGTTTCCCACTCCCAGAATTGAGGGAAATCTTCAAAACCCTCTCCATTGCTACAACCAAGGAAAGATAGTTAATTCTAGGCAGCTGTAGAATAACCAAACAAGTCCCACATGAGAGACTATTAACTTTTCCAGTATTAGCATGAATCCATAGAGTAGTAGTAGTAAGAGATGGGAAGCTAAATCCAAGAAGGTAAGGATTTTGCACTCCAAATACTAAACTAGGTTGTGGCAGGGAGAGAGACAAAGAATTCTGCGCAAATTCATATATAAGTACAAGTGTACTTCAAAAAGTTCACAGAAACGGAGCTATAAAACATTATTTTGGTGCCAAAAATTTTGAAATTCATACATACAAAGAGTCTTCACAAAGTTCATGGAAAACACATAGTTGGAAAAAAATCCAAAGATTTCAAAGTGTTTTTTTTAACTTTTATTTAATGAATATAAATTTCCAAAGTACAGCTTATGGATTACAATGGCGTCCCCACAATATCGTTTTGGCAACAAAACAAACTCATCTTTGATTCCATTTTTCAGTGAATGTTTTGAAGTGCCCTATGATGACAGAAATAAGTGACAAGGCCTATATGGGCCACTCTAAGATGGAATCCAGCAACATGGAAAGGTATGAAATGGACACCAGGCTCATTAGACAAAAACAAATGTCCAGACTTGTTCCATGGCAGTGACTTTCCCCTGGCCACACACTGTTCTCCCTGGGTTTGGTGAGAAGAAATTGAGAAATAACATAGAACTACATTATGACTACTTCCAAATAGTACTAAGAGTTTTTTTCATCTATAACCGTTTTTAATATCAAGATATAGCACACATCATTCTATTATGAGCATGCAATTTTTCTTAATCGTTTGCATCTTTCTAAAGCACTTTTTTTTTTAAGATTTATTTATTTATTTGAAAGGCAGAGTTACAGAGAGGCAGAGGCAGAGAAAGAGAAAAACATCTTCCATTCGCTGGTTCATTACCCAAATGGCCGCAACAGCCAGAGCTGATCTGAAGCCAGGAGCTTGGGGCTTCCTCCAGGTCTCCCACTCAGGTGCAGGGGCCCAAGGACTTGGACCACGCCAGCCCCTACAAAGCACTTTTATAAGTATTTAAAATAAACCCATCTGATCATTTTTAAAGAGAGGAAACTTTACCAAAAGTTCCCAAATTATGTTTTCACTCATGATCTTTATGTCTGGGGCTGGCGCTATGGCGCAGTGGGTAAAGCTGCCGCCTGCAGTGTCAGCATCCTATTTGGGCGCGGGTTTGAGTCAAGGCTGCTCCACTTCCAATCCAGCTCTCTGCTATGGCCTGGGAAACAAGCAGAAGATGGCCTAAGTCCTTGGGTCCCTGCACCCATTGGGAGACCCAGAAGAAGCTCCTGGCTCCTGGCTTCGATTGGCCCAGCTCTGGCCATTGAGCCATCTGGAGAGTGAACCAGTGGATGGAGGACCTCTCTGTCAATCTCTGTCTCTGTCTCTCTCTCTCTCTCTCTCTCTCTCTCCCTCTGTGCCTTTCAAATAAATAAATATTTTTTTTAAAAAAGATCATTGTGTCCATTGTAGCATGTTGGACATGTTAGATAAGTAATATCAGATATAGGCCCAGCTCAAGAGGCTTCCATAACCTTGACAGCTCATGACAAGAACCTCGGGTGATTACTGGTGTCATAAATAAGAGTGTCATTGTTAAATCAACAACGGGAGTCACTGTGCACCTACTCCCCACGTAGGATCTCTGTCCTTAATGTGTTGTACTATGCGAATTAATGGTAAACTACTACTCAAACAGTACTTTATACTTTGTGTATCTGTGTGGGTGCAAACTTGAAATCTTTATGTAGTATATACTAAGTTGATCTTCTGTATATAAAGATAATTGAAAATTAATCTTGATGAAGAATGGGATGGTAGAGGGAGTGGGAGATGGGATGGTTGCAGGTGGGAGGGAGGTTATTGGGGGAAAAGCCTCTATAATCCAAAAGTTGTACTTTGGAAATTTATATTTATTAAATAAAAGTTGAAAAAATATACATAGGCCTAGTACTTCATAAATGTTTCTTATATCATTACATTCAGAACATATTATCTCATCTATTACAAATGCATGAGCTCAGCTGTACATACTGAATCTTCAAAGCTGACTGGGATTTTGCATTTAATGTAAAGAAATACGGCATTATTTAAGTATACTGCTCTTATTCACCACTGAGAGCTGCAAAGTTATAAGTTGTAGAAACACAGATCAAATATGTAAATCTCAATTTTCCTCTCTTTAGTAGTGGAAAATTCTCTTTGACAGAAAGAAATGCTTTCTTAACTTTTTAAAACATTTTTATGTAGAAATATTATTGAACTTACACAAGTGTTATAAGAACAACAAACTCCTGCATTCACCCAGCCCCATTTTACCATATTTGTTACTTTCCTTCTTCTCTTTACTTCTCTCATTCTCTCTTGAAATATTTAATAACTGCTGCATGGCCCTCCCCTCTCCCACTCCCTCTCCCATCCTGCCCTTCATCGAGTTTCATTTTCAATTACCTTCATATACTGAAGATCAACTTAGTATATACTAAGCAAGGATTTCAACAGGCTGTACTCACACAACCGCACAAGGTATAGGGTATTGTTTGACTAGTAGTGTTGTTTTTAAGTTTCATAGTAAAACACATTAAGGATAGAGATCCTACGTGGGGAGCATGTACCCAGTGACTCCCGTTGTTGATTTAACAATTGGCACTCTTATTTATGATGTCAGCAATCACCCGAGACTCTTGCTATGAGCTGTCTAGGCTATGGAAGCCCCTTGAGTTCACCAACTCTGAACTTGTTTAGTCAAGGCCGTATCACAGTGGAGGTTCCTTCCTCCCTTCAGAGAAAGGCGCCTCTCTCTTTGATGGCCTGTTCCTTCTGCTGGGGTCTTGTTCACCAAGATCTTTCATTTAGATTGTTTTTTTGCCACTGTGTCATGGCTTTCCATGCCTGTGCCAGCTCCCTGTTAATGTCTTACTTTGCTTGCCTTTCCTTTTTAAAAATATTAATATATTTAATATTTTATATATTTAATATATTTTAACATATTCATTCCTTCTCTGGACAGTTGCTTACCATGCTGTCTGCTTCCTCTGCTCCTAAAATCCTGATGATTAGGTGCCAGATATCAGAGATCTTTCTATCAACTCAGGGTCCTCTCTTCCTCCTGTGCCAGCACCTTTGACTGAATAAACATTTCTTTTATTTTTTTATTTTCTAAAAGATTTTATTTATTTTATTTGAGATGTAGAGTTACAGACAGGGAGAGACAGAGAGAAAGGTCTGCCTTCCGTTGGTTCACTCTCCACATGGCTGCAATGGCCGGAACTGCGCCAATCGAAGCCAGGAGCCAGGCGCTTCTTCTGAGTTTCCCACACGGGTGCAGGGGCTCAAAGACTAGGGCCAACTTCTACTGCTCTCCCAGGCCATAGCAGAGAGCTGGATTGGAAATGGGGCAACTGGTTCTAGAACCAGCGCCCATATGGGATACCGGTACCGCAGGCGGAGGATTAACCTACTGTGCCATGGCGCCGGCCCCAAACATTTCTTTTACACACCAGAGAACTGGAAACATGTGTCCTCTCACCAAACATACACACACACACAGAAATACACACACCATATTCCTTTAAATTTAATCTAACTCATCCTTTCATTATCCACCTAAATTATTGTAGTCAAATTGGTAAATATACATTTTTAATTACAATTCAGAGAACTCTTTCCTGTGGTAGGATGTCTACTGGCAATTAGAAAACTTCCAGAGAGTCAGCTTAAAATCTCTTTTTATATTGCCTGTCACGGGGCTTTCTTCAACCTTCCTTTGCTCAACTAACTCTATGCTGTTCAAACATATTTCAAAGAATTGGTTGAGAAGAATTAAATGAAACAGAATATTAAGGGACAATATAAAGTATAAAAAGCTAAAAATGAAATATCGTTTTTATTATAGTTTTCAAGATTTTCTTCACGTTCATTTAAGGCTCCAATCATGCACTAGATCTACAAAAAGCAATTGGAAGAAAAGGACAGTGTCTCAACAAAATTTTAAGATACTGAAAGTACATTTGATTTCCTCCAGGTACAGCCTAGAAGCCCTGCATCTGACAATGATGATCTGTCTGGTTTAGGAACTCACTGAAAGGAGAAAACGAGAAGAAAGAAACAGAGAATCATGTATGTATATATATAAAGATATATACATATGGTTGGCCTTGACTTCACTTTTTTAAATGTCTCTCAAAAGGAGGAGGAGGAGGAGGAGGAGGGGGTAGAGTAGGAAGAGACTATAAAATAGACTATTCCTAGGTCTGGCAGTTCTGACTCAACACTCTGAGGATTTCTTATATAAAGGACCCAACTCTACCATCACTTCTACAGTATTCTTTATGACCCGCGTCTTTTGATAAACGTGGAATGTTAAGTTGCTTGTTTTTCTTCTCTAAACAAAGAGCCCAAATGCATTGCTTTTGCTTTGCTTTCTTTAATGCCACTATTGTGAGGGGATTCACTAAGCAAGCTAGGGGAATAGCATGTGGATATTGAATACAAAGAGGCAGCAGGTTCCAAATACAGCCTCCAAAAGACGAGGCTGTCCCCACACTCTGCATGGGATGGAATGAAACTGTGTTTTGTCCAAAATTAAAAAGCCTGACCTGCGGGTCCTTAGAGGAGAAAAAGATTTCCTGAGAAGGTGACATCTGGATTCTCTCCTGGCTTCTGCTACTACTGCTGTTCTTACCATCATTTTGTATATTCCTATGTTTCTGCTGCAACTGTCAGAATTTACAGTTTGAATACATTTTATCCTTCCCTCTTGCACAAAATAGTTTAGGGGAAGGGGAAGCTTATGATTTCTAAACGGATATAGCCATCTTATTTTAAAAGGGTTTAAAGGTCCCACCATTTCTTCAAGAAATTTTAATAACCATATAGAAATAGCCAGCTGGCTAATCCTGAGAATATCCCTCCTCCCTGTTCATTTTATAGAAAGATCCTGTGGTCAGGAAATATAAAGCTTTCAACACATTGACCACAGCTAGGATTATAGCCTCATATGGTAGAGTTTTTCTCACTGTCTTTTTCTGGGTGTCGGCAATATCCAGCCAACCCTCTCACGGGTGTTGAAGTCACCTTCACCCTTCTCACCAGGGAGAACTTCAAGATTGACTGCACTAATGAGGGAGTCTGGGATTGAGACATTACATGTAAATCCATCAGTGTGATTAAACTTAGCATGCACACTGTGTGTGCACAGTAGTTTCAAAGAGCCTGGCTATTAAATGGCTTCATATTTTTATACCTTTTGGCACCTTCATAAAAGGACTTAAGGAAACAGCATATTTCCTCTGCTGCTACAGATGGACTAAGGCAAATCTATGCTAAGAAGCTATAAAATAATGTGAAGCATCTTAGCCTTATTGATGAATTGATTCAGTAGCTCTACAGAATACTCAAATTTATGGAAATATTTATTAGTAAGATTATTTCATATGTATAGGCAGACACATGGTGAAAAAATATAGGAAGTTACAAATTAAGTAAATTCCCCTTAATTCAGACTCATATAAATTGAAATTTCTACTCTACCAAAAGTCTGAGTAAACAGATTTGCCTTCACCATATATATGAAGAAAAGACCTACTAAACAAATCACCAGCATAAACAAAGATTACAAGGATAAGATATAAACTATTTATGAAAATACACTGTTTTTAATACCCTCACTGTACTTGAAGAGTATTCCTTTACACACTAATAATTAAGAGTATAATTACTAAGTATTCTTATGTATTAATCAAAGTATACATCCAGAGTCCTATAAAAGAAGTCTTACTGCAATTCCATTTCTTTCAGAGACTTGAAAGAGAAAGCTGCATCCCTTTTAAATATTCTACAGTTCAATCTTCTCACAAATGTATGCCCATCTTTGTCTAGCTAATGTAAATTAATAAGTTGTCAAAAGATAAAGAAAGCTATACTGAATAAATATGCTTCAATTTTGCTTTTCAAATACTTTAACAAAGCTCAGTGTTTGCATATCTGTATGATGTGTAGGGACATATTATGTGAGGAATTAAAAAGTTTGTGAAAAATGGAATTACGTGACAGGCTTATTTTGTAGTAAAAGGATTTGAAACACATGCTTATTAGGAGTTTTCATAAAGTTTGTGAAAAGTGTATATTACCAAAAACTATAGACTTCAAAAGACTTCAAAATTTTGTGTATCAAAACCTGTATCTTTTAATTTCATTTTCTCACAAACTTTTTGAAGTTCCCTTACATTTATAATGTAAGTGTGACAGTATGGGATGACAGAGCATTGCACTTACCAGATCTGCCACTATCCTGCAAGATGAGCTTGGGTCTAACCTTCCTCACCTGTAAAATCAAGGGAAGTGCTTTGAACGCATCCTACAACTCAAATTTATTGCAAGGATCAAATCAGATGATATCATCTAAACAAATAAAAGTACTTTATAAAATGAAATGCAGGGGCTGAAGGTGTGGCATAGTGGGCTAAGCCTCCGTCTGTGGCACCAGAATCTGATATGGGTGACGGTTCAAGTCCTGGCTGCTCCTCTTCTGATCCAGCTCTCTGCTACGGCCTGGGAAAGCAGTAGAAGATGACCGAAGTCCTTGGGCCCCTGCACCCCTGTGGGAGACCCAAGAGAAGCCCCCGGCTCCTGGCTTCAGATTGGCTCAGCTCCAGCCATTGTGGCCATCTGGGGAGTGAACCAGCAACTGGAAGACCTTTCTCTCTGTCTCTCCCTCTCTCTGCATATGACTCTACCTCTCAAATAAATAAATAAAATCTTTAAAGAAAAATGATGGTGCCATAAAAGGTAGTTTTTTTTTTTAAAATGAAATGCAAATAGGTTACAATTATTTTCTCTATATAATGATCATATTTGATTTAGAAGAAAATGTTGATGAGACATATACTAAAATATTGATATGCATTTTAAGTTCATTTTTTAAAGTTTTTCATTTATTTTCAATTTATGTGAAAAATAAAAAACAGAAATAGAGACAAAGAGAGATTTTTCAACAACTGGTTCACTTCCCAAACAGCCAAGGTTGGGCCACAGCAAATCCAAGAACCCAAAGTTCCATTCAGATCTCCCATGTAAGTCACAAGGACCCAAGTACTTGAGGTGCCACCTACTACTTCCCATTGCATGCATCAGCAGGAAGTTAGATTGGAAATGGAGGAGTTAGGCACTACAACAAGGGATGCAGAGATACCAAACAGTGACTTAACTGATATACCTCACACACACACAATCATTATTACAAAAATTTATGATTATGAAAAATAGAATATGTCTAGGAAACTAGGGTAAATAAGTTGAAACAATCTATAAACATTTATTCTACTTACCACCTAGAATGCAAAGCTATGGAATAAACCACAAGCATTTTAGCAATTTTCAGAAATTTTTTATATTTTAAAATTCTTTGTGATTTGTTGTGTCAATAGGTAGGGTTTAAATGAAAATGTCATAAATGTACTATGTTTGGGAAACATAGGATAGGCCCCTTCTAATGACAGATAAATGATATGGCCAATTCATGACCCTTGCAATTTGGCTAATTTGCTCCAAAGCAGCTGGACATAGTACACAATTATTTGCTGCACTGTGATGCTTCTTGTTTAGCTAACAGCTAATCCTAGATAGATTTGCAAATTCAAGAAGTACATACTTACTTTCATGTACAAAAGACTATAAATTTAACAAGGTAAAGGACCAGCTCTGTCCTGTTGACTGATATATGACTGGATTTTAGAACTCAGTGACTGCTCAGTAACAATCTGTTGAGAGATTGGGTAGAATCTGTTGAATGAACAAGCAACTATTATATATGTTGTGTTTTATGTAAGTTCATCAAGACATGGTCTTTACACTTAAACTTTTTAAAACCAAGTGGCCAAAGAGCCAGACTTTTAAAGAACCACAGGACAATGGAGTAAGTACCATGCTATGAACTAAGGTGCTCTTCCAAGAATATAAAGTGTAGTTTTGCTATCCCACTTGCACATTAGAATCACTTGGGGATCTTCTGAAACAACACCAGTGTCTCAGGTCAAAAAAATCAGAAAGGATGGCATCAGGGTACCACTGTTTTTTAAAACCCTTCCTAGGTGATTCTAATGTGTAGCCATAGCTGAGAATCATGGGCAGGGAAGTTAAAAAGGAAAAATTACAATGGGATGTAAAGGAGTTAGGACAGAAACTTGCCTCAGATGAGGTGATATTTATTCTGAGCCGGTATGTCCTTATGATTCGCCAAGCCTAGAAAACTGTTAGATATCTTCCCCTTCTGTAGTTCCAACAGTGTCTCCTCTCTAGGAAATATGAACTACCTTCCCCCCAAACATTGTTCTTTCCAATACTTTCAAGTCCTAAATCCCAAGGACTTAGAGTGGCATCAGAGTCTTGAGTCCCAGATCACACCTCACTTGGGAGAAAGAGTCAGTATTTCGCCCAGGAGCAAGACTGGAAGAAAATGGCCGGCACTGCGGCTCAATAGGCTAATCCTCCACCTAGCGGCGCCGGCATACCAGGTTCTAGTCCCGGTTGGGGCGCCGGATTCTTTCCCGGTTGCCCCTCTTCCAGGCCAGCTCTCTGCTGTGGCCCGGGAAGGCAGTGGAGGATGGCCCAGGTCCTTGGGCCCTGCACCCCATGGGAGACCAGGAGAAGCACCTGGCTCCTGCCTTCGGATCAGCGCAGCACGCCAGCCGTGGCGGCCATTGGAGGGTGAACCAACGGCAAAAGGAAGACCTTTCTCTCTGTCTCTCTCTCTCTCACTATCCACTCTGCCTGTCAAAAAAGAAAGAAAGGAAGGAAGGAAGGAAGGAAGGAAGGAAGGAAGGAAGGAAGGAAGGAAGGAATACTGGAAGAAAATGGAGAACAAGGAACTTTTGATTCCAAGTGAATGAATTGCCTGACATTACCTCTTTTCATGGAGTCCTTCACATGTGATTGTATCCAAGGGTGCGGAGTTTCAACATTTAATACAGGCTTGCAAAATCTGAGAAGCAAAGGCATTATTTTGATCTGTCATAAGTTTCAATCATGTTTACACTTAGCTAACTTACAAATTTCTATTTTTAATAATACCTGTACAACATGTTCCACACCACTGGATGAGAAACAGTGGTGTTCTTTATTTTATGGTCCTGAACATCCAATCCCAATCAAGTTGGAGGAATGATTTTCATTTTCTTCTTACATATAACACCATGATAGCAGCATAATGCCTACTATAAAGGATCTGTTTTTTAAAATATTGTACTTTAGTCCTACGGGGCGTAAGAATTTTTTAAGGTCTCTTACTTAAGATGGAATGTGGTAATCATTAAAGTTTTGAAAGACCATTTTCCCCGTAAATAAATATATATTTTTACACAATATAAGAAATAGTAATTCCCTGATCTGTTTCTTGACAACTTCACCCAAGATCTTCCTTAATGTTTGTAATGCCTTTGTGTTCAAAGTTAATGCAATGACTTATTTGTACAAAGTGTTATTTTGCCACAAGATGGTACTAAAAGATTTTCAGTTAAAAAAAAGCTAAAGAAAGATATATAGATAACAAATCTGACATTAATATGTAAACTAAAAGTCCAAGCCCTAATATCCATTGTAGAGGAAACAGTACTCTGGACCTGGTTCTGCCAGGAGTTACATGCATGTGGCTGGACATACCATTCTCCAAGCATTCATAAAGTGAAGTGATCAGGCTGAAGATGTTTAAAAAAAATTTCCTTGCTAACATTGTGTGCTGTTTTAAAATCAACATATTAACCTCCGCCTCAAAACATATCCAAAGCAAGCAAGAGAATATCCCAAAGTGAGAAAAAGCTACACATGTCCTAGTGCTTCTAATCTTTTGTAGATGCCAAAATAAAAAAATTGCCTGAAGTTGGATCTCACCATACCTGTGGATAGGCACCTTGACATATCACTCCAAGCATCTTAGCACTGAGGCAGTTATACCTGATCAAATTATGAAGAATCCCAAAATTATACATTTTAAAATTAAAATTATTTCTATATATAACTTTATTTTATATATATATATATATATGTATATGTAATTTTTCATGAGCATAGGGAACCCTAAGGACTTTAATGGTCCCGGAAACTTTTCTACACATCTATTGTTCATCTAAATGAAAGAACCAGAGCACATGTGCCCTCTTTCTCTGTGTGGGGATAAAATGAAGAGGTTGCTAGGCAGATGAAGGCAACAAACAAAAGGTACTGTTTTAGGCCTATAATACTTATTCATGAACAATAAATCAATGAGCAAAAAAAGAGACATGAGTAGAATGACAGGGAATGTCAGACCTAAAGAGAACATACTTTCAAGCCCACTACCAACAGACCCAACAGGTGTATTCAGCTCAAATGCATACTTACAGATCTAACCAGAGCCTCAGAGGATTCATGATCAGTGTTGCCTGTGTAAACTTGGAAAAAGTGATTGTGGGGGTGGCATAGACCCTTCTCTTATGTTAACGAGGTTTTAAAAATCATCTACAGGGTCTATAAACCCTTTGTTATATGCCTTACCTAACCAGGTACCTTCGGACCCTCAGACTTGTCAGTGAATCAGCTGGGTAGAAAAGGAATATACCATGCATTTGATTGGCATGGTGAATTATATTATTAAACCAACTCTGGGTATGGATGATGGCAGGTCCAAAGGAGAATTAAAATCACCCAAGTCTTCCCCACAGCTGAGAAGGGCCACAAAGGACTTAACTGATTATAAGGTTAGAAATTATGTTTTCAAGTTCCCATCTGGAGGCATGTTTGTTTCTTGCTGTGTAAGTTTGCTCCTGAGTTCTTCAATGGCCTGTTTTTGAAAGGGTACGTCTGAAACAAATGCCTCTGTCTTTGGGACTTAAAAAAAAAATCACTGAAAACAATGTAGGGATATAAATGTCTGTGCCCACAGCCAAGATAAAAAATGCAAAGTCTGGGCCACCTTGCCTTTAATTTTCTAACTGCTGTTTTGTAAGGCTGTGTCATGCTTCTCAGTTCAAACACGCTTTGGCTCTTTATTATTCATGGACCTTTTTCTCAGTCAGTGGTGTTGAATAATAAAACAGCCCAGGATCAAATGGGCCAATTCTCCACGCCTGACACCAACTGCTACTGTTCGCTGGGCTCTGCCAAGCGTTGCCTCTGATAATGAGTGGGATTTGGTTAAACAGTAAATTAATGAATAATGAAATATCCAGGTTGATCAGTTAGAGAGCACGCTTGCTTTGCCCTGGGCTAAATGCTTGGGGCAGAAATTACTCTCAAACGGCACTTGCCTGGCTGCTGGTCTGGATAACTATTTTACAGCCTATTGCTTGACAGAATGCTAGGGAGGGGGGAGTCAGTGGGGAAGAGAGAAGGAAGGACAGAGTTATTAACAGCAAAAAAGAGACAGAGAGAGAGGAAGAATAACCTAGTTATCACCTTGTAGGTTTCTAAACGGCATGTGTTAGAACAAAGTCACAAATATGATCTGGAGAAGTCACAGTTCCAAAACTCCCAACACATGTTTAACATCAAGGAGAAATGATGAGTGAAAACAGTCTTCTGTGTGTGCCTGTGCACATATGTGATTAAATGTAGAGCGATTCAACTGCAAACTCATGTTTCCTTCTACACATTCAAGTGATGACATGCAGGGAAGACATCCAGTATCCAGTTGACAGGAAAACTCCACCTTCATTTTAAGGGCTCATGGTCTGGTTCTTAGACAGACCCCCTTCTCCAAATATTTGAACAAAAAAATTAATGGTTTTTCCAAATGATTTCCATTAAGAAAAAGTTTCCTTATAACTGACACTCTGGGAGATGGATGGACGGATAGATGGATGGATGGATGGATGGATGGATAGATAGATAGATAGATAGATACAGTGATACAGCAATACAGTGATACAGTGATGAGATATTTTGTCACTAAACCTTAACTTCACCAAGTTTTAAATTGTCACATAGTTTCATGCACATACCAGAGATCTTCAAAAAGTTCATAGAAAATACCTTTCTTGAAAAAAACTATGCATAGATTTTAAAATCTTCTGCACCAAAATAAATTTATTTTTAAATTCCATCTTCGATGAGCTTTTTGAAGATCTCTGTCTATAGAATAGGTTTGCTCATTTAAGGTCAGAAATATGTCATTTACAAAAAAAAAAGCTTTGGATCATCAAAAACACACAGCACGTACTGAGAAAATGTGTTATTTTACTTTCAGCATTTGCTTTGGAAGTAAATTTCTGTAATTGTTTATCTCTGGAATATCTTATTCTTTCAGATCTTTGATTCCTTTCTATGAACTCAAGGTTATTGGACTTCCCAGTTTTGCACATGGAAGCCTGAACCTTTTTTAATAAATTGATCAACATGCAGTAGGTGTTTGTGTCCTATCAAATTGTTTTAGTTTGGTTTGATTTGGGGTTAGTTTGTTTTCAGGTAAAAGAGAGAGAAATGCTCTCATAAAATTGGTGGAAAAGTGAGAACATGTTCAGAAATCTAATTTAACAGCCTCACAACTGAAAGTGAGTCCAGAACAAGGGGAGGGAGGTGGATGTTATCTCCTTTCCCTGTTGTAGAAGTGACAAACGATAAGATTGTAATTTAAAAAAAAAAAAAAGGTGCCCATAGATGAATAAAGATGGAGAAGAGAGGAGCAACAGGAGTCACCTATAGCTTCAGTGTGCATTATGATGACACTCCATTCATTCTTTGGATCTGCAAAGCAATAAGTCTTAGTAGATGTCATTCTTCTAGTTTTGCCTGCAAAGCAGTGTCCTAGACAAAGATTTAACCTCTCCACATTGATACCCACCCACCTCCAAGAAAAAATAAAATGTTCTAATTGTCTTTATTACTTTCAGACATTGGCCACCAAACACAGATGTTCACTATTGAGAATTAAAGGAAGGGTAAAAGGTCACAGGGACCCAGATCAGCTTGATCCTGCTTTGTGTTATTTGGTCCCATTGTCTTGAATGGGCATTATCTTAGAAGAAAAAAAAGAATATTTAGATTGGACTTAGTAAAAACTAAGAAATCATTCGGTGGACCCATTTTGCTAATAAGTCACAAGTCTATGGCCTTATTTATCACATCTCCAAAAAAAAAAAAAAGAAAACGAAAGAGATTGCATGAAACAACCTATAAAAAAAAAAAAGTAAACCCTGCTTCTGCCTCAAATCTTGATAGTTCCCTATCTTCAAGAATCCCTGCCACAAAGAACTCTACCTTCAAGTCAAAAGCCCTAAAGCCTAAGAAATGGGGGAGAAAAAATCCTTCTCCTTAACATAGGGGTTTCTCATGGCAAAGAAAATTCACACTGATGACCACTGATTCCTGGTGTCTTTCTGTGTGTATGTAGCCTGGATATTGAGAGCTCCCTTATGATGCTACCATGTACACATACACAGCTCTAACTCCAACCTCCCCAAGAGTTATCTCCAAAATCACTTGGCAGAATCATCTTTCAGGGAAGATAACCCATACAGAAAACTCATCCTGGTCCAAAACGGATATTGGGATCTCGAAGTCAGCACTGCCATTTTTTGGTTCACACGTGTGTTCTGTGTTTTTAATGAAGGCTAGCTCATGGAGCGCTGAGGTTCGGATTTAGGCTGGATTGGGTTTTCCGGGCTTTTTCTGTAACGCCTACCTGCCGCTTTACAGACCTAGAACAAGTCCTCGCCCGTTTAGGAGTGAAGTCCAACGCTCGGTAGAAACCACCTAAAATCCGATTTCTTCAGAAAATCACGAGTCCTACTCTCTTTGCCACCCTCCAGCCGCTAGCCGCAATCTGGCGCCTCAGAGCTGCCGGCCTGGGCCTCTACGTGCGATTCCATCGGGACCTCCCCGCTGACACGGTGAGTGCTAGGATTCATCGGTTCCACTCGATCCTCCACCCAGTCCACGCAGCAGATGCGTTACACATAGAGAGTTTCTACCGGGGTAAGGCTCGTCTGACTTACATGCTCAGTCCCAGAGCAGCTCCTCTTCCCACGCCTCTGCACCCCACTGCTCAGATGCCAGCTGCTTCTCTCCAGCCTGTCATGAATGTCTGCACCAAGCAAGACATTTGGCTGTTAAGGGGAGCACACCCTGACCCCCACCCCGGCTTCTACGCATCTATGCCATGGCCATGCCCTCTGCTCCCACTTAAGTAAATGGCTGGGCCAACGATACCAGCCAGTGACACCTGACAGCCACATCTCCGAAACTTCGCTAGCACCTGCGCAAACAGGCACGTCCGGGACGTTAACACCTAGCGGTACAGATGACTGCCAAAGCTGCTTCCCTGCGGCCTGGGCAAGTCACGCTTTGCTAAGGCCACTGGACATTATGCAGCTTTCAAAAAAAAATGTAAAGAGCATTTTTATGCAGAGGCCTCTCTGGGCAGCAGGTGTGACCCCTATTTGGGCCTGGACGCCCTCCCGCCAGCCCCGCACCCCCCCCCCCCCATTTCAGCTCCAGAAGGTTGCGGCCCACTGGAGAGCAGAGAAAAGGCGAAAAGCAGGGGTGGGAAGGAACGAGTAAGTTTCCAACAAGTGGGCGAAAAACCGCCGCCTGACCTTGCCAGCTTGTGACCAGCGTGAAATGTGTTGAACTTGTGTGACAAAACCGCTTTTCTCCATCTCCGTGGATGTCGTTTGCAAAAATAAATTAATAAACGCTACCTGAGCTGCCGCCGCCGCCAGCCGTTTGCAAGCGCCGCTCCCTAACCCCGTGGGCGCTCCCCCGCAACTCCGGCTGACGTACCGCACCCTGGGCAGGTGCGGCGGCTGTGGAGACGCCCTGGGGAGCCTCCGCGCGTGCGTGGGTTCTCGCGCGCGCGCAATTTTATTGACACCCAGCTGGGCAATCCAGGGGAGTGCGCGTAGATGAGGGCTGGCTGCGGGCGCCGGGAGCGTCGACTTTACGCAGGCCCAGACAGCGCGCACGTGGTACGTGCTCCTCGGTAGCGCGCCCACTGCTATGCTGGTGTGGAGTCTGCAAATTACTGTCGGTAGTTGAGCCCTGGAAACCTGGGGCGAGCCAGTGGGAGGGCGCCAACCAGTGACCTGTGGGAAGGGCGTGGAGGGACCCAAGCCGGGCCAGTGGACGCCGAGAGATGTTTGACCTCATCTTAAAGGAAGCCGGTGGGGTTATTTATGAGGCTTGATTTAAAAGTAGAGGCTGCCAGGGAAGTGAAAAAGGAGCTCACCCCGAGCTATGAGAGGAGATACAGACGCAAGAATGCTGTTTATGACCGTATAAATCAACGCAGAGCTTGTGATGGGAAATAGTGAGAGTTTGGGATACAGACAAGGAAACAAAGTAAAGAAGGAAAGATGAGTTTTCGCCCTCCTTTTTCTATGCCACCCCCACCGGCACGCAGTTTCTTCCTTTCCTAGGAGTCCACGATCCAGTGGGGAGGAGGGGAAGCACGCAAGCCCCATCTCAGGGTCGGGGCTGCCTGGATCTTCCCCAAGTTTACACGAGGATCGTTGGAGGACTGGGGAATACACGTGAATAAACAGCTTGGAAGATTTATGGGATGGAGTTCAATTTTATAGGACTATATTTATAGAGCTAGCACTGGCTCACTTATAAATAGATTAATGGGAAGCTAAAATTAATGGACTTGTGAGCTGCACGTTTAATTTCTGAGGCTTCAACATGACAGACAACCCCCTTCCCAAGTCCAAGCGTGGAAAGCAACTCTTGCCCGGGAGCCGTAAGCGCCCTCAGGAAGGGACGTGTCCGTCCGGGTCAGCCACCCTCTGGTGGTTCCTGGTTCTGGCGCCGGGAATCCCTGGGGAGGGAACCCACGGAGCTGTTAATTGCAAATAAAGAAAACTGATGTGGCCTCAAAAAAAAAAAAAAAAAAAGTCTCCTCCTAGCACTACTTTTAATCAGGCTCTTAGTCCACTAATACCTGCTGATGGTGGGTTTCTGGGGTATAGTTAGCGACGCACCTGGGCTGCCAGTCTCAATGGCAGGCAGGGATGGCGAGATACCGAGATACTCAAGGCTCTCTCTCACTGGGCAGGTCAAAGACCCGGAGATTCTAGCTGTAGTTCTTTCCTTATTCCCTCCAAGACTCATAAAACAGTAACAAAGGGACTAAGGAGCTGTGAGAAGCAGCTCCAGGCCCAACTGCAGCTGTGATAAGCTGTCTCCAGCCCCCAACTTCTTTTCCTTCCCTTTTGAATTCTTCCTTCTAGGTCTTTCTTCCAGTTTTTTCCTCAAAGCTAGAGGCCTGCAGGACATTGGGTTTTACCTGATACAAGTAAAACCTTGGACCCTCTTTTTGCCAAATGATGTGGGAGGGGAGTGATGCTCTGGAGTTTACCTGTGAGATAATCTATTGCAAATATGTTTATGCAGGGTTAGTGCTAACCTTCTGCAAAAAAAAAAATTTTATAATAATAACTTGTCATAGGTTATGGAAATAACCCATCAGTCCCTTGGAATAACCCACACTCTGCAAATCAAATGTAAAGGAAACATTGTAATAATCTAGCCAGAGACTAAAATCGGCATATGCGTGCACACACACACACCCACACATATATATATTCTGGCTAATTGGATTGCATGCCCTCATATTCACACTTCCCTTGGTTTTCTTTGCTTCCTTGCTTCTACTTCTCTCTTTTTTTTTTTTTCCTTTTAACTTTTCTTTGGTTCCTTTATTTATAGAACTAGCTGTGATACCAAAATTTTTTCATCAAAAAATAAGACAAGAAGGGGGAAGAAAACCTCACACAAAACAGATTCTATTGGCCTGTCCCTTCTACCTTTCCCTATTGGAAAGTTCAACCAGAAAAGATTGAAATGAAAAACAGAAAATTGGTATAGGGTCATCAAGATTTAACATTTCTGATTCTCATTAAGTGTATATACATGTTGCTGTTGCTGGGGTTTCTTTGGTTTTGTTTTGGTTTTGTTTTTTAGAGTAAGACTGAGGTAGTTAAGGATCTTAGGAGGTCTATGTTTTACAGATAAAGACCTTGAGGCCCCCAGAGAAGCAGTGACTCATCAAACTGTATGACATCTTGGATGACTTTGCTTTCCTGACCTCAGGGAAGACACCCAAGCCTTGGGATAGAATACAGATTGAGCTGATGTTTGATCTCTGCAGCCCATAACGGCTCGGCTACAGCCCATTAACCCAAGGGAGAAAAGCTGGCTTCCCTAGGCAGTCTCTGAGGTTAAAGTAAGAGACAAATTCCCAAGTCATGTCCACCTCTTTCCTCTTCTTGGTCAAGGGAGCTTTTTCTTCTTTTGTGTATGAGTGTTCAGTCCTTCAGTTTGCCAGTTACCCGTCTTGGTCCCAGTGCAGGAGCCTACAGACTTCTCTCCTACTGCATCATCTCTTTCTGGAAACACCACACCAGAATGCCACCCTGCTAGCAGTGTCCAGGTAGTATCATCTTTGACTTGGACTCGGAGTTCTTGAGTTTCCTGAGAAGTAAATTTAATCCCTGATTTTTAAAGGGCAAAATACACCAAAAGATGCAGTTAACATGAACTTTTATTGCAAATCTGGTTAGAAATTGGAGAGAAGAGTGTCATTTTGGAACTTAAAAAGTCAAAAACACCTCCTAATGAAAATAAAAGTGTTCATTTTTCTAAGAAGCAAATTTATTGTACTTCTTTTGGAATGAAAATGCTGTATGTACCTTGGTAAGAGGAGACAAAAAGGAAAAAAGTTTCTTGCTATATTTTTTCCATCTGTAAAATTAAGCAGAATCCATATTTAAGAAACTGAAGATGAAAACACAACAAAAACACAACAATCTTTTTATTTATGTAAATCAGATCAACACTTGACAATAAACCAATTTCTACCCATTACCATAACAGCTTGTCTATAAAGAACAGAAAAATTCAGATAGGATTCTACCTAGAGTCAAGCGGTTTTTTTTAACCACCCATTCACAGAGGTATAGGTTCACAGATAAATAATCCCAAACTACTTGCTCGCCATATTTACACATTCCCATTAAATTAAGCATAAATAAATATATACAAACTGAACACGGATACCCTCCAGAGCTCTTCTCATGAAGAGCCAATAGATTGATATTTCTCGATTGTGTGGCAAAAAACAATGCTTATGAATTAGAGACTAACTCAAAAGGGGAGTCCATTTTGGCATTTGAGGAAGAATCGGGTTCTTTCTATTTTTAAAGACAACAAAACGACTTTTAGTGTTTCTTTTAAAAAAATCCAATAATTTAATACACATCGGCAAAGGAGGGGGAAGGCTGTTTGGGCTCTTGAGGCAACATCAGATGGTTTAGGGTTGTTATTTCCCTTCCACATAATGTATTACAAGTACAGGATATCAGATGTGATGACAAATTCTCTATAAACACTCTTAACTAGGAATGCATTGTACCGGAGGAACAGTGTGCAGATAAGTTCAAGGTTTTGGGTTTTCCATTCGACAAAAGTTATTTCATAGGATATATAATTGCTGGAGATAAAGTGGTTTCCTTGGCCAAAGAAAACAAAAAGTTAGGTCTTTGAATGCCTCTTCGGCTCTTTCTGTGGGAGTGGAGAAAGTTGAGGATGTGGAGACTAGAAAGAAGGAAAGAAAATGCAAACTACTTGGCAGGAGGGAAGAAGAGAAGTTACTTCCCCGGCTGGGGGAGAAGGTAAAGGTCCTCTGGATTGCGGAATCCGCCCCCAGAACAGCTCTTTCCTCCCGCCTCAAGGCCCACAATACGTGGAGCGGGAGGTAGCAGAACCCGGTCTGGAGATGGTTAGAACCGCGGAGTGTGAGGGCAGCGGCGGCCACATCCTGACTCCTGCTTGCTATCTTTAGCTATTTTGGTTTGGGACCAAGCGTTTAGGAGGGGGCTTGGAGAGTGGATAAAATATAGAAAGAGTGCGGGGGGGGGGGGGGGGGGGAGTTGCAATTCACCTGTTTGGTTTGAAAACAAAGCTCAAAGGGGCTTGTCTTAAACGTTTCCCTTGACTTAAAAGGAAAACTCTTGCGTTAATCCTACTGTTTATTGATTTATAGGCCCAAGGAAACCAAATCTTTTAATAACTCAATTATCAGATAAACGTAGCGGGCCGGGCTAAGGAAAGCAAAGGGGCGGCGGTACTACTTGAAAGGAGACGTGAGGGATGGATGGGGGCAGTGTGCTTCCCGCGCGCAGGGAGTGGGGGCGGCGGAAGCGCGCTGGGGTTCTCTCTGTGGCTGGGTGGGGCATGAAGGGAACGCACGAATGAGGGCGTAGGGCCACGAAGGGAACCTGCACAGCCAATTACGACAATTCCCATCCATCTCCCCGTTTAGGAGCGCAAGGGCGGGAAGAGTTTCCGTCCAGGCGGCAGGGGATAGGGAGCAGGGGAGTTTCCGATTGCTTGCATATTTCTAGGCCACTCTCCCTCCCGGAGAGGAAGCCCACAGTGGCCGCGGGTAGCAATGGGTTTACGCAGCTCTTGGGAGCCCTCCCCGCCTGCAGCCCGAGGAAATGCCACCCCGTTTACCTACTGGAGAACGGGGCTTTCTCGGTCGCCTTAGCCCTTAGGGTGAGACCGAGAGCAGGAAGGGCCTGCGCGGCCGGCGGCCCCTCCAGCGGCTGATTCTATGTCCTCAACACGACTGGGCGCGAGTGGCCCACACGCTCTCAGGACCTGCACAGTAAGAGCAAGGCGCGTCCATCGCGTCTCTCGCACGTCACACGCGTGGGGCGCGTTGCCCTGCAAGGAAAGGAGACGATGGTTTTCAGTGTGGTTTCTCCCTGCCTCGTGCAATCAGATTACAATTAGCTAATACAAGCGGCCAGGCGTTCAAACCAAGGCGCAGGCTACTGAGTCAGGGAGAAATGGAATGCCTACATGAGCCCTAAACTCTGGTTCTCGGCCTTTGTATTCCTCTCAACCAGTCTACAGCTGGACCTAGCAGACTCAGAGCCATCAGAGGAGTTGGGGGTATTAGATGGGCCGTGGTGTAACCTCAACCACTGCTTAGGCCTTCCAGGTGACCTGAGACCACATCCCTAACTTCCTCTCCTCAACTGACTTAAAAAAAAAAAAAAAAAAGAAAAGAAAATGATAAAAGGTCTGGACAAAGATACCCGCAGGTTTCTAAACCATCAGCCATCCCTCCTCACTCCAAGGCCAACCAAGATGGGGGGGGGAGGGGTGTTCCAATGTAAATCCCACAGAAAAACATCTGGATCTTTGTCGAAGAATGTTGTCAAAGTCCTTTCTACTTTGCTTCAAAAGATGCAAGTATACACCAAATTTAGAGACCTATCTCATCCACCTTTGTCCAGGGGGATTTCTCCCTGCTTTGGGGAAGCTGGAGACACAAGGTTCCAGATCTTATTGCATGGCGATAGTAAGGTGGAGTTCCAAGAATGTAACTGGGCCTCCAGAAGTGAGAAATATTAAATGCATGAAACTTTATCTACTTGGGAGTAGTCCCAGTGTACCCAGACAGTAAAAGTCAAAGCTGAAATGCATGTCTGTTCACTGTGCATTATTTTACTACCGTATGCCAAAACAAGTGCACAGCTAGGAGGGGAACATGCCTCATCTTAAAGCATCTTGTAAGAAAGCAACTGTTGCAGAAAAGAGGAAGTCTCTGCCACTCTTCTCCCCAGCTGTATTCAAATAGCAGCTCCTTCCCACGTTAAAACAGCAATCACCAAAGAGCCCAGGGAAATCAAATCCATTTTACGTGCAGGGCACTACCGTTGGAATATATGGGGCTCCAAAAACCCTTATCCTTTTCCCTTAAAATTCATTTTGCCACCCCCACCCCCGCTGGAATTCCGGTGTTGAGGTATGTTAGCAAGTAGATTCAAAGCTGCTTCCATCATATTGGCCACTTTCTAAATTATTCCCTTTGAGCTTCTTTAAAGAAGTGCACCTGCAGAATTCTGACACACAGGCTTTGATGAAAAAGGGATCGGATTTTTTTTTTCTCAGTACCTTATAGATTGTGTAGGAAGCCCAAGTCCTCTTTGAAGAAGCTCATAAACCATGCGGGCAAAGCTTTGGAAAACAGAAGAGAATGAAATAGTACATACCCCTCCGAAGGAATTACATACTAATCAACAGTATTCATAGTGTCTGTGTGTGTGTGTGTGTGTGTGTGTGTGTGTGAGTGCGCGCACGCGCACGTGTGTACACTATCGTTCTTAAAATTGGTAGGTGACACAAATGTTATAATAAATGCAAGATTCTCTGTATGCAGCTGCTGGCAAGGCTGAGAACTAGTAACGTTTCTGAAAAGAATTGATGATGAGTCTTAATCACTTATTGGTCCAGATTTTCCTCAGCCGCGGGAGCCGCGCCGCTCGTCAGGCCTGCAGCCCCGCGAGCTCCCGCCCCGCCCACCCTCGCCGTCCCTAGTTACGCAAAGGGCCAGGGAGCTGGGCACCCGTAGGTTAGGGACGCAGCGCTGGGCGGGGAGGGGACAGAGTCACTGACGCGGCTGAAACAACGCAAAAAGGCTAACCACACCCATTTGCATCCCGGAAAATTCCCGAAACCATGTGAGGAAGGAAAGGCAGTGGAGAAGAGGGTGGCTGGGAAAGTGGGGAGGTGAGGTGGAGGGCGGGGACTGCGAGAGAGTTTCCTAAAAAAAAAAAAAAAAAAAAAAAAAATTAAAATTAAAAAAAAAGTTCGTGCGTCTCAGTCAACCAGCTCTCAAAGCACTGACACCAACGTTTCTCCGATTTTCTTCCAATAAGTTAGAGTTTTCTCATGTTTAGTCTTATGTTTATTTTCCAAAGGGGGGAAAATCATGGTTTTTCTTTTATTATCAGTATTACTAAACTCGAAAGAACCGAAGTGGAAAATCCGGACGGTTGTCTCCAAGAGAATCTTGAAATAGACACTGAGAACAGTAATTGTTGCTCCGTTGTACGCCTCAGTTTTTTTTAAGTTATTTAGCTTTCTTTTTTTTAAAATTTTGATTGTATGTGTATTCTACCTAATATAATTCTTCCAAAGCCAATCCGATATTTAAAGCTAAAATTAAACTTTTTTGTTTTGTTTTCCTTTTGTATTTAAAACATTTTTCCTTCTTTTTTTTTTAATTTTCATTTCCTGTGTTTCTCCTCCTTGTCGCCAGTTTTACTACCTGGGCCTTCCCCAGACGTGTGCCTGTTAGTGGTGGTGGTGTTCAAGAACATCTTGTCCATGCCTTTGAGCGCCTCGGTGAGATAGTTCTGCAGGGCCGTGAGCGCGGCGCAAATGGCCGGGGCGCCGAAGCCGTGCGTGATGAGGCTGAAGTGCGTGAGGCAGCTCTGAATCCCCGGCTCCAGGATGGGGCTGGGCCGGCTGTTCCCGATCGGTGTCCGGTCCTGCGCCAGCAGATCTGTAAATTCTTTACAAAGTTGCCTGCAAAAGGGTGGGGGGAGGAACAGAAAAATCACCCTGGGTGTCGTTGTCATTGGCATTAGAAAGGAGACGCTCACACAAGCCCAGAGGCGCCCGGCTACCGAAGAGCGAGGCTAATGTGGACGATTCCGCTCTGTTTCCTTTCCCGGCGCTCTCCTTTCCCGAGCAGCTGGGACTGGAAGGAAGGCGGGGGTGGGGAGGGAACGCAGCCCCTCCACCCCAAAGCCTTGCTTTATTTTTCCCCTCTTCATTCAGTCTTTCCTTCTCCATTCCAGGACTGCATAGACTGTGCTGAGAAACTCGCTAGGTGTTGCCATTTAATTATGAATATTCAATCATTTTTAGCTCTTACCTGGTATTTCTTTTGGGCCATTTTCCCCCTCCCGCCTCTCCAACCTCTTGGTGATCCGGCGCAGAAAGCCCGGAAAGATTTAGGCCCCTGGCCACAAGCCTGTCCCTAGCACTGAAGCAGATTGCTGGAGCCTTGCATGGCCCAGGGCAACAAACTGTTTATTCTAGGAGAGAACGCTGATTCCATTCAAAGCAAAAACCTGTTTACCTACTGTATTTGGGAAGGGAGAGATTTTCTTTCTTTTTTGTTTTTTCTCCCTTTCTTGCTTGTAAGTGCAGGCGACTATAAATCTTTGTAAAACAGGATTGTTGTCAATATAAAAGGATTCCCACATAGTTTAAATAAAACCTAAAGGTGGACTGTTAAGACACCAGGGAGGATAGGTTTTATTTGTTGAAGGTTTTTATTTCCTCAAGGCACTTACAATTCAGAGGAATCTCCCAGCCTTAGAAATCCTGTGTACCTAACTACAGATTGAGCTTATTTGAGAAATTTTTAATATAGGAGATAGATGGGAAGTTTTGAGCCCTGCAGGTCAAATGACTTGGCTCTGCTAGCAGGCAGAGCTACAGCATCCCAAAAGCTACAGCCTTTCTCACATTGGCAGACTTTTTCTGTTTACTGCCCTCCAGCCCGAGTCTGTGGGATTTTGAGAAAAGCAGACCTACAGCGCTCCCATTTCCAATTCCTCAGGGAATGACCGGACAGGCACTTGGCAACACCTGGCCTTGCCAACGAGGAAACAGCGCAGGTGACTGGATTCAAAGGACCCTGGAGCATTCTTTCCCCAGGGTGCTGCCACTTTGGTGAGGGATACTGCCTAAACCAGATGGGGTATACTTCCTCCCTCACCCTCTCACAGCAGCTGAGAAGTTGTTTGGTTCTAAGGCTGGTGAATAGAGAACGCTGATAGGTACCCTCTTTTCACCGTGTGGTTTCTACCTTCAAAATACACATACACACTCACAACCTGGGAGGAACAGGCAGAAGTTCTGACCTAAGTCAGGCAGTTCTCAAACCAGAGGTGCCTCGGAATCAGTGGTGGGGTTCAAGGTACTCGGAGGCCCTCCCCCTCCCTCCAGTGATTCAGGGGATTGAGGTATAGGTTCATGCCTAAACATTTTGGAAAAGCTCCCCAGGTAATTCTGACACCCCACATTAAGAAGTACTGGCCTAGGAGAAGCCACCAGGCTTCAGGAAGGGGAGCAATTATAAGCATCCCTTCAGGAACTGGAAGAGTCCTTGGTGGAATTATTATCTGATTTACACACTTTTAAGTGGGGGGGGGGCCTAAAATATTAAAATGCACTTACTCACAACAGGTCGCCCACGGCAGACACCAGGGCAAGGGGTAGCAGGCAGGCAACTGACTAAGGTGTGGTGCAGCTAGCTTTGTACCTCAGAGGAAAACCTTGCCGCAAGAGGGTGCCGGCCAGGTTTTGATCATTGGGAGAGCTGGTTAAAGTCTTTCTATAAGTTTTGTATGCATTACAAAAGTGCCAAAAAGGAAATTCTGTACTGGGGAGAACAAATACTTAAGAGTCAAACATTTTAAATCTTCAAAGCCCAAACGAGGGTCTGTAAGCAATTAAAGTTCTGGGACATTAATATTTTTTGACCCTGCGGAAAGGGGCAATCAAATTCCAATCACGTCTCAAAAACATCTGGACAAATTTGAGCAAATGATTTTTCAGCCTTCCATATATTTCTTTAAATTACGCTGTCAACGGAACAAGCCCGCGTCCTCCAGCGCTAAATAAATGAGCGCCGCCGCTGTTTGGGCCGCGCCTGCTAGAGAAACGTGCGGGCGCACGCAGCGCCGCCCACTGCAGGCCTGAGCCGGCCATAAAACACCAACAATATGACACCGAAGCCAAAGACAGGAGTAAATCAAATAAATAGAAAACCCACTGTAAAAGTTCAAATGAGCTCTAGACCTAAATTTAGCTGGAGATTTACTATTTTCCCCTCTGGAGTTGTAGTAAATTTTACAAGTCAGTGGAAGATGACAAACAGCAACGTTGGAAACGGAGTAATTAGAGCTGTGGGTAGAGATGGGTACACGTGGGTGACATATAGACACCCTGAGCGAGCACACATGGCTGTGTGGATCTGACAGGGAAAGAAATGTGAAATCCAGGCAGAAATATGTGCCTAGGGATCAGGGAGGAACTGGAACAAGGACCCACCCGGAGAGGGTTGGAGAAAAGAACGGTGAAAATCTGGAATTCAGATTAATAAAGCCATTCTCTGCAGACTTGGAAAGAGAAAATAGCAGAGATAAGCCAGAGGAGCCGGGACAGATTCCTAGCCAGCTTGCCACAGGCTGCAAACACCACTTTCAACCAACCCAGTGAGCGACTTCTCTGCCCCCACAAATGAGGGCTCTATACTACCACAACGCAGAGCTCCTCCCAGCAAGGAGCCTCAGCAGGGTAGAGAGTCTGGGACACTCACTTGGTGGCCAGCAGCATATTCTTTCGGGAGTGCAGGTCACTAGGGTCCGTGTGCTGCCGGTTCAAATACTCCGAAACAGCTTTGGCGGGGAACTCTGTTTCACAGATGTACCCAAAATCTCGAGCTAAGTGAACAGCTTCTCCTGAAAAGACAGCAGCAGACGCAAATCAGCACCCATTCCCTAAATATCCAGGAACAGGAGAGGCTCCCTGGTCAACTCTGGTAGTGTTACTAGAGGAAGCCAGCTGTTGGGGACAAAAGCAGAGATGAGACAGATGCCAGAAGTAAAAATGATCCTCAAGCTGTAATTAAAGTTGACAGAGCTCTTTCCAGACCCTCCCTGAGCCGTGTCCTAGCTAGACATCTCTTGAAGCTACAGGGTCTCTCACAACCCTCTTACTTTGTCTTAAGGGAAAGGTGGGCTGATGAATCCAAGAACCACCTTAAAATGGAACTTAAAACATTTGGCTGGCTGTTCAAGCCAGATTCTCCCCTTCTCTTTAAAGCATCTGTTACACCTGCTTTAAATAAAATTTAAAAGTCACCATCATCTTCCTATAATTGTATTAGGAAAAAATCTCTTATTAATAACTAATATATATAAACAAATCCATGTGTGCATGTGTCCACATATATTAAAGAATATATGTAAAATATATAAGGAAAGAGTTTTGCTACCCAGCAATGAAATAATTATTCTCTTTGTCACTTTCCTGCTAGGCTTCAGATTTCTCTCCTTCAGAGGTTGCTGTCATCATCCTCCTACTTAAAGATTTTCTACTGCACAAAGATGACACAGAGCTGTAGAGAACCAGAGCTTTTAAGGTATCTCTTGGCTTCTGAGGAATAAAGAATTGTTACTCTTTAAAGCACAGCCTTGGGGATTCCAGGAAAGATCCCAAACATGAAAAAGAGATATGTTGAATTACCCCATTGCTACATTACTTTTAAAGAGCACGACTTACATTTAATCATCATTATCATAATAACAATGAAAGATTTCTCATGGTGCCTACCAGGATTCATAAAACTGAAAACTGCCAACCAAATATTGGAATTTCAGTGGGTTTTCCAGTTTCTCCTCTTCTCCACCAAATTCCCTATCTTGGACAAAGATTATTTGGACTGCTTTTCAAAATGAGGATTGTAATATTAGCAATTCCCGGAAGGGCAAAATGTGAAACCCCCAGGCTGAGAGTCGACCGCTAATAACTGTGGTTTGGAAATTCAGTGACTGCTTCCTCTGGAGGGTAAGTTTGGGCCAAGCAACTTTGCCTTAAAGATGGCAAAGTACAAAATGCATAATTGTGATGAATTTATGGTTGCTGCTTAAATATTCTAAGATGCCCTCCTCCAAAAACCAACTTCCTACAGGAGGGTCATAGATCATAGCCAAAAAAAAAAAAAAAAAAACACAAACTATAAGCTAGATTTTAAAGAAAATTCTACATGTTCCTCTTTTAGGATCATCTATCTATACAAAAAGTCTTCAAAAAGTGCATGGAAAATGTGTATCATGAGAAAACTGTGCATCAAGATAAACTCACCTTTCCATTTCATTTTTCACAAATTTTGAAGTATACTCATATTTTCTCTCCTTTTCCCATTCCACAAATTCCACTGTACATTCGCTTTTTCTAGACTATGTAGACAAGTTTTTTCATTACATACTATAAATACCATCTTCAAACTCAAACTACTGAGAAAATTAGGTCTTATTACAATCAAGATATTTTAATTCACACTTGAAGAATCTACATTGCTGATCAGACCTGACTGCCCTCCATGTTTCCACAACCCCCTCCCTAGCTTTCTCCTAGGCATCACTGGCCTTATTAAGCCATCAATATTTCACTATGTTCCAGGTAATCAGCAAGAGATACGGCCCTGGAAATGACATGTGTTTTAAAATAACCATTAGAGGTCATGATTGCAGTATGTTTTCCTGTTCCAGCACTCCAGAAGTAAAATCTGGGAAGGAGAAATGGGTATAGAATAGATTGTTGCTTTGTGGATTCACTCTTGCAAGAGTTCACACAGAGGTGTTTCCAATATTGTGTGGCAGCAGAGCTGACCCTGCCCTGACTTGGAGGCTAGACCTGCCTACTTCTCAGAGCACAGGAACCCCCAACACGCAAGGATATCCCCTGGCCTCTCTACAATGGCTGGCTCTAAGTAAAAAGACCTTTGAACTTCTCTCAAGCAGCCGCTTGACATCCAACTCATAAGGGCACAACAATCGCAATGATTTCCAGTTAATCATGAAACATGTAAAATGTCAGCCTCCAGCCGACAGTTAAACTCAGCCACTTCGTGAAATGGCCACACGTCTTGCTTACCTTCCACCAGGGAGGTGAGTAACGTGACATTTGCTGCTTTGCGCCTGCCCGCGGGTAAATTCAAACCGATTTTTTCTAGCCTTTCTCGCAAAGATCTCCCCCCATTTTTCGATTTGGCTCTGAAATTGCAAGAATTAACATTCTGATTAACCTCAGAGTGTTCCTGAAACAAAGTTTAGACTTAGCAATCTAAAGCCCAGTGGAGCTTGAAGAGGTTTTAACTTGAGGTTAGCACATTTTTTTCCCTTCCTTTTGGTTATTTGCTGATAGTTTGCTGAGGTTTGCTTAATTTCTGCAATACAGAGCATAAAAAAAATTGAGTCGTTTTCTTTTTTTATCTTGTGAGGAAAAAAAATGATACCAGATGGGAATAATTAGGGTGTAGGTTGTGGGTCCAGAGAAGGTAGAAGTTGCACATGCACACACACATTTCTTCCTTGTCTTGGAGCCAGTGAGGTGAGCAGCACAACCTTGCTGAAAAGAGGAATAGAGCCAGGTGGTTCAGAGAGGAAAAGGCACTTGGTGGAACAGGTGAGCTTTGCGAGGAAGGGGTCAAGAGCTGCTGTATAAGCAGCTGTGTTAGAAAGTGAGGGAAGACTGAAATATGAAACTAATAATGATAAGCATAATAACACTAAAATTAACACTCTGGGGAGTTTAGTTATGTGATAAGCACTTTATATTGATTATCTCCATCTCATAACAAGTTTTAACCACACAAGCTCAGTGCTCCGGGGGTGACTGAATACTTCCGTGCTTCCTCACTTACAACTGAACCAAAGTAGAACAGAGCAGGGGAATTCAAAATGAGAAAGTTCCTGGGTCTCACCCTAAATTGCTCCCAAGACTCTCTTTGTAAGTGCTAAAGTTGGGCAAAAGTACAAGGGGGGAAAATTACCATGAATTTTGTTGCGGTATTATCCACACAGCCATATTTAGGAAAGAAGGGGCCTGTCCATCCCAAAATGGGAACTTGGAAAGTTCCACCTCATACAAAGTCACCTTCAGATCAGGGACACTGCCAGTGGTTCAGGGGTTAGCAGGGACTTTTGGGTACAATTTAACCTTCAGACAAAAGGAAGTTTCCAGGAGGATTCAGTCTATGGGAGGAATATCCGGGCGCACATAGATGGGTCCATGCAGTAACCATCAATCCTTCTTCCATGGGTATTATTATTCCTAATGGTGGTGGTATTATAGAAGGAAGAAGTTCACCGATCTAGAAGAGTTTTTCAGTGAGGCACAATGCATTTGTGAGTGGTGAACCCAATTTAGTGGATTGCCAACTGCATTTTAAAACATACAATCAAACAGAAAAAAAAGCCAGAGTACACTAGAGATATTTGATAGTGGAGGTACGGTGTACAGATAGATGTAAGTTCCAGCTCGAACGCTTAGGCTGGAGAAGGCGCCCCTGGTGTCCTGGAGCAGGAGGGCCCGGGGCGGGGAAAGTGGCAGCAGGTTTTCAAGCGGCAAAAGAGTGGGGACCGGGAGGGAGGAGAGCGAGGCTGCGCGTGCGCGAGCGCGGGCCCGCGGGACGCCGGTCTGAGGGCCGCGGCGTGAGTGCACGCGGCCCCGAGAACGCAGCGGTCAAGGTTCTGGGTTTTCGCCGTGTGGGGACCCCACTCCAGCCGCGCGGTTGCTAGGCAACCGCGTCCGCCTTCTCCAAGGTCTCCGCACCGGCTTTCTTCCCGACACCCAGGAAACATTGGTTTGAGGGGTTTTACCTTCTGAGGACGCCACCGAGGAGAGACGCATTGAGGCATTCGGGGGGCGAGAGCCGTCTCTGAACTTCTCCAACAGTTACTTTGTACTTTGAAGTTGAACTGAGCAGAGACAAGCGGCCTGGGACCGAGCAAAACACCTCTCCGGTGTTGACGGACATGCCTCCCAAGAAGCCATCTTTATTCATCATTAGAGAAGTCACAGATTTGGGAGGAACCGGAACTAGAGAGAAAGAGAGAGGGGAAAACATTCCATAAAGGTGACCCGGTTTCAGTCCTGGTGACTGGCTGACAAAACGTGCTATTGTGAGAGACCACAGGACAGGAACCAAGTGGAAAGCTGGGGAGGAAGGATTTGTTCCAGCGAGGCTGCGGTGCGTTCAGAGCACTGTGCACAGATAGAGGCCGACACTCCTTTGGAAACTTACCTGGTGTGTGGGCACACACGTGTCACTTTCCACAGCACCGCTCACTACACCAGTCAAGAAAACACACAGCCCCAAGCTTGGACCATACTATGAAGCCAGGCAAATCCTATTCCATCACGTGCTAGCTGTGTGACCTTAGACACTCATTGAATCTCTCTGCATCTGTTTCCTTGTCTGCCTCCTGAAGACAATAATGCCAGTCTCATTTGGTGATGAAGCACGAAGGTAATCATCACCACCCAGTGATACAAAACGGTAACACCAATTGTCTCTATGGGAACCCGTTCCTCCCCTCCCATTGGACCCGAGTCTGTGGTCATCACCAGAGAGGCTCAGGAAGTTGAGCCCTATCAGACTCTGTGCCCCCAGACAGACAGTTCTGGGGATCTGGGCTCCAGGGAGCTGCCCTCTTTAAAACCGGCCCCACTTCCCCCTATATAATAATGCTAGATTCTTTTAGAAATAAATCCAAATGCTCACCTCCAGTGAAAGCAATTGTGCAGTGAGATGAATTTTGTTTACAAATTAAAGCTCTGGCTGGTGGTTGTTTGGAGCGGTTATGATTCACAACAGGTGCCCTGATCAATCAACCAATCACTCTAATTCATATGAGCGGTGGTCTTGCCTTGCCCCAGTTGTTTCATTTCGGCAAGTAATTGATAACAAACCGCACTCAAGGTATGTTTTATGCAGAAGTTAATATGAGCTGACAGCTGGTTGCCACTGCTACCCTGGTGCATTCAGCCTCTCCAGCCTGTATTTCTGTTTAATTGTGTTTCAGTGTCATCTGCACGTTAGGAAGAGGCTGGGCTCAGAAGGCTGGGAATGAAGAACAGTGAAGTCAACATCTAGTTCCCTGGCGATCTTGCCCCTTGAGACTCTTGCGTGATTCAACTCCATTTTCTTTCCCTAGACTCTAGAGGTCACTGGGCAGATGATCTTCCTGATTTGCCTTATACCTTAGTCTCTTCTATTGGGATATGAAGACAACAAATCTTCACAGTATTTTTGATTACCAGTCCAGGGGATTTATTGAAACATGCCTCTGATATGCAAAAAGATGTTTCCACTCCTACTTCTTTGATAAAAACTCTATCATCCCGATAGGAGAAACCACTCTTTCTACCATCTGGAGCCACGAACACCATAGTTCAAATAAAATGCATAACCTCCCTTGTATGGAACAGGATAATCAACAATAAGTATTTTTGTAACAGTTCATCCTTTTTACCAAGAATTCTGGTATTTAAACCTCTATAATTACTCAGAGACTTCTAAAAGCCAGGAAGCTCCAAAATCTTTTATTTACTTGGAATTGTAGTTGGCTCTTTACCCAACAACTTGTGGAAAAGAGCTTTCCTAGAGGAGTTGGGGAAGGGGTACAAAAGTATTTCATTTAGCCACTTCTTGGAGGATACCTGTATCTGTCCACAGAGGCCAAGACCTTGTCTCAGGTGGATAAATGATGATAGGTAACAAGGTGGCTCTTCAATGGCTGAAGGGGGATGGCTACAGGGAAGGCTTTCTTCTTCCTCATTCCCCTCCTATTTTCATTTTGGAAGTTGCTTCTCATTTGAGAATGAACCAATGAAAAGTCAAAGCGTGAGTATTAATCAAATTTGAATAAAGTCTAAAATTAAACTCACTTAACAGTCCAGTGACTGGATTGGGAACACCCTATCATTGGGTCTCATACACAATATTAACATCTATTTTAATCTCTTATTCTTCACAGCAGTCCTGATTTACACATTTCACATTCAAATTCACATTTAAGGCCCTATAAACAAATAATTTGTGATCATGGAAACTGGCATCATGTAAACTTGGAAAATTTTCCCGAAATATAGATGTCCCTTTGTAGTTTTAACATTATGTGAACTATGGAAATAAGTTGCATTGGAATCACATCTTTGATAGTCTGTAACATTTTTTCTTTAAGTACTCCTGATAATAGTTTAAAATAACAACAACAAACCCACTAAGCTGAAAATACAAAGTTCAGTTCCTGCATCCTATACTGAATAACTGAATAGCTCCCCAAAGATTAGAATTTTGACCGATTCTCATGGTCACAGACATCAAATCTCTTGAAAAGACAGGCCTTTAGAGACACTTTAAAATGTGCCTTCTAATTTTACTACTTTAATTGCCTGATTTACCTGACAAGAGCTTTTCCTAAGGGGATGTGTATTGCTCTCTCTCTTGGGCTGTACCTCTCTGCATATGCATTAACACCTAAATACCCTCAATTGAATCAGCTTTTGTCAGCACCCTACCACTCCCGGAAGGTGTATTTTTTCTTTTAAAAACAATGTTGTGATGTACTTCAGGGTTTTTGGTTTTGTTTTGTTTTTGTTGTTTTTTTGTTTTGTTTTGTTTTTAAGTATCACAATCCTGTTTGACTTCTGCATAGTCCCTTCTCATCCTTAGGTTCTTAACCTGTTTCCTACCTAGCAAACTTTTGGTCCCTTACATTTCTCTTGTCCCAACTTTCCTTTAAGTCCTTAACTCCATTGTCATCTACTTTCCCCATCCACTTTCACACCTGCTTAGCTCAGCTGATTAACCCCATATTTTATTCTCTTTGTCTTTCCCCTTCTGCTTACCTCCAGCTTATCAATAAACCCAGAGAGCAACAGGGCCCGGTTGATTTGTTAGTAATTATGAGCACACTGTTCCTGCTCACAGAACCCAGCGATGACTGAGATAGGTTTAAAGCGACAGCAGGAAATGGTAAGGAAATGGAGCATAGCAGAACTCAGCATGAAGCTTTCAGTTCTTTCCATGTTTACAATTTTCTGTGCATACATTAAAAGTTGAGTTTTCTTTTTTTTTTTCCTCTTCACTCAGTTGGATGGCATAGCCAACTTCTTGAATGTAACACATATATAAAGCTCACTCACCTCCCTTTCCCCATGCATTATGTTGGGGAGAAGTAGGGGGAGAAGGTTTAAAAATACACCAATACTTCATTAGCGTGACTAGGGTTTTATTTAAGATAGAGGAGGGTAAATGATTAAAGAAAATATTATTCATTATCATGTTATATAGAGCTAAAGGGTTAATAGGCTGCCTCTTCATCGCTTCTCTTTAAACTTAAGTGTGAAACCATAGCCCTGGGATCTTTGTGTTTGACTGGATCTGCTGGTGGGCAGAAGGAAAGAAATGAACTTATAGAGTCAAGGCATGAGTCCCTCTTTGAAAGGCTATCTGACTTAAACTATGTGTTGAAGCTACATGGTGAAGCAACCAAGAGGCTCAGCATTGATTCAGAATGGGCACTAAAAGGCAAATAATTACATCTCACCAGCAGAGCACCCTTTCCTCACATTTGCATTTTTCCCATCTACCTGAGGGCTGTATTTTATTTCACATGGATAGCACATGTATAAATGTGAGCACAAATCATAGAAAGAAAAATAATCCCCACAAAGAAAGCTCGAATATCAAAAACTACCAACACCCAGTATTAGCATCCTTTAGGGACAGAGTCTAAAAGGCTGAACACCGTGTTGGGTCTCATCACTTACATGGTGTCTGGGACCTCAAGAAAGTCATTGATCTTCTATGTTGGCACTTGGGGGGAGGTTCTTATTTGGGGGGTTTCATATTAAGGGACTGAAGAAGAGTGTCTAACTTTTCCCACTTTGAAAAACATCTATGTACTCTGGTCACTCTCTGGGTGGTGGAATGCATCTCGGTGTCTGCTTGATAAATGCCAACTGAGATCCCTGTCAGCTCTGGAAATGTGAACCTCTTCTTTCAGGAGGCTCTGGCAGACCTTTGGTGCATTTTACCTTCTAGGCTAGGAGGAATACCAACAGCATTCATTGTAATTGAAATTTGGCAATTCCTTTATTCTTCCCACCCAAAGAAAATGCACACCAATCAAAGTGTTTATATGGGGAAGGGGCCAGAACTAACGGGAAAAAAGGTGGGATAGAATGGAGGTTGAACTGAAACTAACCAAACAGGATATCCCTAAGACCAGTGAAAATGCCCCACAGTCACAATATTTGAACCTTGGATTCCAGCCACGACAGCCTTTCCAAGAAATCCCAGCATATTTTCTGCTGTCTAAGGTGTCAAACAGATTGCATATTGGCCTCTGATTGCACCAAAACCTTTTTCTCAAAGCCTAGGTAAGCCTTTTTTTAGTTAGAATATATGATGGTGGCAATGATCATTTATATTAACCCCCCACTCCAGATTTCTAATCTTAATGGAACTGAGAGTTAAGAATGATTTTTTAATGTCTCGTTGGATTTTTAGACTGTTAATGTACCGAATCCTTCTCATTATTACTTTATTGATTGCTCATTGACCAGCCCTCTTCAAATCGTATTAACCACCCTCTGCCGGTTTAGATTAGGAGAGTTTTAAAAAGCACCTTTCATTACTCCCTCCCACTCTTGCCATGGAGTTGAGACTAGGCAGCTTAATGGGAGCTCTAATGGGGCAGCTAAGAAGAGAGGGGCCACGGTCCCTGCCGATTGCATTAATAGCTCAAAGGGGGCCAATACAGAAAATTAGCCGTAAACGAGCTCTGGAGATCTTCAAATGAAAGAGCCATTTATCACGCTGGCTACCTTCACTCCACTCGTTTGCTCTCTCTACTGGGAACAACTCATTTCCTCTTAACTAAATTACTTCAGAAATGTCAGCTAAGCCCAGATAGCAAACATAACAAGAGAGGGAGCCTATAACCTATGCAGTCATATCAACCCAGGTGAAAAATTAGGCTGGTTAAAATTTAGGAGAAGGCCTTGCCATAATTGGAGAAAAATAAAGATAGAGAAATGTACCTTTATTGCTCCTAGTTCAGAAACACACCCCTGATGGTCTGGGTGCATGAACACAGAGGCAGAGACACCCAAACCTAAAGCAGTTGTCAGCCTTCTATTAATGAGTTGTAATTTAAAGAAAAAATATCCTTCTAAACGCCCATTATGAAATAAATTAAACAACTGTGTCCCTTGCCAGTTGTTGGAAGTTATTTAGTTTAGAAAAGTTTTTCACCTCTTTTATGAAATTAATCTCATGGAGACATCCCTCATGAGGGGTGTAGGCAAAGATAGGAGACCAGAAGGCAGAGAAGAGGCTAATGAACCCGTAACTTTATTTTAAGAAGTTCATTTTTTGAGTTAGAAAAATAAATCAAGCACTTATTCTTATTTGCCTATGGCTCTCTAAAGACAAAAATATGGTATTAGTATCTTTTCTTCATGTAATAAAGCAAATATAAAACATTAAATAATGGAACTGACCTAATATTTCACACCACACCTTCTAAATCAATTAAAGTAGCTAGAGTGCTAATTAAATATTTTAAACTGTACATTTTTAAAAAGCTTTTGGGAACATAAAATATTTTTCAATGTTTTAAAAAGAAACTGCAACTCTTGTCAATGTTCTTCTTATTCCTGGAGATAACCTTACATATAAATATTCACATTTCTCTGACAAACATATGCAAGCTCTGAGGCCAAAGCATCCCACATCTAAGAATTATTTTCAGCTCCATTTTTGCCAGGCAAGCTAAGTTCCAAATATTTTTATTGGCCTGACTATTAATAACATTGTTGATTGGTCATCTGTTGGGCACATCCCACTGCCAGCCCAAATGATGTTGCTAGGATACAGAACCCTGAGCTAAGTAGCTCTAGCTTTCCATGAAAAGGGCGGGGGAATTAAAACAAAACGCACAAAAAATCACATGCAGAAGCTCCTCCCCAACTCCTCCCCAATCAACCAGTAATTAACCAAAAGATCCAAGATGGAATAGTGCAAGTGAGCTGTCAGCACAGTTGCAATACTAAGTCCCGAGCCTGGGTATCCTAGCAAACTCAAAAGCTGGCCTCAAATCTGGAAATGATATCTAAAGAAGAGAGGGAAGAGATGTTTGGAACAACATTTAAAATATTAGTTTTGCCTTCAACCTTACTATTCTACAGGATACTCATTTTAAAGCCAAATGAAATAATTTCAAATACTGATTCCCCCACCCATATTTGAAGGCTGCTCTTCCTGCTTTTGTAAAAGAAGACAATTTAGAATCCCTCACCCTGTTTGAAAACCTATTCCACAGTTCTACTATCCCAGTTTGACTCTGTCAAAGCATCTTTCAAAATCATCCTTTCTTTTCATTGTTTTTGTGAATGTCAAGTGGCTCAATTGAGTCATGAATGACTGAGGCCGGGGATTGTTGACATCAAACATAAGGACAGGCTTTCTTCAGCATTGATAGAAATGGGTTACAGTCCTAAGTTCTATCTTCAAATACCAGTTCCTGTGATAATTAAAGACTGCACTGTTTATACATTCAAGTTCCCTAAATTTGTGGCATGTGAGTGACATTCAGGCCTTTCGGCAGCCACACACTAATCTCCAGGCATTCTCTCAGTGACTGTCAGAGAAGAGGAGAAAAAAATTAAGCAGCTGCAATACGCCCAAAATGAGTTATTGTAATTACATTTAATTAGTTTAATTAGTTAATTATTTTGCTTACAGCTGTACAAGAGACTGCAAACATTTGTTAATATCACATGCCCTTTAACAGTATGGGGTGATTCCACAGTCACACTAAATCATGAATGCATATGTAGAAAGATTTAGAAATGTGCCTAGGCTGTCTTTAGTGTCTCAGGATGCGCATATTTAGCAACACATTTGGCACAGTTAAAAAAAATAATAAAAAGAAACCACTCATAAAGTATGAAGAACAGGGAACAAAATTACTGCCAAAAAGCCGAATACAAAATCAAAGATAGAAGAAGCTGCCACAGTGACACAGGGTTTAGGTCCACAAACTCCAGTTATCAGTGAAATAATTATGACATTTTTGAAACCAGTGTTTCCCAATCAGTTCCACATATGATGATAGTTCAATTGTCTAAGAGTATCTAGGACAGCTACTGACTATACCAAGAGAAAAACAGCAATCGTCTCAGTCCTCTCCCTCTCATCCGGGTTTCTGTCGGCAGCTTTCTCTCCCCCTCACCCCATTCCATTCTTCCCGACATGCCCTTTTACCTAGGCTGACAGTAGCTGCCCTGAGATTGTGAACAAACATTTGTCTCAGATAAAATAATGAATTTCCCCCCAAAGTGAAAGCTCATCATAAAGACATTAAACCACAGGAAAACTTTGCTTACTTTTGAGAGGAATAATCCATACCTTTTTTAATGACAGATTGGTCCAATAGATTCATGCCGCTGTTATTGGCATCTTCAACTGACTGTGAATATAAAAACATCACTATTCAAATTGACTGGATATTAAAGAATCACACACATAAATCATGTCATTCCAAACTGGAGTTTGTTATTTCCATTTATATTAATTCACAAAGGGAGGTTTTATTATTATCATTATTAGCTCCAAATGGACATGGAAATGAAATTTACACAAATTATAAATTCTTCCAAGGAAGAAAAAGAGAAAGGAAACTGTGAGAGACAGCTGAGATGCAATCTCCATTTAGTTATTATATAAAACAGAGATATTACACAGACATGTAAACTTTTATATTATTTGCTCTTATGACTTGTAAAAATTTGTCAGCAGCTAAAAGATTTCACCAATATTAGTAACAGTGATTTCTGTTTTCCATTCTATCCCAGCACATCTTAACCCCAGAGCCATTTTACAAATAGATAATAGTTTACATTATGGGATTTTAATTAAAGTCTGCGCAGTTTGGAATGGAATGCTAACAGAAACACATAGGAACATGTTTGCAAGCCTGAAGGACCGCACACCTACTGCACTACATTCAGGTTCCTGTGAGCCATAAGCTTCTTGCTGCACAATGACACATCCTCAGAGGAGCCTAAACAATTTACTGTCCCTGCCCATTCTGCTGCTGCTGCTTCCCAGCAAGGAGCACACCTGTTAGGGAGGCAGTAACGGCAGACACAGAGACACACACAAAGGCCTGGACCCTCCCAGTCAGCACCTGGGTGACCTCATGGGGAGCATTATTTCTCCGTGCCATAGTTGCATCCCAGAAAAGGAAAATTTCAATGCTAATCATTAGTAGCACTTCTGAGGGGGAAAGAGATACAGGAGCAACATTCTCACTGTCAGGATACACAGCCAGAACAGAATCTGTTTACACCAAACAGCAGTTTAAAAGTAAGATGATTTAGTCAGGGAGGAGGCATGATCATTTCTTTCCCCTTTTAATAATGTGCAATTGTTCTCCTTAGTCCTTAGCAACTCATTTGCCCAATTTGTCAAACCCTCTGTACAGAAGTAGAAAGCAAAGGGCTGGAGGTGAGGTGGGGTTTTCACAGCACCTCCCACTCACTCCTGCTGCATCCCCAGACAGGGTGTGTGTTCACTAGAAAAAGTCTATCCTCAAACTAGCAGCAGCTTAGAAACAAGATGATCTAATCATGGAGAAGGCATGCTTATCTGTTTCTTTTCATTTATGGTAGTGGCTTTTCAGTTCTCAGAAAGGTGAAGAAAATTGTTATCCCTCCATAAGAATTATTTTCCATGTTGCAACATGCCATGTACATCCAAAGAAATGGTAAAAATCTGTTTAAAAAGTACTTCACTTAACTTTTTCACAACTCCACTGGGGACCCAAACACACACACACACAATCCATCTCTTCCTATGCTCACATGTCTGCAATGGCAATGTGTGCACGCAAGACAGAAATACTCGCTTGTGTGTGTGGGCCAGCCGACCTCTTACACGAGCCTGGACCCGTGAGCCCTTACACCTCACCCTCACGTTGGTACGTAAATATGTATATACGCCTCATCAGCGACGTGGGGTAGTTGTGGTAGTTAATGAGAAGGCTCTTGTCTGATTTTCTATCTAATTACGGCCGCCTGCTGGGTTTTTGTACAGGATATTCACGCAGCATGCTGGCGCTTAATCGTCACAGGGAGGATCGTAAAGATTTAATTAGGACTGCATGCGGAAGCGCAGAAAAACAACTCAGACTCGTAATTACTAGACTTCTTTAGTTAAAAGTGATACCAGGGGTTGCTTTAAGACACTAGGGTGTGTTTCTGTGTGCATGTGTGTGTGTGTGTGTGTGTGTGCGTGTTGGGGGGTTGACTTAACATTCTTGTATGTTTACACTCATGTATGGTAGAGGTGACGGGAGGTTAGGATGCAAAGATGGGAAGAAGGAAGGAGGTGTAAATGGAACCTAAACAAATCCCAAACTAGGTGTCATCTCATTTCCTCTTTCTGTAGCCCTGTGTCTGAGTTTTTAAAATTGCCCCCCCCCCCACATACACAATGGGTGAAATGTAGCATACCCGGAACCCAAACAGTGATTTGCTAGTTTAATAGCCCCTGTGAGTAAATTGAAATAGAAATTGACAGGGTTTTATAGTTTCATTTAAAAAAATATTAGAAGCATTTGGTTAATTAGCTCCCTACTTCTCTACTCTCTTGGTCGGGTGGTGGTCCTGTGTGTTTGCCTCTAGGTCACACAACATTCCCCAACCTTTGACCCACAGGCGGGGCAGAGCCCTCAGGGTCTGTCAGGTCTGTGGCTAGGGGGGATCTGGGATACACATCAGGCCCCTTGACAGAGAACAAGTGACTTGGAGATCTGAGCTGAGGTGCATTTTCGTCCCTTTTAAAGACCCGAGTGCAGCCAACCCGGGTAGCTGCAGGGAACGTAGAAACCCTGACTCATGGAAACTTCAGCCCCGGAGCTCCAGATCCCTTCTTGAAAGTGGATCTTACCAGGTGGAGCACATGAATCTCAGCCTCTGGACTCTGGGGGTCTAGTTCAGGTACATCTACCTCCCCTCCACCTGGCCCGTCTTTGTCACCTGCCCAGTATCATGTCAACTTCACCCTTGCCTCAAGAGGTCTGTCACTGGTATGCAAGACAGACACCATCCCTGCCCTGGTGGTTTCCTTCTTGGGACACATGCAGGGCTTTTCCCCTGCTAACCTTTGCACTGGGGATTGTCTCTAGGAGGTGCATCTCCCATCCCACCAAGGAATCGGCTGGAATGAAGCTGTGGAACAGGGCAGAGATCCGACAGGAGCACCAGAGGGCCAGGCCTGTCCTTTCTCTACTTTCGGGCTCTATTTACCTCTGCAGTTTAGAATCCCGACCCCAACGACTCAGCCCAGGGTGCTCTGTTCACATAGTCTAAAATCCTTTCTGGCGCTTAGACCAGGGGTATTCTAACGTGTACTGATATATTGCACAACCTGTGTGTCTTTCACATTTTACCTTTCACCACTCAAAAATCCTCAAAAATTTTTTTTGGAAAAAAAATCTAAAACTAAAGAAATCTGCTGTCCCTTTTTGGGAGAAGAATGCCTGGGTTCATTCGCTCAGCCACTTGGCCTGCAGAGTAGTGGTGACATTGCATCACTCACAGTAACGGTGATGAGTTGATCCACTTTCATTATCCAGCACTTTGAACCATACTCAGCGAGGTTAATTTAAAAACTTTCCCCTCAAGACACGTATTACCCCAATGCATTAAAAAAGACTATTAAATATTTCCTTTCTCATATGATATTCCAAAATGAGCAATATCTCCAGATAGGGACAATCAAGCTTGGTTACATCAACAAAACCATCACTCTTTATTATTATGGGTAAATCCAACCACAAATCAGATGATTTCACCTTTTTTTTTTTGAAAATAATAAATAACTGAATTTCTTTTAAGCCAACAAACCATCATAGACCACACAGAGACAGCATTGGATGCTGTCACCACATTTTAACTGTTTAAAAATATAATGTCTTCAGCAAGGTACAGAAGAATGACTCGTGAGCCCTTTTCTCTCCAACTGCATTTTCATCTCTTCATAAGTATATCTCAAATGATGCCTAATATACACAACTATACCAATGAGACTGAAGTGTCAATTAAATAACTTTCAACCATATTTTTCTTTCCTGGAGACTATTTAAATTATGAGGTGGGGGGAGACTTGCCCAGAATTACCCAGGCAGTTTTAGAAATAATTTCTTTGATGTTTCTTTGTTTAGTTTAACCTAGTACTCTCAACCAAATCAGGCTCCATTGTGTAGGCTGCAGATGGGATAGAGGGTGGGTAGGGGGGAGTGTTTTGAGCCTTTTGTTTTAAGAAATAAACACGTGATGCCTCTTCAACTGGGGTGGTGGCACTGGGGAGAGGAGAGTGTTAACGGAGGAGGAGAACTGGAAAAGGAGGTGGAGAATATCACTCCACAGTCATTTAATGAACCAAAAAGTGAAAAGAATCTCCCAAATGTTACCTGTCCTCTTGGATTCCCAAACCCAGTTACAGCTTTCTGGGTCTCTCTCCTACAAATATTTCATTTCTTGGATCAGATGATTTTGGATCTTTATCTCGGGACAGGGCTCTGCTGCTTATGGGACAATCACAGCAAGAGCAGCACAGAGCACA
Source organism: Oryctolagus cuniculus (assembly GCF_051225735.1). Taxonomy (NCBI): domain Eukaryota; kingdom Metazoa; phylum Chordata; class Mammalia; order Lagomorpha; family Leporidae; genus Oryctolagus; species Oryctolagus cuniculus. The sequence goes on from NC_142871.1 coordinate 119,211,399, forward strand.
TTTTTCTTCCAATGTGCATAGCCATGCTTACCACTACCTTTGCAAATCCAGCAGGAACCTCTGGATTCTGCAGGCCTTTGAATGGGACCAGGCCTGCTATGGGATATACATGCTGCTGGTATTGGTGGGGTACCAAGTTTGCCCACACAAAGCACTAGAGAATATGCTGCAGGAGCCAGAGAGTTGAGGCGAGGCAGAAATCCTGATTCCTAATTATCTCAAATTATCAACACACACAAATATTTCTCCTTTCATGACTTAATTTCTAGTAGTCCTAGCTTTCATAATAGGATCTCCAGAAATCGCCACAGCAGAGCCATATACATACACATATATACACAGAAACAGATATGCCCTGTACTGCTGCTTCTGTTCTAAGGACGGGAACAACGTCTCCGAAAGGAGATAAGAACCGTCCCTCCTCCCCGCCCGGGACGTTCGTTATTTATTGTCTTTTTTATTTGTTTGTGGTTACCTGGACGTCTTCCATGCCGGGATGGCCGAGGCCGTGCAACGAGAGGCTGTCACCCATGCCCGCGTCCAGGCCGTGGTGCGCCGAATGCAGCAGCACGTCCGGCCGGCGGACCGAGTGGTAGTCCCTCCGGGGGTCAAGGCCCGAGAGTTGGGGCAAGGCGGCCCGAGGCTGGGGCAGGAGCGAGCCGGCTTCCGAACCCACTTCTTGTCGCTGCCGTTGCCCCCAGGGGTGCTGCTGGGGCTGGTGCAGTGGATTCAGGGAGTAGGGATCGTTGACGTGGGAGTAAGGGTCCTGGCTCTGGTGGTAGGGAAGCGGCTGGTAGGGGGGCGGGAAGTAGGGCGGCTGGAAGTCCGACGACGGGGTGTGGGACAGCGGCGGGGCGCTTGAGTAGGGTCCTTGGGACACCGAGCCCAGCTGGGAAAGCCGGGAGCTGTGGCTCGGGACGCCATCGTGCCGGTCCTGGGAGCGAAGAGAGGAGAGAGAGGGAGAGACACAGAGAGACAGAGAGAGAAGGGGGAAAAAAATACAAGCGACAAATGGAGAAGCTTGGCTTCTCTACGTTCTTCCCGGGACGAAGAGAGCAGAAAGTTTGAAACTTGAACCCCTAAATTGACTCAGGGGGGCCACATGATTTCATCAATTCCAAACGCGAGGCTTTGGGGAGATAAAAAGGTGGTGGGGGTTGAAATCTCCCACTTAACCAATATCTGAGCCTTCTTTGGGGAGGGCAAAGCAAGCAACAGGGCCAGGGACAAGGAGAGAGATTCTAACCACCTCAAGAACATAGAAGGCTTGATCCGGGTTTGCTCTTCTGGAGGTTTTAAACTGTTTTGTTTTGTTTTGTTTTTTGTTTTTCCTAACTCTTCTAGAGGTCCAAAGCACAGCAACTAAAACTTCACAGATTTGCTGTGTAGCTGCTCCTGTTTCAAAGCCAACTTCTGCCTTCACTGACAATGCAGCTGGCTGGTCAGGAGCTCCCCACACTACCTGAGTCCCAGGAGCTCAGAGACAGCCGCCTGATCGGAGTTCCCAGTTACCCCTCCCTCCCCAAGAGGAATTAAATAACTTAAATAGTAGTGTTTGATGAAAATGAATCTCCTTCTAAGTCAAATCCTAAGCCCTTGTTGAGTTGTGGTTTGTAGGAGTTGTTTCTAAGGTTTTTATCTAGCACTATTATACGTTTAGGGTGTTAAGATGAAGGATCCAAAGTTGGGGATAAAAAAAATACAACAGGCCAAATGACTTATTCTTGGTTCTATCTGGAGTATAAACTAACAGAAAGGAGAAGAGGGAGAGATGTGTGGAAGGGGCTTTAAGCTTATCCCTCTTTGTGGACATGCCACCGTAAAGTCCCTAGAACTCTCTCTCTCTCTCTCTCTCTTTTTTTTTTTTTTGCAAAAAGTCACCTAAATTTCTAAACTATAATGGCAAATAAAAAGTTTTTCGGTTCAGCCTCCCCCCTCCCAGCTGACTCATGGAGCTCAGACGGGAACACACAATGCAGAGAGAAGCAGCTGCAGCCTCGTCCAATTATGGTGCTAAATTACCAAGCCAAAGGCGCTCAAAGGAAGACAGAGAGAGACGGAGTGAGGCACACACACACATACACAGAGAGACGCAGAGACAGAGAGACAGTGAAAGGAGAGAGCATGCAATTCTGGTACAACGTGAATCCGAACTCACCATGGATGAATAGGTGTGGACTAACATCTGGAAAAAAAAGCCTGGTTACTGCTCAAAAATCAAACAATGACTTAAAAAAAAAATCAAGGAGTCCAGCAGAGAAGCGAGCTGGACACAGGAGCCGAGCTTGAGGTGTTTCCAGGACAAGCCATCAAAAAAAAAAAAAATTACCCCCCCCACCCCAACAAGATTGGCGATGCCTGTCACACACAGACAGAACTGTTCATCTGTCTCTTGCCGTCTTTTTGGCCTCTTTTCTTCTGTCGTTCTCCGGGGCTCCAGAAGCAGTCCTCTTCCACCCGGAGCTGGGCTCAGACTGCTCGGGCGCCCCTTCCTCCCTCTGCTTGCCTACACCGCCTCATAATAATTGATATTCATGACTATTAATATTACACGAGTACTTTAAAGGGAGAATGGAGGACAAATGGAGCGTGAAGCCGCGGCGAGCGCAGAGCTCCCCTACTATTGTAAATGACGTTCATTCAGTGGAGAATTACTAGATGTAATCAGACGAGGGGGCTGGCAAAGGCAGACTGGGGAAAAAGTTTAGCAGGAAAGAGGCAGAACTTCAATTAACTGAGCGGGGACGCGCGTAAAGCAGTCCCTGCTCCTTTGGACAAGGCATGAAGGAAAGCATAGCTGGGGGCTTGTACAGAATGTAGGTGTTCTTGTACCTGCAGAGAGACTTTTCTAGTGGGAAGAATTGATCGCCCTGGGTGCTTTGTGTGCATATTTAAAAAAAAAAAAAAAAAAGGAAGGCGTTGCCTCCCCATTTGGAGGGGAGAGGAAAGTACAGCGGTGGGCCCAACTGTTTACAGTGATGTTTGCAGACTCTCACTGAATGTGGAAGGTTATGTTCGTTTATTAAAGTATAGGCTAGATGAGGGGCCATCCATCCCCACTATAGTCTTTTCCTCTTTAGTGCTCATACCGCCTGCGATTTTTACCTCAATTTAAAATATATGTGATCAGTCTTCAAGTGCACGAAACTTATCCTTTCCAGTAAAGCCAGGGGCAACAGAAAACCTTTTTGGGTATTTCAGGAACCCGTTGAACTGGCCTGACTGCCACTTCTGTTAAAGTTCAACCTTAGTCCAGACTTAAATAGGCTCCTTCCACCACGCATTGGTGTCTCCTGCTTTTTGAGCAGAAAATTTAGGCAGAAAGGACTACCTGCGATTCTCTCTCTCTCTCTCTCTCTCTCCCCTCCCACCCTCTTTCTCTCCCTCCCTTTCTCTCCTCTTCCTCTTTCGCTCCACCCCTCCCATTTTCCCTCTCCCTCCCTCCTTTCCTCTCTCCCTCCCTCCTTCCCCATTTAGCCAGTTTACTTTTCATAATCAAAGGACGAGTTTTTACCCCGATTACTTTAATCCCTCTACGTACACCCAGAGCTATTTACAGCGTGGCACGGTCCCAGCCAATGTCAAGCGCACTCTGAGCGCTGCTATTCTTCAAGACCGTTCTAGCGCCTTCGACTTTACCATTATCCCGCCTGTTAAGGAAAGAAAAGGAGGCAGAACCGAAACAAACCGCACCAGGCGCCCAGGCGCGACTCTTCTTTATAGTCCTTACACAACCACAAAAGGCAGAAAAGCCCAGGCTTCTCACAGCAGGAAGACGAACCCTTCGCCCTCTCTGGGTCTCCTTTTCCCTCTCTCCCTTCCTCGCTCTCCGCTCCCCCACCACCACCACCCCGCCCACGAAATTAGGATGTGGGGTGGCCAGAGCTGGAGGTAGCGGGGGTGGGGGTAGGGGGGTGGGATGGGGACACCAGGCGCAGCTTGAGGGACGCCCGTCGTCGGAGCCCTAAGCGCCTCCTTTGGTTGGACTGGCGGGCTGGCTCAGGACTTGCCGGCCGCTCCCGGGAGTTGCTCCTTCCTAACGTCCGCAGGACGACTCCCGCCGGGCTTTCGGGAGCCGTCCCGGGTCGGCACGGTGGCCTTTCCTCCTTGGAGTTTTGCGGACTCTGGCGCGCAGCGCACCGAGCCCGCTTCCAGCAGTCGCGAGCGCGGACCCTACCCGTCGCGGGGAGCGTGCTTTTCTGCCCACCTCGCCTCTTCCTGGCCCCGGGCCCCGCTTGCCCTCTTTCCCTAGCTCCTGCTTCGCCTTCTTATCCCCCCACCCCCCAATTCCACTTTGCCTCTCTCGAACCGTCTCTACCTTTCTGTCCTCCCTCGACGTCTCCTCCGAACCTCGGCTTTCTCCCTTCCCCTCGCACCCAAGTGGAGTTCTGCCAAGCCATTCGCTCTGCCGCGAGGTTCCGCGGGCGGCCGCTGGCCGTGCCCGCCCCGTCCCGCCTCGCGTCCGCCGCCCGGCGCCCCGTGCCCCGCCCGGCCACCGGCCTCGCCCGCGAGCCGCGGAGCCGCCTGGCTGCCGTCTGGCCTCGCCCCGGAGTGCCGAAGGGAACGGCGAGCGCGGTCCCGGCCCCGCCGAGGCGGCAGGCGTCCTCCGGGCTGGCCAAGTTCTGCAGCCCGCGAAGAGTTGCGTTAGCCCCAGTGAAGGGAACCGGGGCCGCTGAGCAGGAGTAGAGAATTTCGTTAAAAAAAAAAAAAAAAAAAGTCCAAACACGAGGCGGCTGCGATCTCTGTTTGGATGCAATGACCCGCAAAGAAGCAAAACACAAGAAAACGGAAAAATAACTGCTACGGCTTCGTAGACCGTGCTCCCTCCTGCTTTCTTTCCACCGTCTGTTTACCTCTCTCCCTCTCCCTTCCTGTCTCCTATTGGGATCCGTTTGTTACCGGGTTCGGAAATTTTATTGAAAATAAAACATTAAAAAGCCCGAGTCTGTTACGAATGAGGCTTGAAAACCCAATTCCCTCTCACACTCAAAATGAGGAGAGCCCGTGGCTTTACGAGGATCTATTCTCTCTGACCGTCTGCCCAAAGTCAACAGCACCACATTCCCCATCGCAGCCTAAAAGGGGGGGGGGGTTTGGAGGGCGAGGAAAAGAGAAAGAAAAATCAAAGAAAAAACAAAGATCTCCTAAATTAAAGTTGCCGGATCTCAACCTTAAAATCCTTGTTTTTTCAGAATATCGAAGTCTTCCCCCGAGTAATCTTTCTTAAAAGTTAAAGAAAGCTAAGAAAACCGACGGGAAAACTACAAGGAAATAGCTTTTTTTTAAAAAAAAAAAAAATACATATTAGCTATATATCTGTTGGGGTGTCCAGAAGCTCAAAATCTGTATCTGCAAAGCTCATAGATGCATCTGGGGGTGTCGGCTCACCTCATAGATATCTTCGTACTTGACATTCTCCACGAGCTTCCAGAGCATGATGGCAGCCTGGTCTCTAGGAGGTGAGTGCATTCATGTGAGGAGCAGATGTGTGGCTTCTCAGGACTCCGCTGTCTGTAATGATCCATCTGTAATTGGAAATGGGGGATACACACCAAACCCGACGCTCCTCTCCCATCGCAACTTATATCTGTTGTCTCAAACAATAGGCTGCAGAAGTAAGCCTCAGCAGAGAGAAAAGCAACATTGCACACACAGGAGTCAGATGCAACCCACAGACATATATATTATAAAAATCATAAACACGCATTTACACCCAGACACCCACATGGAGTTACATAAGCACCCCTGGGTCACACAGAGTCTACAGACGGAAAACGTGCATTTAAGAGAGGGATAGCTGATCTGCGTGATGAATATAAACATATATATTTTAAAAATCCCTATATTGAAAATGATGAATCATTGTAGCCATCGTCTGTGTGATTCCTAAGAAGAAACCAGCTCCCTGTTTTCCATACAGATTTTAAAAGGAGGACCATTTCTGAGATTTTTAAACACAGGAGCTCCTATTCCCATGTTCAGACAGAAGATATTTTGAAACTGGATTTAGAGATTTTTAAGGATGATTACCTTGTATTAATGGTTATACAAATGGCTACACAACTTTTTTTTTTTTTTTAACTTTATCTCTGTCACTGTAGAACAAAAAATGATAGCCCCCACAGTGCCCATCTCTCCTATTTTCTGGTCATTTTGCCCAACATGTTTGTAAACTTAAACACTGTGTCAGCACGTCCCTCTGTGCTGCTTGTTGTTTTCGGGTTGTTTGTGCATGTTTTCAACGGATTCCATGCACCATTCCTCTTGGCTGGAGTCTCCATTTTATGAAGTTTTTCTTCAGATGTTGGAAACAACATATGCACACATTCACACAATATTGAGCCTTCCTTGCAGACACTTGAAACATTTTATGTTTGCATCTGCTTTCTGCAACTTCTAAGTGGTTTTCAACAAAGACAGTGAAGAAATGGTCACCTGAGTCCTTGAGAAAGATTGAAGAAGAGCATTCTTCAAGGAATGAAAAATATTTTAAGATGCAGATTAGAGGTTTTTTTTAAGCATATTTTTTCTTAATAAGGTGATTTGTAGGGTTTTAAAGACAAACATTAAAAGAGAGCAAAGTTAATTAAACCTCCAAATTGGGCACTCTTTCAGGCACAGGGCTTCTGAATTTCATCACGGAGTGAATATTCACTTGTTCACTTTCCACCCCCGTTTCTCTACCCCCTTTCTGGGTGCGCTAGGGTCCCCAAAGCCAGCAGAGCAGCCCCAGAGAGGATTTTTGCCCCTGAGACACAAAATAAATGACAGGAAGGAGAGAGGCGGGAAGGGGCAATTTGGGGTGGAAGTTCTTCAACCTGATAAGACTGGGTCTGTAAAGGGCTGTTATCTTTAAATCCAAGACTGCTGTGCGCCGCCGCGTGCGACCCGGACAGACGCTCCTGGGGCAGAGGCTCCGGCCAAGCGCGGTGGACAGCGATTCGGTAGAAACTGAGCGGACACTTCTTTACACGGTGCACACTGAACAATTCTGCTGATTTTAAATTTAATTAATTTAATTTTTCTTATCGTAAGTCCAATGTAAGCTACGCAATGGTGCCTCAGAAGAAACTTCAGAAATAAACTCATTTACAGCTCTAATTTTTGTTTTGCATCTCCCTTCCTCCTTCTCACCTTCTTATCTCGGTTTTTTCTCCCCTTGCTCCCTGTCTTCCCTGCTTCCTTTTCTCCTTCTCCCCTCCCTTTCTCCCTCCTCCCCTCTCTCCCTGCCTTCTTTAAATATTAACACCTTAAATCGTACAGAATCTATACAGGTTTTTCACCAGGAGCCTCAGCAGAGATTCTCCTGTGTCCTCCTGAGCTCGCTGGGCGATGGCAGGCATTGCTCCTAATCTTACAGCAGTGGGGACTTGTAACAGCGTCCACGTTTGCCTCCTTTCTAGAACTAAAATCAGCCCCAGATCAATACTTTGAAAGCTAAGTATAGATTTCAAATTTCTGATTCTCTAGACTCAGATTTATTAACGGAAAGAACTGTTTTTATCCCTTTCAAGTCACTAACTCTATTATGCTCATTAAGGATTTATTTGTTTATTTAAAGATCATCCTAACCCCCAAAAAAATGTATTTGGAAAAATTCTTATTATTTTCCTCTAAGTGATTTAAAAAGTTTTTCCATCTTTTTGGTATATCATTTATTAGTCTAGAATAAATAAACTCTAAGGTTTAACAAAGCAAAACAACCCAAGGGATTAATTGTATATTGAAAACTGTTTTAAAATATGTATCGTAACTATTTTAGTGTAACTATTCTATAGTATTGTGTATGTACAATTTCAAATTTTCCTATGTAATTTTATTCTGTACTAATATTAGGTATTTTTCAAGAGTAGAAATGTCCTTAAATGTTTGATTAAAATTTATTTAAATTTTTAGGAAAACTGAAAAATAACAAATATGATTTTGTTAGAAAAAAACCCTAAACCTAAAAAATATACACACATATGCACACGTATATGGAGTTGCTCCAAAACATATAACGATAATGAAAACCTTAGATAATTTTTCTACGTGGGCGTTATTGGAAAAATCCTAGAAATTGCAAGGTAAACCGAATTTCACAGGGCTCCTTCCCTAGTCATTGGGCGGGCAACAGCGCCCTCTGTCGGGGTTTTGATAAAGCGAATCCTGAACGGCCGCTTAATTTCTTCGGTGAAGGTTCCTTTCGATCCCGAAAAGCCTGTTATTGCTAAGAGTATTTTAAAAGTTCAGTTCTTATTTTACCTATTAACTTTAGAAGTGCCTCATAAAATGCACAGTCGACCTCTATCTAGAAAAAAATTCGCCTCTTTTGAGCCGGTTCCTTTCCTTTTTATTTCGCATGAACACTCACATGACGTAGGGCAACTGCCTGTAAGAATTTTGTGAGTGACAACGCAAAGGCAAAACAAGCTCTGGATTTCCAAGGGAAGTAAGCTAGCAGAAAATGCATTTTCATCTTCATTTTGTCTTGCCTTACGCGGGTATTTCTTTTTGAGCGCACTCACACGCTCGCCCTAGCTTGAAAGCACTCCTGACATAGCCCAAACGGTTCGATTCGTTTTTTTCCCTTTGCACTTAGAATAATTTCAGTTTATAATAGCCAAGAAGAGAGTTAATAATGCCTTCCTCTTTTCAGCATCAGATGGAGAGAGTCATCCAATCAACGCGGGACTCGATGACGAAAGGCAAACGCACCCGGCATGGAGCCCTCTGCTGGTGGTTCTCAGAATAGGTTAGGAGAGGCTGCTTTTTTTTTTTTTTAACCTAGAAACCTTTTATTTAAGGTGTACAAACTTCATGCATTTCATATATACAAATTTAGAAACAAAATGATTCTCCCCACCATAATCTCCTTCCCTCTTGCACTCCCACCTGTCTTCCTCTTCCCTCTCTTATTCCCACTCTTGTTTTTTTACAAAGATCTGTTTTCAATTAACTTTATGCTGCTGCTTGTTACAATGTGACAGAAAAACATCCTTACGTTAATTAAAAGTAAATTATTAACATTCTTATGTCTTCTTTCCTCTGTCTAAAATGTCCCCTTCCTCACTTCCGGTATTTCTCACTGTGACGCCTATGCTTGACGCCATCTCCGGGAGCTCTCTCTACAGGTGCCTGGCGGTCCAACTTTTCTTTTCCCAGTTCACAGTCTCTTTGGGATTCCCATTTCCACCTCACCAAAGCAAGCAAGCCAACAAACACGCAAACAAAAAGGTAATACAGTAGGGGGAGCCAGACTTTAAATTAGGATTTTTGTGTCAAGTTTGAGTCCTAATCCTTCTCATTCAAGGTGGTCAGGTAGCTATTTCATAGCTGGAATGCCCTGTACTGAGCTGTGAAATGGGACTGATTTGTACAATACTGGTGCCTTGTGAACACCTCTGAGTTAGGGGGTCATAAAGCGGAGGCAGGAACCCAAACTCTTATATACTCAGCACTTTTCCCACAGTCACATGATGCGCAATGTGCCGACCAAGGCAACCACTTGGGGGGTGAACCAACAGAAAGGAAGACCTTTCTCTCTGTCTCTGTCTCTCTCTCACTGTCTAACTCTGCCTGTCAAAAAAAAATTTTTTTTAGAAGAATGCTCTGTTATGTATCTTTTTTTTTTTTTTGACAAGCAGAGTGGACAGTGAGAGAGAGAGAGAGACGGAGAGAAAGGTCTTCCTTTTGCCGTTGGTTCACCCTCCAATGGCCGCCGCGGCCGGCACACCGCGCTGATCCGAAGCCAGGAGCCAGGTGCTTCCTCCTGGTCTCTCATGTGGGTGCAGGGCCCAAGGACCTGGGCCATCCTCCACTGCCTTCCCAGGCCACAGCAGAGAGCTGGACTGGAAGAGGAGCAACCGGGACAGGATCTGCTGCCCCAACCGGGACTAGAACCTGGGGTCCCGGCACTGCAGGCGGAGGATTAGCCTATTGAGCCGTGGCGCCGGCCTCTGTTATGTATCTTTAACATAATTTGGAAAAATTATTGTCAATGGGTGAAAGCATAATTCAAGCACTGCCTCAGTTCCACAGGGCTTTTTCCATAAGGGCTGCAGTGATTTAATGAGGAGAAAACAAGGTAGCAGGGGCTAGTGTTTGCACTAGAATGCTTTAAAAATTAAAGATGGGTGCAGTTATCTCTACATGGACTCTTTTTAAATAAATTATTTATGTATTTATTTGAGAGGTAGAGTTACAGGCAGAGAGAAGGAGAGACAGAGAGAGAGGTCTTCCAACTGCTGGTTCACTCCACAAATGGCCGCAACAGCCAGAGCTGGGCCCATTCAAAGCAAGAAGGCAGGAGCTTTCTCTGGGTCTCCCTTGTGGGTGCAGGGGCCCAAGCACTTGGGCCATCTTCTACTGCTTTCCAAGGCCATAGCAGAGAGCTGGATCAGAAGAGGAGCATCCAGGACACAAACCAGCACTCATATGGGATGCTGGTGCCACAGACAGAGGTTTAGCCTTCTATGCCACAGCACCAGCCCTTAGATGGACTCTTTTTATGTTTGCCACATTCTTTTTTTTTTTTTATTTTTAACTTTATTTGAGAGGAAGACTGGCACACTCAGAGAAGGAGATCTTTCCTCTGCTCATTCTCTCCCCAGATGCATGCAGCAGCCAGAGGTTGGCCAGGCTGAAGCCAGGAGCCTGGAACTCAATCTGTCTCCCACATGGGTAGCAGGAGCCCAGGTACTTGAGACATCATCTGTTGTCTCCCAGGATGCCCCTCAGCAGGAAGCTGGATCAGGATAAAGAACCAGGACTTAAACCAGGCACTCCAACAATGAGATTCAGGAGTTCCAAGCTGGGTCTTGATCGCCCTGCCAAATGCCTGCCCTAGATAACTCTTAATGATTACAGGGATTGAGGCAAACTCTAAAAAGGAAACATTTCTTACTTTTATCATAGTATTCAATCAGGGGTACAATTGTGAATCTGTAAAGCAACACTGAGTTGAAGTCACTTGTGAAAACTCTTTTCTCTTGGACTGTTGAGAAGCAGTAGTAATTTTATTACATATTTTAGATGTTATGAACTCTCACACTTTTCCATTTAATTACAAAGATGTGGAATGGCCAAGGGACACATTTTCAAATTTCTATCACTTGGAGATAAAGAGGTTAAGCCATGGAAGACAGGAGGTGCTGGAGTCAACAATGCAAATAGCCAAAGAGTGATAGTTTTCAACATCAGGAAAGTTTCATGTAGAAACGTGAGAGGTGTGCATCCACTCTGCCATGACTATTGCAGGAGCACAGGCACTTCCACCATTGTGGGAATTTTCCATATTATTGCTCTAAGAAGATGCAATCTTTTTTTTTTAATTTTTTGACAAGCAGAGTGGACAGTGAGAGAGAGAGAGACAGAGAGAAAGGTCTTCCTTTGCTGTTGGTTCACCCTCCAATGGCCACCGCGGCTGGCGCACTGCGCTGATCCGATGGCAGGAGCCAGGTGCTTCTCCTGGTCTCCCATGTGGGTGCAGGGCCCAAGTACTTGGGCCATCCTCCACTGCACTCCCTGGCCACAGCAGAGAGCTGGTCTGGAAGAGGGGCAACCGGGACAGAATCCGGAGCCCCAACCGGACTAGAACCCAGTGTGCTGGCGCCGCAAGGCAGAGGATTAGCCTAGTGAGCCACAGCGCCGGCCCAGAAGATGCAATCTTAAAGGGTGAAAACACTAAACAATTTGGTTTCAAAATGCAACCAATAGACCAATACATATTTGTGAGGGAAAGGCTTGCAAATAAAGACTTGGGAAGATGTAGAGCAGAAATATAACCTTTAAAGCATGAATAAACACATGATGTATAACGTTAGAGCTGACGTGTCTCCTAAGTACAAGGGACATTTGGAAGAAATTAGCATTATGTTGGAACTACTGCCTAAAATTCACCTTGGAACCTTTTGATAAAAATAGAGAATATTCACTTTATGACTTTTTATTTCTTTAACATAAGATTTTTTTCACTTACCAGAAATATTCCCTGAGGCAATTTCTTTGACCTTTGTGGATCTCAGTTTTTTTCATCTGTAAAATAAGGAGAATTTACCATGTTTTGTCCAAACCTTTTCCTTAGAAATGGACTTTCATGAATGTTTTTAGAAATGGCAATCACATAGTAATCAATAAATTAGTCTTCATTTATTTGAAAGGCACATTAATTGGGGTTTGGGGTGGAGAGAGACAGAGAAATCTTCTATCCATTGGATCACTCCTTAAATGCCCACAGAGGCAGAGCAGGTGGAATTTGAACCAGGCACTCCAATATGGGACGCGAGTATCCCAGGCACTGGCTTAACTTTTGCCACAATGCCTGTCTTTGAAGCACCTGGCTCCTGCCTTTGGATAGGCGCGATGCACCGGCCGCAGTGTGCCAGCCGCGGCGGCCATTGGAGGGTGAACGAACGGCAAAGGAAGACCTTTCTCTCTGTCTCTCTCTCTCTCACTGTCCACTCTGCCTGTCAAAAAAAAAAATATTCAAATGTCTGGTAGGGATGCATTCCTCATGGATGGCACCTTCTGAGTGTCCTCACATACTGGAAGGACCAAAGCAACAAACAAGCTCCCTCCAGTCTTTCGTTGGGGCCCTGATCTGGTTCACCAGGGCTCTAGTCACCTGACAGAGTTCTCACTTCCCTATCTCAACATGCTGGGGGGCAGATTTCAACATATGGATTTTGGAGCAACACAAACATTCAGACCACAGTATGAGCCTGAGGGAGGAGGCTGTCATTTTAAAAGTACTTAATAGGCACCTTGAAAGAATTCAAGTATCTAAGCCTAGAAGAATTCCATCTGAATGTACTAAAAGAGTTCGTAGTTGTGATCTTGAAATTACAACCAGTAATCTTTGATACACAGAATGTGAGCAAAGCCAAATTGCCAAGCCTAGAAGACACTTGATTTTTCAGAAAGGAAAAAGATGGATACTAGAAACTACAAATAGGGAAATCCCTCCCCCATGATAGTTTAGGTTGTCAGTATGCAGTTAGTCATGAATCCTGGAAGGGAAAGAAGAGATCCCTAGGAACCAACACAGATTCAAGATGAACAGGTAATTCTTTGTGTCCCTGTTTCCTCTTAATACAGATTCACTAGGCTAGGCATTGCAGGCATAATGCAACAGGAGACATTTCAAGGGTTTCTTGTTGGCTCCCCTATCTGGGTTGAGTGATGCCATGGAATTTGTATGCTGCCTTCCCCTTTAATGAAGCACTTGAGCTTTGGAGAAGGACAGATGTGGTTGAATTCCAGATCTTTTACTTACTCTCTTGGTCATGAAAAAATTGCTTAACTTCCTTGAGTACAAATTTCTTATATGTACTGTATTTTTGACAATAATCATTGCAATAATCATTGCAATTATCATTGCATGGGGGACCAGCTCTGTGGCACAGTGGGTTTAAGCCCCAGTTTGCAGTGCTGGCATCCCATATGGGTGCCAGTTTGAGACTCGGCTGCTCCACTTCTGATCCAGCTCTCTGCTACAGCCTGGGAAAGCAGTAGATGGTGGCCCAAGTCTTTGGGCCCCTGAACCCACATAGGATACCTGGAAGGAGCTCCTGGCTCCTGGCTTTGGATCAATGCAGCTCCACCCATTGAGGCCATCCAGGGAGTGATCCAGCAGATGGAAGACCTTTCTCTCTCTGCCTCTCCTCTCTGTGTATCTCTGACTTTTAAATAAATAAATCTTTTTAAAAAATCACTGCATGGGGGTGGTCATGATGATAAAATGACATAATGTGTACAAAATGTTTTTTATAGCCTTCAATATAAGGAACTCATTTAGTATGTTGTCTCTCCTATTTTCATCTCTGATTCGCATCTATTTGAACAACTCAAATTTGCATCTATTTGAATAATTCTCCATCAAACAAGTTGATTGATTATTGAAAACCAATTTGAGTCAATAGTTATAGTAGGTCATTCGCCACAGGACTTTGCTCTTAGTCTTACTCTAACATTAAAAAAATCTGCTGACTTTAAAGAAGGATTAGAAGATGTGTTCATTATTATCTTGGTACTAAATGATGGAGAGAATAATCAGTACACTGGATTACAGAGTGAAGTTTCAAGAAAGCTGACAGGCTAATATTCTGGGATAAATTCCAAAAGCTATAATTTAACAATGATATAGGTGACAAAAATATGAGTTTATTGGGGGTGGGCTCATGGACTAACCAAGGAAGACCCAAAAATATCTACAATCTTCTGGTGCTCAGGATCTCTATAATTCCTGGAAGATAGTAAGCACATCACCATCATGACCAACAACTTACTGAGACTTATGAACTCGGATAGTGAGTGGAGTTCCAAGTTGAGTTTATAAACTGGTGATGCAGAGAAACTGCAATCCTATAGTTCTCTATGCTGGTTAAGCTACATTTTGAGTATTGTGTCCAGCTGAGGTGGTTTGATTTCAGACTATCATTGATAAACCAAAGCTCTCTAAAAGAAAGTAATCAGGTTAAAGCTGCCCCTGGAACTTATGCCTGGGGGGAAAGTGTTGAGAAAAGTAGCATGGTCACAGTAGAACTTGGGTCTGTGAATACTGTCTTATAATACTTGAAGATGGTCATGGGGAAGGAGTGTACTAAGGAAAATGCTGTCATTCATTTTATTTACTCTGTAAGGCAGCATGCAGCAAAGTGGCTGGCCCAACTGTGCTGACATTTTCTGGGTGAAATAATTCTCTTTTGCTCTAAAGATAGAGGTTAAGATCAATAGAGAGATGTCCCCAGGAGGTAGATTTAACTCAGTGTGAGGAAAAAAATTCTTCTTTAAAAAAATTAATCTATTTGAAAGGCAGAGTTACAGAGAGGCAGAGAGAGAGAGAGAGAGAGAGAGAGAGAGAGAGAGAGAGAGAGAGAATCTTCCATCTTCCATCCATTGGTTACTCCTCAAATGGTCACAATGGCCGGGGCTGGGCCTATTCAAGCCAGGAGCCAGGAACTTCTTCACGGTCTCCCACGTGGGTCCAGGGGTCCAAAGAGCTGGATCAGAAGTGGAGCAGCCAGAACTTGAATCAGCACCCATATGAGATGCTGGCACTACAGGTGGTGGGTTTACCCACTACCCCACAGCGCTGGCCCCAGACAAAAAGATTCTCAAAAAAGGTAGCTTTGATTATGGTGAACTGCCAATTCTTGCAGAGTGCAAGCAGAGCTTGGACAACCTTCATCAGGGATGGGTAATGCTGGGCAGGAGGTCTGCCTAAGTAAGACTGGGTAGGAGATCCTTTATTGCAATACTGAGATTCAAACACAAGTGCTCAGCTAGATACTGCATTGTGAGTTCGGCAAATTAATCATTGTAGAAGATTGGTCTTGAGAGATCTATGTGGAAGACTCCATTCTTTTTGCATCTGTATAAGTAATATCTGATTGGGGAATTATACACATTTACTATGCCCGTGTTTCCATGTAATGCATGTGTTATCTGATTTCTATTAACCAGCACATTAATTATACTAAATAGCTTTATTGGCCTTTCAGTCTCTGATTGTTTTACTTCTGTCATTTTTACTTCCCCCTCTATTTAATAGAATTTCTGTGGGTGGCTTTATAGAAAAACAAAAAGAAATTTATTTATTTAGGGCATGGTGAAGGGCCTTTTAGTCTTTCATTTGTAATCATTTTTTGAGGGACATTTTTTGATCCATGAAAGAAATAAATCCTTTGCAGAAGATTTACCCAATGATAAGAATCAAAGCCAGACTTCTTTTGAGGATGTTTCAAAACTCTTTAAGTGATTTAAATAACCACACAGCTAATAGGAAAACAGTTCTTTCCAAGTCTTCAACTGATTGGAGAGCAATGTAGATTCTTTATAAAGCTCTCACTATGGCTTACAAAGAAATTAGGAAAAATGTTGTTTTCCTACTGAATTGTAAAATATTCTTATCAATCCCACCACTGTGACCTAAAAATCAGTAAAAAAAATTATGACTCCAAAAAATCATGGCCAGTTAGTTCTACATCCTCTCTCTTACTGGTTCCCTTGAGAATGTTTATCAATATGTAAAATATGAGGTTTTCATTGTGAAAACTCTGAAAGATTCTAAGCAGTTGAAATTGGAACTTGAATTAGTTCATATTTGCATTTTCTGATGCTTTTCTGGAACCCATTCTTGCAATTATAAATTATCAAGTACATAATTTTTGCAATGTATTTTGTGAATTATACATAAAGATAAATTGGAGAAAAAAATGCTCATAAGGAATATAGTCTATTTCTTAAGGTTTATTTATTTATTTGAAAGGCAGCGTTATAGGGAGAGAGGGAGAGACACAGACAAAGAGAGGTCTTCCAACCAGTGTTTCACTCCCCATAACTGAAATGGCTAGCTAGGTCTGGGCCAGAAGCTAGGAGCCTGGAACTCCATCCAAATATCTCAGGTAGGTGGGAGAGGCCAAAGCACTTGGACCATCTTCTGCTTTCCCAAGCTCATTAGCAGAGAGTTGGATCAGAAGTGAAACTGCCGAGACTTGAACTGGTGTATGTGTGCAATACCAGCATCACAGGAAATGACTGACCCATTGCGCCACAACACCAGCCTTGGAATATATTGTCTTAATAAGAGGAATGAAAAAATATATGATGAGATGCATTTGTGACCTTGATTGTGAAACTTCACTGAGTGGTATTTTAATTTCCAACTTAAAGTATTAAGTAACTTTTCACATTCTGTCTAGTACTTAGATACCCTTGCTCTGTGAGAGTTTGCTTTTTTTTTTCCTGAGAAGCTTTAAGAAAATAAAACTTATATTTAGTAAATTAAATGCATATATGTGTGCATGAGGATCTAATTGTTACATATCAAAGTCTAAGATTTTGAATTTTTAAGGAAAACTACTCCATATTCTACAAGCAGTGGATTAGCTCTAATTAAGTCTTACCCTGAGCATTTCTAAGTCTTGATGTATGCACTCTCCAGTGGAAGCTTAAGTCCAGGGACAGAGTATACTTTTAGCTTTTAGCTCTTGACCCAAGGAAGACAGAGAGCACTGGATTGTGGACAAATAAGGCCAGACATGACCTGGACTGTGGGTTCCACCTAACCTTGGCTGGTCTTTCTACCTCTTTGGGTATACTTTCTGAGACCCAGAAGTTGGATTCTGAAACTAGTGCTCCTGCTGTTGAATAACAACTTTTCTGAGTCCATCTTCTATGAAATTTGTCTGTGGGAGAAATCTGGGTCAGGCAACATTTAGTCAGCTATTTGGAAATGCTGGAAATGATCTATCCCAAGACTTACAGCCCTACTTGACAGAAACTTCTGATTTTCACAAATCTGTAATGAAAGTATGGCTGTAATTTATCTTTAAGCAGGTATCTTGGGATAATGGATCTTTTTAAAAAATTTATTTATTTATTTGTTCATTCAAAAGGCAGAATTAGAGGGTGGGAGGGAGGGTATGAGGGAGGGAGGGAGGGAGGGAGAGAGAGAAATATCTTCTATATGCTGGTTTGTTCTCCAAATGGCAGCAATTACTGGAGCTGGGTCAGTCTGAAGCCAGAAGCCAGGAGCTTCTTTCAGGTCTCCCACAAGGATGCAGTGACCCAAGCACTTGGGCCATCTTCTGCTGCTTCCTTGGGCACATTAGCAGGAAGCTGGACTAGAAGTGTGGCAGCCAGTGACTCAAACTGGCACCCATATGGGATGCCGGCACTGTGGGTGGTGGCTTTACACACTATGTTACAGTGCCTCCAATGGGTCTTTCTTATCAATAACCTTGATGTTACGCTTTCAAATACTTTTCATTTCAGTTTGTTATGTAAACAGTGCTAGAAAATGAGGAACACTGTTCTAAAGAATGTGATCACGTTGGTTCCAAGGTGACCTTTTACCAACTGACTGGAAAAAAAAGTAACCTCAGTTAAAAAGAGAAACTAGAGGTGTTGGGCCTTCTAAATCATATTATATCTCAGAGAAACAGCACACAGCTCTAGCCTTTTGAAATCTCAGTGTTTTAACTTTTTTATCCAAATATTAGTTGAGTTAAACTGTGATTTCATTTTAAAAATTATTTTATTTATTTGAAATGCAGAGTGACAGAGAGAGAGAGAGAGAGAAGGAGGGAGAGAGAGAGAGAAAAAGAGAGAGATTCCATGCTCTGTTTCACTCTGCAAATGATCATAACAGTCAGACCTGGGCCAGTGGTCTTCAACATGGATATGGCCTTCACCCTGCAAAGACATTTCGAAATATTTGGAGATGTATTTTACTGGTCACAACGGGTCACTGGGTGGTGGTGCTGTTGGGTCTAATAGAGATGAAGAATGGTGGTAAACATCAAACAATGCATGGGCTAGGTTCTACATCCAACAACTGTCAACACGTCAACCGATAGTCCTGAGGTTGAGGAACCTTGATCTAGTTTCGTTGTCCAACTTTCCCCAGTCTCCATTCACCATTAATAGAGACTGTTTTGAAACATCTTCATGACATCCTAACTGGGAGAAACATGAGGAACTATTCTAACAGAGGAAGGAGTTAGGTGAAAGGAGAAAGGTGAAGTGATTTTCTTAAGGTCATAAATAGCTGGGGACAAACCCCAGTTCTTCTACTTTCAAATTCTTAGTGCTTCCCCTCCATCAAAATTTCCTCCCACCAAAAATCATTTAAGCACCTTTCTTCATTTCTCAGTTCTACTTTTTGAAAAGCACATAGACACAAGCACAAATCTTGATACACATAAATTACAATTTATAGACTCCTTGAAACCTTTTTCATTGTTAAAAGGTATTTTTCTTCTGAGAAATGTATGATAATGAAGCCCTACATTTAATCGAGCTAGAGTATAATTTTGCAATGATGATAGTTTGTGGGCTTTTAAAAGTCATAGCAGTAACACTACTAATTCTCTGTTTATCTTAATTTAATGCAGCTTTCAAATGTGTATGACTTCTTCATCCATGCAGCTTAACTATGGGAGATTAGAGCTCAACAATCAAAATCAAATGCATCAGTTAATTGTGCATAACGTGCAAGCATTTATTTGATATTTAATATGTATTACAATAGGTAGTAATACATTTAGTTACATTTAATAAATACCTATTACTGGCATTGAAACTTGAGGTAGTAACTGTGATGGCTAACACTAAACACCTCTCTGAGCCAGGCAATTGTATAAGCGTATGTGTTATATGGATTAACTCATGTATTGTACTAGCTATTGTAGGATCTGGAGATTAGAAGAAATCAAAGTTGAATTTCTCTGTCCTTTTGGAATATTAATTGAGTTAGGGAAGCAATGAATGAGAAGTTAAAGCCCGTTTATATAAGCAAATATTTGATCCAACCTAAAAGGGTAGTGGATAAGAGAGAAAGAGTTGTAGAACATGATTTTAATCAGGGATGGGGTCTAGGAAAAGATACATGCACAGTTAAAGCAGAAAGGGAGAAGAGGAAAGGGAAAACCACTATGGGAGGCACAGCAGGAATACCTACTGGACATTGTGGAAGTGTAAAGAAACCCCCTCCCAACTGCAATTGAAAAACGTTGATGATATTATAATACAGTTGTTGACTGGTTGAAATTTTCCATAATTGCTTTGAAAGGTGAAGTTCTGAAACTAATAAAATGATTCAGATAACTCACTCCTAACTCACATAAATAAACATGGGACCAGAAGTCTTTTGAGTACAAGCCAGAGGGCTGGCCTCAAGAGCAAGGAGGCATACAGAGCAGAGGAGCTGTGAATCTTGCTGGATGTAGAAATGAATGCTGTTGTTCTTCCAGGGTGGTTCTGAGGAGTCCATTCTTTTTTTCTTTTTTTTAATTTATTTTTTAAGGAATACAAATTTCTTTTCTTTTCTTTTCTTTTCTTTTCTTTTCTTTTCTTTTCTTTTCTTTTCTTTTTTTTTTTTTTGACAGGCAGAGTGGATAGTGAGAGAGAGAGAGAGACAGAGAGAAAGGTCTTCCTTTTGCCGTTGGTTCACCCTCCAATGGCCGCTGCGGCCAGCACACCTCACTGATCTGAAGGCAGGAGCCAGGTGCTTCTCCTGGTCTCCCATAAGGTGCTGGGCCCAAGGACTTGGGCCATCCTCCACTGCCTTCAAGGGCCACAGCAGAGAGCTGGCCTGGAAGAGGGGCAACTGGGAAAGAATCCGGTGCCCCGACCAGGACTAGAACCCGGTGTGCCAGAGCCACTAGGTGGAGGATTAGCCTACTGAGCCGCGGCGCCGGCCCAGTCCATTCTTATTAAGGACATTTGGTCATTTATTTTTCAGCCAGGTAAGCAACTTCATTCAGTAGGAAAAACAATAACAGCGAACTTTTTTTTTCTTTTACGTTTTAAGTTTTTATTTAGTGAGAAAGATGCATAAGAGAGTGAGAGTTTTATTTAAGAGAGAGAGGTAATTAGGGGTTCATACCAAGCTCCAGGAACCAGCCATGTGGAAAAGCATCTAGGCCAGGGAGTCTAGAGCACATGGCCCAAAGGCCATGAGCCCAGGAGGCGCGGGGCTACAGCAAGCCCCCTTCCTAGCAAGAGGCCAAGGAAAAAGAGCCAATAACAGCAAACTATTATTTATTAACCTGGGTGACCAGAACTGTGCTCATGATCATGGGTCATCTTGCCCACTGATGTCAAATTTTTTGATGTTGTTCAGGGATGTAACTCACTCACATAGCATCTGTAGAGTGAGGGGATAGAAAAAATAACAATGCTATCTTCATTTTCATCATGATACCTAATTTCTTTAATATTTTAAAAGACTTACAACAAAATCCTAAAGCCCAGACATTTGTGATTCATTACAAATATGTTAGAAAATGTGTTTCTCTGATTCACCCGAATGATTTTCAGAGGACTACATCTAGTTGAACTAGTGAGATGCTTGGTTACCATCTTTGTTTTTGTAGGGAAAACAAGAATGACCAGATCAAGGCCCTGTTTTTGGTTCATGCAGTAAGTGAGAAGCATTACTTGTATCATTAGGATGGGGACTTGTTCTGAAGGCAGGTTTGGCTCTGTTTTTACTTACTGACTTAAGTTTGTTTTCACCTCTTTGATTTTTTTTTTCCGTTGGTTGTCACTTGTTGGATCATTACTTACATAATCTTTAAAGGAACGTTATTAGAAGCTGTTGACATTTGCTGTCTACAGTTGTCAGAGACCACCACATGGCCTCAACTCTGCTGAAGGCATGCTTGGCCGAGTTGCAAAGGTGACTGGTCAGCTTGTGTGACTGGCAAAGGTCAGTTGCATGATGCCGAGGCAGATGTGGAAGTACTGTGGGCTCTGAGAAACAGCAGTTGAAACATTCTAACCTGATTAATGTTTGGTGGGCAAGAATGTGTTTTCTTTAGGGTTTCTGGATACTGTGATTGTTACCTTAGTTGCTAATTTCTACATAATAATGTTTAACCTGTGGTTTCTTATACTTTCTTATAAATGCCAAAACTTATTCCTTGTTTTTCTGTGTTTAAACTTCCTTGTTACAAGACCCTGTTTTTGTAGGACTTCACATGGTTTATGATTTATCAGTTATGTCACTGCTGATGATAACAACTAGGAATAACCAAACACTGGGTCTCTCTCATTGCCTTTGGTCTTTGACAAAGAGCCCCCTGGTTTCCCCACACTGAAGTCCTTCATCTAAGTCTGCTTCTTTATCCTACACCATACTGTTTCTCTTTTGGGTCAACTTGACACCCTGTCATGCTGGACGCAGCACACAATATGTGAAGGTAGGAATAAATATATTAAAATTATATTTTATAAAATTCTGTAAAAAGGGAATCTGTCATTAAAATCAGATATCTCAGACTAATCTCTAGTATAAAACTAAACTAATGAAATATGATGAAGGGAGATAAATAACAAATGCTGATAAAGGAACATATTTCTTTTCATTACCATGTAACGTGGGTTTCATGAAGAATGAGGTTTTATATGGCTCTGAGAGCCATATTTTTGACAAATTTTGCAATTAAACTATGGATATATATCTTTCATTTTCTTTTTAAAAATAATATGTTTTGGAGGGGGCAGCTTTGTGGTGTAGTGGGCTAAGCTCCCGCCTGCAGCACTAGCATCCCATATGGGCTCAGGATGGAGTCCTGGCTTCCTCATTTCCTCTCCAGCTTCCTGCTAATGTGCCTAGGAAAGCAGAAGAGAATGCACCAAGTGCTTGGGCCCTTTCCAACCACATGAAAGATCTGGAAGAAGCTCCTGACTCCTGGCTTCAGCTTGGCCCAGCCTCAGCCATTGTGGCCATTTAGGGAGTGAACCATTGGATGGAATACCTCTCTCTCTCTCTCTCTCTAATTCTGCCTTACAAATAAATAAAACAAACCTTTAAAAATAATTTATTTTTATTAATATAGAGAGAATAGATTCCATGTAGTTCACCAATACAATGATTTATCTTCATTTTCTATGCAAATAATTGCAATACTATCCTTTGGGATAGTATTTATGGGAAAAGAGCAAATTCATTTTAAAATTTAATGAAAATTTTTTATTAGAGTAAAGGAGTATAAACCAACTTTTGGAATTAGTTAAAAATATAATATTGTATTATTATAAATCAAAACATGGGGTTGAAACTATATTTCTCCATCATCTTTCCAGGTTCTGGGTTTAAATTTTTATTTGAAAGAAATAGAACACAACTGGTTAAATACAAAGTATGGCAATTATTATGGAACCCTAGAAACTCAGATGGGATAAGTGCAGCAAAAAATTTGGCGTTATTCTCTTTTTGACCCTCATTCCTCTCTTTAAACCATCTGGATCTTGAAGTAAATAAGTAGTTGAGTTCAGCACTTATGATAGAATCACACAAGGCTCATCATTCAGTTACAGTAGATAGATTAAAGGCAGTGTCAAATAAGGGTCTTTTTATCTGAATTATTTTAGCATTTTACAAGGAACAAAAATGAAGTCAGATTCAGTTATTCAATGTTGGTAGGAATGACACAGGATTATGTACTCTTATTGTATCATATCAGAATGAAAATAATGTCAATTTGTACCATGAGTAGTGATGTCATTATTGCATGGTGAAAATGGTGTCTTCTAGAGGTCTCCACTGTAAAGTAACTCTATTTTTTTCCTTGTGGAGTAGAAACACAGGGCTAATACATTTTGAAAGATACACTACAAAATAACTGTCAATATCATAGAAGGAAGATTGAGTAACCATTCTATACTGATAGAGATTAAAGAGATATGGCTACTGAATACAAGGCATGTTCTGATTCCTTTTTAATCTATAAAATGTGTTATTGATATGATTGGATAAACACAAATAAGATTGTAGTTTATAAATAGTGTCTCATCAATACTAAGTTCCTGATTTTGAAAATTATGTGTGGCTACACAAAAGAATATCTTTGCACTTAAGAAATATACTCTGAAGTATTGTGGGGGTAAAGGAGTATTATGTCTGATTTATTCTCAAATACATATGTAAACAAGTGAGGTAGTATATGGAGAATGTGAGTGGAGTGCAAGCACATTTCAGCTCTTTTAAAGGCTGAAAAAAGCAAGCCCAGTCCTGATCACTGGTTCTTATTTTTGATTTCTTGTCTAATCCTGGGAAAAAATATTTATATCTTGTTCTTGTTCTATCACTGTCACCATATTTCATTCTTTTTGTCCCCATTTGTAAAGATTTTATGTTAAGACTTTTTTTTTAGAGATTTATTTATTTTACTTGGATGTCAGAGTTACACACAGAGAGGAAATAGAGAGAGAGGTCTTCCACCCACAGGTTCACTCCCCAATTGGCCACAATGGCCGGAGCTGCGCCAATCCGAAGCCAGGAGCCA
Organism: Oryctolagus cuniculus; assembly: GCF_051225735.1. Lineage (NCBI taxonomy): Eukaryota > Metazoa > Chordata > Mammalia > Lagomorpha > Leporidae > Oryctolagus > Oryctolagus cuniculus. The sequence continues at coordinate 119,235,176 of NC_142871.1, forward strand.
GGAGCTTCTTCTGTGTCTCCCATGCGGGTGCAGGGGCCCAAGCACTTGGGCCATCTTCCACCACTTTCCCAGGCCACAGCAGAGAGCTGGATTGGAAATGGAGCTGCCAGGACTCAAACCAGTGCCCATATGGGTTGCGGGCACTGCTGGTGGAAGCTTTACCCGCTACGCCACAGCAGCAGCCCCAGTACTTTGAAATTCAGTTACTTCACAGCTTTTTTGGATTTTAGTTTTACTAGGAATAAACTTTGCCAAAATACTCTTTCCTTGTCTCTGTTGATTATAGAGTTAAAAGGCCAGAGGGGTGTGAGACATCAGGAAGTGTGTTCAAAGGGAGGAGTCTCAGCTAAAGAAACCTACAATTAGTCTTTTCTCTCTTCCTCATTTCTGTTGTCTGCAGTATTATTGTGATACAAGTATCTTAGACTGCATATTGTACCTTAAAGATGAAAGCCAGAGCAAAGAGCCTTGACCGCTGACAACTGGAGTCATCACACCCACCCTGACCCTGGACTGCCTACCTCTGGACGTCCTATACATAAGAGAGAAACAGTGGCCAGCATTGTGGCACAGCATGTTAATCCTTGCTTGCAAAGCAGCCATTCAGTCCTGGCAACTCCGCTTCCAATCCAGCTTCTTGCTAATGTGTCTGGGAAAGCAGCAGAAGATGGCTTAAGTACTTGGGGCCTTGCATCCACATGGGAGACTCAGATGGAGTTCTAGGAGGGTTCCAGGCTTCGGGCTCTGGCCTGGACCAGCCTAAGCCATTTTGTCTAATTGGGGTATGAATCAGAGATGGAGATTCTCTCTCTCTCTCTCTCTCTCTCTCTCTCTCTCTCTCTCTCTCTTCCCCTGTGTGTGTGTGTGTGTGTGTGTGTATGTGTCCTTTTTCTCTATCACTCTACCTTTTAAATAAAGAAATCCTTAAAAAAGAAGACATAAGTCAACTTTTTCTTGTGTAATCCATGAATATTTTGTGTTTTCTTTTAAACCTTCTCCTAAGTTTTTACACTGATCTTAGCCAAAAGGCCAAGAAGTGATTTCCCTCCTTACTTTTTGATAATGTTGCTCTTAGAGTTGCAATAGAATAGCTTCTACAGGCACTTATTGTATAAAGATATCAAATACACATTAGTGATGCTTTTCTCAATATTTCAAGTTTGGCATGCCTTATGGAAGGACTAAATGATTGAAGGTCTAACTATTTTTCTTTAGTGGGAGAGAGGAAGCTTGGTATACAGGGAATACAAATAGTTCTCCATTTCTGCTAAGCTTTTAGGAATGCATTAGGTCATGGGAGGGAAGTCCTCTGATGATTGAAAGAGGCTGGAATGTCAAGATTTGCATGTTCTTTCCTTCTAAATTTTTATTTATTTGAAAAAGGAGAGAGAGAGAGAGAGAGAGAGAGATATGCAAATCCTGTTTGTTAGTTCACTTCCCAAAACCCATCAAGTCCAGGAACCAAAACTCAACAGAGGACTCCCCATGAATAGCAGGAATTCACTTACTTGAGCCATCACATCCCAGGGTCTGCACCAACAGGAAGCTGGAATCAGGAGATGGAGGCAGGAATCAAACCAAGGCATTCCAACATTGGACAGAGGCATTCTAATAGGTGTCTTTTTTTTTTTTTAAGATTTATTCATTTATTTGAAAGGCAGAATTATAGAGAGGCAGAAAGAGAGAGAGTGAGAGAGAGAGAGAGAGAGAGAGAGAGAGAGTGAGGTCTTCTATCTGCTGGTTCACTCCCCAATTGTCTGCAACGGCCAGAGTTGCAACCATCCAAAGCCAGGAGCCCAAAGCTTCTTCCAGGTCTCCCACATAGGTGCAGTCCTTGGGCCATCTTCTACTGATTTCTCAGGCCATATCAGGGAGCTGGATTGGAGGTGGAACAGCTGGTTCTTGAACTGGCGCCCATATGGGATACTAGCATTGCAGGTGGCAGCTTTACCCACTATGCCACAGTGCCAGCCCCTCATTTCCACTCAATTCTTTTTTTTTTTTTTTACAAAGATCTATTTTCAGTGTACTTTATACTCATAAGTTTAACCCTACACTAAGTAACAAGTTCAACAACTGGAATGAAAAAAAAAAATCCTGTTCTTCAACAATAGAGACAAGGGTTGTAAACAATCATTGAATCAAAATGTTAACTTTGTGTGGGGAGCAACTCGGACTAGACTAAGTTACTGGAATTAAGACTTATTCTATGCATCTGCTCTCCCACAATATGGCGCTGAGAAGGGAGTAAACAGCTTCTACACAGCTGCCTCTCGCCAATTTGATTGACTGAGCTGCAGGAGCTGATCTTGCTCCTGATTGGAGGAGAGCAGCGTGCTCGGCGTGTGGGTAGCAGAGTTGGGATTGGTGGAAGAGGACTATAAAGGAGGAGAGAGACAACATGCACCAGGAACATCTGAAGGAACACCTGAGGAACATCTGAGCAGCCCCGAGAGAGCCGGCCGGCGGTGTGCCGCTCCCCTGCGGAAGTGGGGAAAGTGGCAGGGGGAACCGCCCTTCCACGGAGGTGGAAGGGACGGTAGCCAACCCGGGAAGAACCAGCAGCAAACCCGGGAAGGGCCGAGCAGACAAAAGAACAACGCAGGGTCCTGTGTTGTTCCTCCACGAAGAGGGGGAGCGACAACTTTGCTTCTATACATTACCTTTTAGGTGCTCTATTATAGTTACCACAGATCAGGGCATCAGTACAGACAGCACTGTCAGCATTGTTCCTTCCTGCCCGAGAACTCTGCTGGCTTCCTATTTCTTCAAACCTTCTGTATGGGATTTCAGATCTCCAAGATGTTTGTCTTTGCCCTTTGTTTCACTGATTATTTCTCTTATTCCTTATTAAGCAATTCTATCACTTCATTTCCCATCTCTAGCTCTTTTTTACTCATCTAATTTTCATATTACTTGGGATCAGATAATATTATTCATTTGTTGAAAGATACAATTCATTTTCCTAACTGCGGTTACAGTTAACAGCACACAGATCTGGTCATCAATCTATTTTTCATGGCATAGCCATCTCCCTGGGTTAAGATTAACACTTCTTGAAGGGCTTTTCCTTCAGTATTTCCTACAAATGCATGCTACATTCTTTTATGGACATGGTTTTCTGTGCACTTGCTGTTTTATTAAACTTTAAAACACTGGAATGAGGTGGTTAAGAGGTATTTTTAATAAAAAATAATAATTTTATAGTAAATAGGGCTATGAGACCAATACAAGTAAAATAGTAAGTGTAAAATAAGCTGGAAAATAATTGCATCCAATATTATTTCCTAAATCTTCCTACTGTTTCTAGGTAACACAAGTTAGAAAGTAAGCTCGGCTGGCACCGCGGCTCAGTAGGCTAATCCTCCGCCTTGCGGTGCCGGTACCCCGGGGTTCTAGTCTCGGTCGGGGCACCGGATTCTGTCCCGGTTGACCCTCTTCCAGGCCAGCTCTCTGCTGTGGCCTGGGAGTGCAGTGGAGGATGGCCCAAGTGCTTGGGCCCTGCACCCACATGGAAGAACAGGATAAATAAGCACCTGGCTCTTGCCTTCGGATCAGCACGGTGCGCCGGCCGCAGCGGCCACTGGAGGGTGAACCAACGGCAAAAGGAAGACCTTTCTCTCTGTCTCTCTCTCTCACTGTCCACTCTGCCTGTCCAAAAAAAAAAAAAAAAAAAGTAAGCTCAAGGAGACACGAGTATTAGTTTATTTGTTAACATATCCCAAGTGCCTAGAAGAGTGTATGGAACCTACTAGGGCCTCAATAAATATTTATTGAATAACTGGATGAGGAATTTTGAGCATAGATACTAATTTTTATTCTCTACATAAAAGGAATGGGGACATATAAGCTGATTTCCCCATATTTTCAAGAAGATATCAAAAGATATTTAGTTCTCTTTGTGGGAAGCAAATACAAGTATAAAGGATGTTTATAACATGGAAAACTATGCTTAAATATTTACAAAGCATCTATTTCATTTTTAAATTACAGATAAAATAAGCCTTCAATAAACAGTTTAGTTAATAGTCTTTTTTTGTATTTGTGAAACAAAGCATATTTTTACAACACTGAATAGTTCACTTTTAAAAGGGAAACATAGTTTATTTTTGGAAGTGAATAATTCTCTATAATGTAACTTTATTTCTATATAAATTTCTATAGTCACATGACAAGTTTGCTTCCAAGTGTGACAAACTGATAATCAGAGAATAAGGACCATATTCTTTTATCTATCAACCCTCTGCAAATACTTTAGTATTAACAATTATTGGTAGATGATAGAACTCCTAGAATGAACTGTATTTTTTTTTAAAACCTTGAGATATCACATATAGGTGGAGCATACTGACTACTACCATGAAAATTGACTTGAAGTTATCTGGAAATTTCCTAAAACACTCCAACTTTGAACTGTAAAAACCAAAGCCTGTTACACCAGAGGGTAGTTGAATGAACCATATAATTTTGTGGTTTGCAAATAATGTACAGTAATGACACCTTCCCATTTGTTATTTACTTGTACAGGTTGGAGCGGCAGACACATGAAGAAAGCTGTGGAGAATAGTATTTTGACCCTTTATAGCACCCACATCAAATAGTTGAGGCAATCAAGGGTATAAACATTCTATATAGGAGGAGACATTATGGAACGGTTCATGGAATAGTAGAGACTGAAGATATGCTGGGAGGCAACAAAAGGCATTTCTCTTAGTGCCATTAACACCTCAGGGAGGGCACTTGTGTTGCCCAAGCGTGCTCTGAGTCATGAATGACGATCTTTTTTTTAAAACTTTTATTTAATGAATATAAATTTCCAAAGTACAGCTTATGGATTACAATGGCTCCCCCCCCCAATAACTTCCCTCCCACCAGCAACCCTCCACTTTCCCGCTCCCTCTCCCGTTCCATTCACATCAAGATTCATTTTCAATTCTCTTACATACAGAAGATCAGTTTAGCATATATTAAGTAAAGGTTTCAACAATTTGTTCCCACACAGAAACACAAAGTGAAAAATACTGTTTGAGTACTAGTTATAGCATTAAATCACAATGTACAGCACATTAAGGACAGAGATTCTACATGAGGAGTAAGTGCACTGTGACTCATGTCGTTAACTTAACAAATTGACACTCTTGTTTATGGCATCAGTAATCACCCTAGGCTCTTGTCATGAGTTGCCAAGGCTATGGAAGCCTTTTGAGTTCGCCGACTCTGATCATATTTAGACAAGGTCATAGTCAAAGTGGAAGTTCTCTCCTCCCTTCAGAGAAAGGTACCTTCTTCTTTGATGACCTGTTCTTTCCACTGGGATCTCACTCACAGAGATCTTTCATTTAGGTTTTGGTGTTTTTTTTTTTGTTTTGTTTTGTTTTTTGCCAGAGTGTCCTGGCTTTTCATGCCTGAAATACTCTCATGGGCTTTTCAGCCAGATCCGCATGCCTTTAGGGCTGATTCTGAGGCCAGAGTGCTGTTTAGGACATCTGCCATTCTATGGGTCTGCTGTGTATCTCACTTCCCATGTTGGATCGTTCTCTCCCTTTTTTATTCTGTCAGCTAGTATTTGCAGACACTAGTCTTGTTTATGTGATCCCTTTAACTCTTAGTCCTTTCATTATGATCAGTTGTGAACAGAAATTGATCACTGGGACTAGTGAGATGGCATTGGTACATGCCACCTTGATGGGATTGAATTGGAATCCCCTGGTATGTTTCTAACTCTACTGTTTGAGGTAAGTCAGCTTGAGCATGTCCCAAATTGTACATCTCCTCCCTCTCTTATTCCCACCCTTATATTTAACAGGGATCCCTTTTCAGTTAAGTTTCAACACTTAAGAATAATTGTGTATTGATTACAGAATTCAACCAAAAGTATTAAGTAGAACAAACAAAAAAAATACTAAGAGGGATAACGTATTAAGTTGTTCATCAAGAGTCAGGGCAAGGGCTAATTAAGTCACCATTTCTCATAGTGTTCATTTCCCTTTAACAGGTTTCCTTTTTGGTGCTCGGTTAGTTGTCACCGATCAGGGAGAACATATGATATTTGTCCCTTTGGGACAGGCTTAATTCACTCAGCATAATGTTTTCCAGATTCCTCCATCTTGTTGCAAATGACCGGATTTCATTGTTTTTTTACTGCTGTATAGTATTTTATAGAGTACATGTCCCATAATTTCTTTATCCAGTCTACTGTTGATGGGCATTTGGGTTGGTTCCAGGTCTTAGCTATTGTGAATTGAGCTGCAATAAACATTAAGGTGCAGACAACTTTTTTGTTTGCCAATTTCATTTCTTTGGGTAAATTCCAAGGAGCGGGATGGCTGGGTTGTATGGTAGGGTTATATTCAGGTTTCTTAGGAATCTCCAGACTGACTTCCATAGTGGCTTCACCAGTTTGCATTCCCACCAACAGTGGGTTAGTGTCCTTTTTTCCCCACATCCTCTCCAGCATCATTTGTTGGTAGATTTCTGAATGTGAGCCATTCTGACTGGGGTGAGGTGAAACCTCTTTGTGGTTTTGATTTGCATTTCCCTGATTGCTAGTGATCTTGAACATTTTTTCATGTGTCTGTTGGCCATTTGGATTTCCTCTTTTGAAAAATGTCTATTGAGGTCCTTGGCCCATCTCTTAAGTGGGTTTTTTTTTTTTTTGATGTTGTGGAGTTTCTTGATTTCTTTGTAGATTCTGGTTATCAACCCTTTATCTGTTGCGTAGTTTGCAAATATTTTTTCCCATTCTGTCGGTTGCCTCTTCACTTTCCTGATTGTATCTTTTGAAGTACAGAAACTTCTCAATTTGATGCAATCCCAAATGTTAATTTTGGGTTTGACTGCCTGTGCTTCTGGGGTCTTTTCCAAGAAATCTTTTCCAGTACCTATATCTTGCAGGGTTTCTCCAATGCTCTCTAATAATTTGATGATGTCGGGTCGTAGATTTAAGTCTTTAATCCATGTTGAGTGAATTTTTGTGTAAGGTGAAAGGTAGGGGTCTTGCTTCATGATTCTGAACGTGGAAATCCAGTTTTCCCAGCACCATTTGTTGAAGAGACTGTCCTTACTCCAGGGATTGGTTTTTGGATCCTTGATCAAATATAAGTTGGCTGTAGATGTTTGGATTGATTTCTGGTGTTTCAATTCTGTTGTATTGGTCTATCCATCTGTTTCTGTACCAGTACCATGCTGTTTTGATAACAGCTGCCCTGTAGTATGTCCTGAAATCTGGTATTGTGATGCCTCCAGCTTTGTTTTTGTTGTACAAGATTGCTTTAGCTATTCGAGGTCTCCTGTGTCTCCATATGAATTTCAGCATCATTTTTTCCCGATCTGAGAAGAAGGTCTTCAGTATCTTGATTGGTATTGCATTGAATGTATAAATTGCTTTTGGGAGAGTGGACATTTTGATGATATTGATTCTTCCAATCCATGAGCATGGAAGATTTTTCCATTTCTTGGTATCCTCTTCTATTCCTTTCTTTAAGGTTTTGTAGTTTTCATCATAGAGATTTTAATGTCCTTGGTTAAGTTTATTCCAAGGTATTTGATTGTTTTTGTAGCTATTGTGAATGGGATTTGTGGGGAGCAACTGGGAGCAACTCGGACTAGACTGTTACTGGAATTAAGACTTATTCTATGCATCTGCTCTCCCACAATATGGCGCTGGGAGAGGAGGAGTAAGCTTCTACACAGCTGCCTCCAGTTCAACCAATAAGCAGCAGGACCTGCTCCTGATTGGAGGAGAGCAGCGTACTCGGCGTGTGGGTAGCAGAGTTTGGATTGGTGAAAGAGGACTATAAAGGAGGAGAGAGACAACATGCACCAGGAACATCTAAGAGGAACATCTATCTGAAGGAACACCTGTGCAGCCCCCGAGAGAGCTGGCCGGCGGTGTGCCACTCCCCCGCGGAAGTGGGGAAAGTGGCAGGGGGAACCGCCCTTCCACTGAGGTGGGAGGGACGGTAGCCAACCCGGGAAGAACCAGCAGCAAACCCGGGAAGGGCCGAGCAGACAAAAGAACAACGCAGGGTCCTGTGTTGTTCCTCCACGAAGACGGGGAGCGACAGGATTGATCTTAGAAGTTCTTCCTCAGCCGTGGCATTGCCTGTGTATACAAAGGCTGTTGATTTTTGTGCATTGATTTTATATCCTGCTTCTTTGCCAAACTCTTCTATGAGTTCCAATAGTCTCTTAGTATCGTTCTTTGGATCCCCTAAATAAAGAATCATATCATCTGCAGAAAGGGATAATTTGAATTCTTCCTTCCCAATTTGTATCCCTTTGATTTCTTTTTCTTGCCTAATAGCTCTGGCTAAAAATTCCAGAACTATATTGAATAGCAGTGGTGAGAGTGGACATCCCTGTCTGGTACCAGATCTCAGAGGAAATGCTTCCAACTTTTCCCCATTCAATAGGATGTTGGCCGTGGGTTTTTCATAAATTGCTTTGATTGTATTGAGGAATGTTCCTTCCATACCCAGTTTGCTTAGAGTTTTCATCATGAAAGGGTGTTGTATTTTATCAAATGCTTTCTCTGCATCTATTGAGATAATCATATGGGTTTTCTTCTGCAGTCTGTTAATGTGGTGTATCACATTGATTGTTTTGCACACATTGAACCATCCATGCATACCAGGGATAAATCCCACTTGGTCTGGGTAGGAATGACAATCTTAATACATCTCTGTTGTGGCTTCCATATCTTATATGACTTCTAAATAGTGAATCACAGGACTGTATTGATTTTCACCTATTACATGCATTCATGTCACATATGTTCTTAAATAAGTTTAAACAGGGTGGACTGCTTTAGACCTAGGTGTATCATAGAATTGTCTCATTAGTTAGATTGTCAGTGCAAGAGATAGAAAAACTTCACCCTTATAGCCACTCTGGTATGTGCAAAATTTCAGTTAGTTAAGGAAAACATAATCTTATGGATTCATCTACCCAACGAGTTCATGGAAAGATGAAGGAAAAGGAGGAATTGGGGAAGCTGAGGGAGTATGAAGGGATGCTATTTTCTCTCTCCTTTCCAATACCCTACACAATTCAATTTTCTTTCCACTGATCACGTTGCCATGGGTTTCCGTTTTCCTCTCAACTAGCCAGCTCTTGGTCACCTGTACTTCCTTTAGCTGGATTCTCTGACAGTGCTTTAGCAACTTGAAGAACATGGTTTTTTTTCCCCCCATGCATCTCTCTCTCTCCTTTCATTAATTTTCTCAGTAGACAGGCCCAGAGAAGAGTCCTTGAAACTTATTGACTCTACAAAGTCCCAGGATGATCTCACACTGTGTGAAAAGCTCACCCTCAATGAGTCATTCTTTCTGGGAGGCACTATCTGGTGATTTTCTTGGAGTTTTTGACAGAGTCAGAAAGGAATTTTTATATTCAATCTAAATAAATCTACAATAAATTAAGAAACATAAGCAACAACCCTTAGCACACAGTTACACATATCCATAGTGCTGACCTGAAACTCATAAGCTTCTTCTAGCCTGCACAGATCACACTTTTAACAAGAAGGGAAAGGACTGAGGGAAGTTGGGGGACAAACGTGTTCTTGATGGAGGAAATGAGAACAAAAAAAGAAAGTCAAGGAGTCAAGACAAACTCAGTCCAAGAGATGCAGGCTTCTGAAATGGACTTTGCTGCCCTCTGTATTCGACCTTAGTGTTCTTATCCAAGGTAGTTATTTTCGAATTGTAAGATGTCTTAATAGAGAGTGTCGCTCCCCCTCTTCACGGAGGAACGACACAGGACCCTGCGCTGTTCTTTTGTCTGCTCGGCCCTCCCCGGGTTTGCTGCTGGTTCTTCCCGGGTTGGCTACCGTCCCTCCCACCTCCGTGGAAGGGCGGTTCCCCCTAGCCACTTTCCCCACTTCCGCAGGAGAGTGGCACACCGCCGGCCGGCTCTCTCGGGGGCTGCACAGGTGTTCCTTCAGATAGATGTTCCTCTTAGATGTTCCTGATGCATGTTGTCTCTCTCCTCCTTTATAGTCCTCTTCCACCAATCCCAACTCTGCTACCCACACGCCGAGTACGCTGCTCTCCTCCAATCAGGAGCAGGATCAGCTCCTGGAGGTCATCACTCAAGTCGGCAAGAGGCAGCTGCGTAGAAGCTGTTTTCTCCTCTCCCAGCGCCATATTGTGGGAGAGCAGATGCATAGAATAAGTCTTAATTCCAGTAATTTAGTCTAGTCCGAGTTGCTCCCCACAGATCCCCCTTTCTTTTTATTTTTTGGCGTTGATACGCGCCTGTCTTCGGTGCCCCGCAGCACACACTCTGCTCTGCTTGCTAGAGTTGCCCACAGGTGCTTACAAGCCCTACCAATCAGGCAAACCGAATCCGGGTCCTCTCTTCGCCATGTTGTGAGGAGGTTTTTAGGCGCTGATGCGTGCTTGTGTTCGGTGCCCTGCAGCACATGCTCTGCTCTGCTAGAACTGCCTGCAGGTGCTTACAAGCCCTAACAATCAGGCAAACCGAATCCAAGCCTTCTCATTGCGGTATTGTGGGGAGACTTATTGATGTTAATTCGTGCCTGTCTTCGGTGACCTGCGGCACATAAGCTGCTAGCCGCCCGCAGGTGCTCACCACCTCCCTAATCAGGCAGACCGAATCCAAGCTCTCTCATTGCCATGTTGAGGGGAGGCCTTATTTTTCTCTATTTCTCTATCTCCGGGCATTCCTATTTCTCCCATTTTACTTCTATCTTCCAGCATTCCTATTTCTTTCATTTCACTTCTAAACTTCTGTTTCTCTTATCCCTGCGGCTTCCCGGCTCTGAGCCGCTTCAGCCAGCGCTTCTCTCATCTGCGTGGCTTCCCGGCTTCGCGCGCGCACTCCCGGTCCCCGCGCCCCTTCACGCCCGCACCACGGCCTCGCACTAGCCCCACGTTCCCTATCTATTCACGCCCCGTGCTCTCTCTGCACGCAGTGGCTTCCGCAAATCACACAGCCTAGCTCACGTTTCCGCCACTAGCATTCAATCCAAGTTCCCCGGGCTAACCTGGCGAATTCAACCTAGCCCACGCTTCCACCTCACGGTTTGGCTTCCCGTCTTTTGCTCCCCGGGCTAATCTGACGGATTCCAACCTGGCTTACGCGTCCACCTCTAGTTTTAGCTTTTCGCCTTTTGTTCCCCGGGCTGACTTGAAGAATTCCAACATAGCTTACGTTTCTGCCTCGGCCTGCCCCCCCAGCTTCAATTTCCCTAACATTTTTCTCTACCCGGTATGTTTCCCTAAGTTTTCTTCCAACAATATTCCTCCCTCATTTCTCCTGGCTTCTCCCCACAGTCCGTATCCGAGTCTGTTTGTTCTAGCTTTCACTTTCGCTTTTGACCTTAGAGATTTCTCCCAGCTTCCCCCTGTAGTCCGTATCTGAGTCTATGAAAGCTTTCACTTTCGCTTTCAATCCTAACTTCTTTCCCACAGTCCGTATCCAAGTCTATGCCTAGGCTTTCGATAGCTTCTTCCAGCACCTTTTCCATCGGGCTTTTCCCTAGGCTCTTTGCTAGTCTCTCTCTCCGGTATTTTCCCACTTCTTCCCGTTTCTTCCCTCCTAAGTTTCCTCTCCGAGTCACGGCAACATTATGTCGCTCCCCGTCTTCGTGGAGGAACGACACAGGACCCTGCGCTGTTCTTTTGTCTGCTCGGCCCTCCCCGGGTTTGCTGCTGGTTCTTCCCGGGTTGGCTACCGTCCCTTCCACCTCCATGGAAGGGCGGTTCCCCCTGGCCACTTTCCCCACTTCCGCAGGGGAGCGGCACACCGCCGGCCGGCTCTCTCGGGGGCTGCTCAGGTGTTCCTTCAGATGTTCCCTTAGATGTTCCTGGTGCATGTTGTCTCTCTCCTCCTTTATAGTCCTCTTCCACCAATCCCAACTCTGCTACCCACACGCCGAGCACGCTGCTCTCCTCCAATCAGGAGCAAGATCAGCTCCTGCAGCTCAGTCAATCAAATTGGCGAGAGGCAGCTGCGTAGAAGCTGCTACTCCCTTCCCCGCGCCATATTGTGGGAGAGCAGATGCATAGAATAAGTCCTAATTCCAGCGACTTAGTCTAGTCCGAGTTGCTCCCCACAGAGAGTATGAATTTAGTGTAAATTATCAGACTCTCTCACAATACTGATTCAGTTTATTCAGGAAAGCAGGAGCAGAGCCAGAAGATTTCCCTGTAGTTACTTTTCTGCTGTGCCTTGCCAACTAACATGTGAGAATTGGTCAGGTATAGGACCATCCAGCCTCACAAAAATAGGCATTCTAGAATTCCTCACAACTTTCGGGAAATGGGGTGAATCAGGTAGCAAGCTACAATAGGAGAGAACACAGCAAAATGCAAAAGACAAACTCATTTGATGTTGAGGGCTTGTAGTTTAGTTTTGGGGCTTTTTGGGGGAACCTCTTAAGTTCTATGAGCATCATTGTTTTTAACCTCTAAAATGAAGGACCTGAGAAAAAAGGCCTTTTGGATCTCTTACAGAACTGAAGTCTTCAGTAAGCCTCTGTGGCAGTCTTATTGCTTGATTTACAGTGTTAGAAACTGGACAAACCTTAGGCTGGTGCTGTGGTGTAGCAGGTAAAGTCACCACCTGCAGTGCACTAGTTTGAGACCTGACTGCTTCACTTCTGATTCAGCTCTCTGCTATCACCTGGGAAAGCATTACAAGATGGCCCAAGTGCTTTGGCCTTTGCACACATGGGAGACCTGGAAGAAGTTCCTGGCTCCTGGCTTCTGATTGGCCCAGGGCCATCCGTTGTGGCCATTTGGAGAGTGAACCAGTGGATGGAAGATTCTCTCTCTCTCTCTCTGCCTCTGCCTCTCTCTGCCTCTGCCTTTCTTTCTTTCTTTTTTTTTTTTTTTTTTGACAGGCAGAGTGGACAGTGAGAGAGAGAGACAGAGAGAGAAAGGTCTTCCTTTGCCCTTGGTTCACCCTCCAATTGCCGCCGTGGCCAGCGTGCTGCGGCCGGCGCACCGCACTGATCTGAAGCCAAGAGCCAGGTGCTTCTCCTGGTCTCCCATGGGGTGCAGGGCCCATCCTCTACTGCCTTCCCTGGCCACAGCAGAGAGCTGGCCTGGAAGAGGGGCAACCAGGACAGAATCCGGCGCCCCAACCGGGACTAGAACCCGGTGTGCTGGCGCCGCAAGGCAGAGGATTAGCCTAGTGAGCCGCGGCGCCGGCTGTAACTCTGCCTTTCAAATAAATAAGCAAATCTTAAAAAGAGAGAGAGAGAGAAAGAGAGAGAGAGAGAGAGAGAGAGAGAGAGAGAGAGAGACTGCACAAGTGTCAGGTAGCCCACAAGCACCAAGACATTTGGGGATGAAAAACTAGTAACAATTTTATTCAGCACCTACTATATTTCAGGATCTATGCTTCATGCTTTACATACATTTTTCTCAGTCTTCCATCTGGTCCAGCAAGTTAGGTTTCTTTACTTTTACTTTATAAATTGGGAAAATGTGACTCAAAAAAGATAGATGTCATAATGCAGGGTTAAGGACCGAGACTTTGGGGCTGATACTGTGGTATAGTGGGTAAAGATGCCACCTGCAGTGCCGGAATACCATATGGGATCTGGTTCGAATACCAGCTGCTCCACTTCTGATCCAGCTCCCTGCTATGGCCTGGGAAACAGTGGAAGATGGCCCAGGTGCTTGGGCCCCTGCACCTGCATGAGAGACCCGGAAGAAGCTCCTGGCTCCTAGCTTTGGATCAGTGCAGCTCCAGCCATTGTGGCTGTTTGGGGAGTGAACCAGCAGATGCAAGACCTCTTTCTCTCTCTCCCTCTCCCTCTGCCTCTCTAATTCTGCCTTTCAAATAAATAAATAAATGTTTTTTTAAAAAAAGACCAAAACTTCCAGATGCTTTAATTTTTGAATTTTGACTCTGTGACTAGGGATGTGGAAGTTTACTCAATATTTTTTGCCTTTGTTTCCTCACTTATAAAAGGATTATAACAGTGCTTCCCTCATGGGGCTATTATATATGGTACATGTTATGGAAGTTTTACCTCAATAGTTATGAGATGTTTTGTTAGGGTGGATATTCAAACCCAAGTTTGTTTGAATCTGAAACACATGCTAATTCCTAGACCATTGATTGAAATAACACTGCTGAGACGATGTTGGATTTTAACATGAGTTTCAACAGTAACTGGTGTGCAGGGATACAACATGTTCCCAAACTAGGATTAATTAAGTTTGGAAGCCATTATATTTCACATAAACTATCTGTGAACTTTGAATTAAATCTATGATTCAAGGAAAGTTACAGGATTAAACATAACATTTATAGTATAAAATTTTTTTAAAAAAAGATTTATTTACTTATTTGAAAAACAGCATTACAGAGGAAGAGGGGAGGACATATATATATATATATATATATATATATATATATATAAAGAGAGGGAGAGAGAGAGAGAGAATCTTCCATCCACTGGATCACCCCCTAAAAGGCAACAATGGCTGGGGCTGGGCCAAGATGAATCCAGGAGCCAGGAACTCCATCTTAGTCTCCTACATGGGTAACAGTTGCCCAAGCACTCAAGCTATCATCTGCTGCCTTCCATTGCCATTAGCAGAGAGCTGGATTGGAAGTTGGGCAGCCAGGACTTGAACCAGCACTCATATGGGATGCTGGCATTGCACGCAGCAGCTTAGCCTACTGTACCATAACACCAGCCTCAAGGAAATTATACCTGAAATGACACATACAGTTTGTTTCTCTCAGTATTCTTGTAAGATTGGTATAAAAACTTTACCTTTACACATAGGTAAAATAAGGCACAGGGCACTGCAGGCATTTACTGAATGTTGCATTAAGTGCTTTCATGGACTATAGTTTAGAAGGGCTCCAAACTGAATAGAGAAATGTAATAAAAAACTGTAATGTTGTAATAAGTTCTTCAGTTGTCTGTCTGTTTATTCTTTCTATTTGACATCAATTCTTCTATGTTCTAATCAAGATCCCCTTGCTGAGCCACTTCATTTTATCAATGAGCTGTACTTAAGATCATCTCCTCCAGATTTATATACTTGTTAAGTGCTTTTTTTAAAAGAAATTATTTTTGAGGTGAGAGAACACTCCTATCCATTGGCTCAGTTCTCAAATGCTTTCAATGTTCAGGGCTGAAGCAGGCTAGAGCCAGAGACTGGGAAAATAAACCAGGTCTCCCATATGTGTAGTAAGAATCCAATTAATTGAGACAAAATACTTCTCACTTTTAAAATGTTATCTTAATTTTACTCTGAAAATTTGTAAGAATTCAACTTAGTTTTGTAAACAGATCTCATATGGTTTCAGAGTATAAATAACAAGTCTTGTCTCTGAATAATATTCTATCATCTGTCTATCTAATTTTTCTGTATGAAGTGGAAGTTGGCTGGCAGGTGATAAATAACTTGCTGGATTATAAAGACTACTGTCATTTCTTCCACTTGCTCCAAAAATCAGGTGCGTGAGGAATCAGTTGCTGCATCTTCCAGTAGAGGGCAGTAGAATATGCTCTGTAGTTCACCAATGCTTCAGGAACTGGTTTTCATATTTTGAAAGGAAGTGCTATATCCAGAAATGTTTGAAGACAGAGAGTTGTGAGAGTTTCTGGTGAAAAAAAGCTTAGGGGGATAGGGGTGTTAACATTAACTATTGTTATAATAAGAAACTGTTTCTCAGTACAATTTTTTAAAGAAAATTGGTAATTGGTGACTCAAAACTGCTCATTAGCACATAATCCTATATTTCGATTCTTGTCATTAATTATCTTTTACATTTAAATAATATCTATATTGCATTTTCTTGTGTAATGTGTTTTAGAGAATGTAAATCTGCCCTAAATTTCTAAGTTTATTTAATAACATGAAGTTGTGCCTTATAGTTATTAAAATTTGCAGTTATCAGACAAATCTGTGTCCTGCAATTATTGGTTTATTCAATGAATATTTTAAAAATAACTTTAAAGAAACACCTCAGGGCAGAGATCCTTTCCCAGAGCCTCACATAACAGATATTTTTTCCCCAAAACTGGTTTGTTCATGCCTTACTTGTAAACATGTTGGGATATGCCGAAAGTTTTCTCAGCCCCCCCTCTTTGATCTCACGACTTGTTTGATCATATTTCATGCCCAGTTGCTTACGTATGCACATCTCTAACACCTGCAAACGCCCACACCCCTTGATCCACCTTCCATTGTGGTTATCACTATCTGTGCCAATTCTTAAATTGGAAGACAGAAAGAAAAGGAGGTAAGAAAATGCAGATGCTCTCCCAGATGACAAACTCCTTAAGCTATCCTAGGGTTGGAGACAGACAATTCCAGGTATTTGTGACTCAGCTGCTTCTGAGTCATGTTTATGGCAAAACTGGAACTTGAGGAGACAATCGCAGGGAAGTACAGTGGCCCATGACAGAAGAGCTACAAATGGTATGATGAGTGAAGCCACACACACAGCCATTTTTTTTTTAAGATTTGTTTATTTATTTGTGAGGCAGAGTTACAGAGAGCGGGAAAGACACATAGACAGGACTTCCATTCACTGGTTCACTCGCCTAATGCCACAATGGCCAGAGCTGGAATGATCCAAGCCAGGAGCCAGGAGCTTCCTCAGGGTCTCCCACACGGGTGCAAGGGCCCAAATACTTGGGCCATCTTTTACAGTTTTCCCAGGCCATGACAGAGAGCTGGATCAGAACAGGGGCAGCTGAGACTCTAACCAGTGCCCATATGGGATGCTGGCACCACAGGTGGAGGCTTAACCTACTATGCCACAGCTCTGACCCCACACACAGCTACTTGTAAGAACTGTGCTGGATAACTAAAGCCTACACTGTCTCCAAAGTTATTATTTTTAATTATTATTTTATAATAATTAAAGAAGCTAGATTGTATTATATCCATGGTTCCTTACAACTCAAATTCTTCAAGTAGCCCTTCTTATCTGATTGTTTGCCCAAGTGGTTTGATATAACAATCTCTAACATTAAGCCAACAACTTTTTCTATAATCCCAGGTACTGTAGAAATACGAAAAACAAGGTCCCATTTCTTATGGATTTTATAATTAATTATACTTATGAGTATATATTTATTTTATAAATAATTATACTTTTGAGCATAAGTAAATAGAGAAATGTAATAAAGAATTAAAACTGGTAAAATTAAAGCATAGACAATAAAATTGCTATATGACCAAAACAAGACTGTAAGTTAATTTGCTTCTCTTATCAAAAACAATGTGTGTGGATAATATCCTATAGTGGGATTGGTATAAATGAGATATTGCAAACAGCTGGCCTTCATGCATTTTTTAAAAAGGGCCTCAGATTTATTTATTTAAAAGTCAGAATGACAAGAATAGAGGTGAGGAGGGGGGTGAGAGCTGCATCTTCAATCCACTTGTTCACTCCCTAAATGCCTGCAACAGCCAGAGCTGGGCCAAGCTGCAGACAGGAGCCAGAAACTCCATCAGGGTTGCCTACATGGGTATCAAGGACTTGAGCCATCATCTGTTGCCTCTGAGGTGAATTCACAGGAAGCTGGACTGGAAGCAGAGTAGCAGGACTTGAAGCAGGCAGTCTGATATGGGATGCTGGCATCTCAAGTGGCAGATTAACTTCCTGCACCACAATGCCCACCCCTAGCTGGACTCTGAACATTTGATCCATAAATTTTGACCCTGTCTACAGACAAATTATCAGAGCTGCTAGAAGTTTTGGGGGCTTTAGAAGAAGGGTTTTCAAACATCTCATAGAAAATGTGTATTATGAAAAAAAAATGCCTGTGTTTCAGAACTTTTCACCAACATGAACTTATTTTTTAACTCCATTTTCCATGAACTTCTTTGAAGTAGCCTGGTATACTCATTTTAATGAGTGCTTGAAATTTGATATACCTTTTAGCATACTCAAGACTGATTTTTCTATTTATGTTGAATTCCTATATTTATGAATAAACATAAACACTAGGTGTGACAAGATGTACTCAGAAATAAATTTATCTGTAGAATTGTATTGTGAAATTATCAATGAAATAGCCCTTGAAAATTGTCATGCCAGCATTGTGGTGCAGCAGGTTAAGCTGCTTCCTGTGATGCCAGCATCCCAAATGGGTGCCAATTCTAGTCTTGGCTACTGTACTTCTAATCCAGCTGCCTGCTAATGTGCCTGGGAAAGCAGAGGAGCATGGTCCAAATGGCAGCCTTGGATGTCAACATTTCAGGAGGCAGCTTAATCTACTGCTCCACAATATTGGTCCCCTATTTTTGCTTTTGTTTCCTGTGTTTTGGGTTCTGGCCTGGAAAATTCTTCCTTACTCAAATATCTTGCAATGATTTTCCTATTTTTTATTCTAATAGTTTCAAATTTTCATGTTTAATATTTATGTTTTAATCCATTTTGAGGTGATTTGATTTTTGTACATGGTAGGAGATGTGGTCTAGTTTTATTCTTTTGCATGTGGCTATTCAATTTTCTTAGCATCATTTCCTGAAAAGACTATCCTTCTTCCAATGAATGTTCTTTGGCAAAGATCAGCTGGCTATAAATGTGTGGGTTTGCATCTACTGTCTCTATTCTGCTTCATTACTCAATGGGTCTATCTTTGTGCCAATACCATGCTATTTTCATTATTGTACCTTTGTGGTATATTTCAAAATTGGGTAGCATAATGCATACTGCTTTGTTCTTTTTGCTTGAGATTGTTTTGGCTATTAAGGGTGATTTGTGGCTCCATATAAATTTTAGTAATGTTTTTCTAGCCCTATGGAAAATATCATTGGAATTTTAATAGAGATTACAATGAATCTGTAAATTGCCTTGGGTAGTATACATATTTTAATAATGTTGATTCTTCCAATCCATCAATATAGGCTGTCTTTCCATTCCTTTATGTTCTGTTCAATTTCTTTTATCAATGATTTATAGCTTTCATTGTAGAGATCTTTCATCTCTTTTGTTAAATTTATTCCTGGTACTTTAAATTTGTTGTAATTATTGTAAATAGGATTCCATTCTTGCTTTCCATATGTAATTTATTAATATGAGAAATGCTATATGTATAAAGAATTCAAAAACATTAGCTTTTGGGGTTGTACTGTACATATAAATATATTTTCAAAATATTACAGCAGTCATATTACAGACAATGGATTAAGATATTTTAGAAATTCTGAAAGTAGGAATATGATGTTTTTTAGAATAAAAACCAACTGGAAATGTTAATTTTGTTCAACATCACTGATCAATTCAAAGCAACATTCAGCTTCATATACTAATTTTATTCAGTTTCCATATACTGCAATGGTTTAAATCTAAGTGAACAAGTTAAATCTCTTGTTCTATTTTTTTGTGAATAATAATAAGGCATCCATGATAAATCTGGATGAATTTTACTTCAAGGATTTAAATGGGGGTAGCTTTTTAATTTTTTTCTCTAAAAGAAGACAAGGTTGACATTTTCATACTGATATCACCAATATTTAAATTTTTTGGTATTGCAGGAATACGCAAAATTTTTCAAACTAACACATCATAGGCTAGAGATCATTAGGCCAGCCTCAGAGTTTTCCAGCTTATTTTGTGCACCAATTTTGATAATATAATGTTTATGACAATGTTAAACTTTAATTGAGCCTTTCATTCTTAGATAAGAGATATGGTTAAACAAATCTTGCCCCTCTCATTTCCAGGGAAATGACTTAGTGGAAAAAACCACTCTTCCCCATATTATTTAGGTAACTCACACAAGAGCCTCACTTGCTTTAACTATAACAGTGCCAGATACACAACTTCTAAGTTCAATTCTTTGTCTCATAAATGATTAGCAGACTTGTTTGTACCCATGCCTCTGAGTTTTGACTAATTCCTTCCTTGAGCCAGCATACAACTCTTCCCAAGTGGCTCCTCTGAGAATCAGCTGAACAAAAGAAAGATATTCCTTATTTAACCAGCCTATCACTCCATACACCTGATTCTTTTTTTTTAAAGATTTATTTTATTTATTTGAAAGGCAGAGTTACAGAGAGAGGTAGAGACAGAGAGAGAGAGAGGTCTTCCATTCGCTGGCTTACTCCCCAGATGGCCGCAATAGCTGGAGCCGTGCCGATCCAAAGCCAGGAGCCAGGAGATTCTCCCGGGGTCTCCCACGCAAGTGCAGGGGCCCAAGCACTTGGGCCATCTTCTACTGCTTTCCCAGGCCACAGCAGAGAGCTGGATTGGAAGAGGAGCAGCTGGGACTAGAACTGGTGTCCATATGGGATGCTGGCGCTGCAGGCAGAGAATTAACCTACTGTACCATTGCGCTGGCCCCTCCATCTCTGCTTTTAATCAGTTCTCTACATGGCATCAAGTGCTGATCCGTCCTTTATAGCCCCATGGATGCAGCAGGAATACAAATCAGAAAAAGAGAGAGAGAGAGAGAGAGAGAGAGAGAGAGAGGTGATAGGGGGAGAGAATTTTCAAGTCTATGCATGTATCAAGTCTATTACTGCCTCATTGGCTAACAGAGGTCACATAGGCTAAGCCCACTATTGGTGTGGAAAAATACCACCAAAGAGAAGAATATACATGAAGAAGGGAGAATTAGGATCATTAGAGCAATAAGAAATAGAAGATGAAATAATATTAAATAGGACAATACTGAAATCATTGCAATGTATTATATGTCAGAGATTTAGTCTTCTTAAAGTCCTGGTTAGGGGATATCAGTTACTCTAAATATAATTATGGAAGAAACAATGTCAGTAGAGGGTTAGATAAATGGACTATTGTTCTGACCAGTTTTGGGGGGATTTTTTTCACTGAACTGTGTCTTGATAAAATGTCATTTGCCAAGGAAACAGTCTTCCTCTTTGTTGGCTCTACTGCAGTGGCTCTTAGTAGCCAAGCCATAGGAGGTGGGGCATAGAAGTTTGGCTCTCAGAGAATCTTTGGCAATATTTTGAGCCACTGATATTTATGATAGCTGAAAGAAGGGTGCTACTGTTGTCTAGTGGGCAGAGAACAGGATGCTGCTGCTAAATATCCTGCAATGCACAAGACAGCCCCACCAAGCAGAGAATTATCCCATCAGAATGTCAATGGGGTCAAGGTTGAGAAACATTAATCTGCTGAAAGATGCTATTGATAATGTTTCCAGAAATTTTTTAATTAAATAATTAATTAACTTAAAGGTAGAGAGAGAGAGACAGCTTTCACCCACTGATTTGCTCCTCCAATATCTACAACAGTGAAGGCATGGCTAAGCCAAAGCAAGGAGCCAGGAACTCCACCCAGGTTTCTCACATGGGTAGCTGGAACTATTTTCTACCTCCCAAGTGAATTAGCAGAAAGCTAGTTTGGAAGTAGATGTGGGACTCACTCCAGGCACACTAATTTCAGAAGTGGGTGTCCTAAAGGGCAGTTTAACCTATTGTAACACAATGCCTGACCCCCAAGGATTCTTTTGCAAAATTTTTTTCCTAATTATGTGTCAGAAATATTTGTCCTTCTGATAAGCAGTTGTTTTGCTTAGTCTTTGATCCAAACACTGTGAACTCAATGATCAATTTTTCCATTTTATAGTGGTTATTAGATACTGAGTCTAATTTGCTACTCACCTGTAGCAAATACCCATATGTCAATTTTATATTAGCCTCATTTCTCTCTAGTTTCCTATTAGCCCCACCATTAATTTTTATTAGTCTTTCTGAGATATTGCTAATTTGTAGAATTTTCTTATTTTTAAAAGTTCCCAGAAGCTGTCTTAAATCTTATTTTGAAGAAGTTAGAGGCAATAAATGAATAAATGCATAAAATAAAACAAAGTAATCTTTGTCTGTGATCAAAGGCTATCTCAAAAATAAGTATATAATGAGACTTGGTATTTGTAGCTACTGGAAATGAGCATAAATTCTCAGATCTAAGACTTGGAATTAATTTGAATATTAAAGAAAAAAGACCAAGGAAAATAAAGGGTTGAATAAATTTGAAGTTCTAGTGCTGAACCTATTCAGCACTTCTAGTGTGTCTAACATAGGAACTGCCATATACTAGGTGTCCAATAAATATTTGTTAAGTGAATAAATGAATGAATTCAGTCTGTCTCCATTCTGAGAATGACAGGTAGACATTTTCAAAAATTTCTTCAGAATAGCGTTTGGCACATTCAGATGTTGCTTGGGATGTCCATATCCATATCAGAGTGCCTGGGTTCAAGTCCTGGCTGTGCTCTCAATTCCAAATTCCTGCTAATATACACCCTCTAGGAGGCAGCAAGTGATGGTTCAAGTGGTTTGTTCCCTGCCAGTTATGTGGGAGGCCTGAACTGAGTTCCCAGTTGCAGGCTTCGCCTGGCCCAGCCCTAGTCATTGTGGGCATTTAGGGAGGGAACCTGTTGTTGGGAGCCCTCTCTCTCTGCCTTATCTCTCCATCTACCTGTGTTTTTGCCTCTCAAATAAATAAAAATTGAAACAAAAATTTATATGTTCAAGAAAGTCTTTTCTGACTACACCTGATCTGTTCCTGATGATTAGGATTTTACCCTGACCAGTTGGTGAAGAAATCTGGTAAAGTTATTATTATGTGTTTAGGAGATTTATGTACTGTAACAACTGAATATCTTCTTTCATACTGAATACATTTAGTAGGACAATGGGGAAAATCTTACATGTAGAGTACCCTCAGCATAGTACCGCTGTTTCTTCAAGTTCTAAGGAAGTCAGAGGCAATCTTCTCCAAAACTCTTGCGATGAAGCCATTACAATAGTCTTCTGTCTCAAAGTCACTGTAATAGCTTTATAACTCTAGGATAAAAGACTATAATATCCAGTGGAATTCTGTCATTCATTAAGAAAACAAAAACCTATCCACTACAAAATGGAAGTTAACCAATTAGGGAAGACATTTATAAAGCCAAAAAGGAAATAAAGCCTTTCCATACTCCCTCCACTTATGCCCCAGAAAAAACATCTTGACTGTGCGAGTAAATAGGCTTCAACTAGATAATAGAAACAATAATCGTATTTATACCCATTTCAGTGCTGTTTGAGGGTACAATACTTTATACAAAGAATGCTTTTCTGTATATGAGACAATAAGCTGTTCGTTTTGTTTATTTATTTAAATCTTGATTTTTAACAATTTGCTTGCAGGACTTACATGCTGGAGATTGAGCTTGGTACTGATGACTTTCTGTGATAATGCATGAGATATTTTCAACCTATCCCTCCCCATTATGGCCCTGTGAATATAAAATACTTACAGGGATTCCAATAATTTATGGTTGTCCCTACTTCTCTCATATAATCTTAATACCTTCTTTTTTAAAGGCTTATTTATTTACTTATTTATTTATTGTTTTACATGGAATGTTTCATTTAATACTTATAACAACTTAGTGACCTGAATGATATAATTTTCCTCATTTTACAATTGTAGAAACTGAGGATCATCCATGTAATAGGAAAGGTAATCAAGCAGATAATTATAATCAAGTTTTGGTAAATGACACGACAAGAATAAGTGCTAGTATGAGAGCTCAAAAGAGAAAAGTAGCCTGGTTTAGGAAATCCAAGAAAATGTCCATGGTATATAGCATTTTTACAATTATTTATTTATTGAAGGGCAGAGTTACAGAGAGGCAGAGGCAGAGAGCCATCTTCCATCTGCTGGTTAACTTCCTAAATGGCTGCAATGGCTGGAGCTGGGCCAATCCGAAGCCAGGAGCCAGGAGCTTCTTCTGGATCTCCTACATGGGTACAGGGGCCCAAGTATTTGGGCCATCTTCTACTGCTTTCCCAGGCCATAGCAGAAAACTGGATTGGTAGAGGAGCAGCTGGAATACAAACTGGATCCCATATATGGGATGCTGGTACTGCAGGCTTTACCTGCTGTGCCATAATACTGCCTGGTAGATAGCATTCTAAGAATGAATTCTCAAGACTATCCATGCTAATTCTAGAGTATAATGTGATATCACACTCATGATTGTGTTCTTTTAGATGGTAAAGAGAATTTCTCATTGTGTAACTAACACTTCTAGCTAGTTGACTTTGAGTTAATTTAAAAAAGAAAAAGAGAAAGAAGTCATCTGGGTGTCCCAATAGTCAGGTGAGTCCTTTAGAAGCAGAGATAGTTTCTCCAGTTGGTACCAGATTGGAAAATTGGAGGAAATCATGTTGGTTCAATTCACTGATGTTTAGTTTGAACTTGGAGTCTGCCGTATGACGAAGACCTAAGAGCAGCCTCTGACAGCTGCTAATGACACCTGCTGCTAGCCAGTCAGGAACTTCATCCCCAATCACATGGAAATTATTTTGCTGGTCATCTGAATGAGCTTGGAAGAGGATTTTGCTCAAGAACCTTCAGAAAATGGCCCAGCATGACTGGTAGGTGGAGTAAGCTTTATGAGCACCTAAGCAGAGAATCCAGTTGAGACTAGCTTAGACCTGTAGCCTATAGAAATGTGCACTAGTAAATGAATGTTGAGTTTTGCCCTATGTTTGTGATAATATGTTATGCAGCAATAGAAACCTCATATAAATTCACTGCATTAGTGACTTTAAACCAAATGAATGATAAGTAGGAAACAGATGGTGATGGTGATTATAAAGAACATAAGGTTTCATGATAATCTAACTATATAGGCAAAGTCTTAGATCATGGAAAGTTTCAACAGTTCAAAGAAGCTTAATATGGCTAGACTATGGAGTGTGTGTGTAGGGGGTGAGAGAGTGATTGAAGGGAAGTAGGGATATGAGATAAACCTGGAAGAAGCTGAAGAAGAGAAAAGGGGCAAGGTTAAAAGGATGTTATAAACTGTGCAAAAGACTTGTATCTATGCTCTGAGATATTGGGTAGGGAGGGTTTACTGAGCATGAAGTGTGGGAGGAACATCTGGGCTGGGTCTTCCCCTGGTAATATTGGTTCTGCAGAGATGTTTATTTCCCCATCTTGTGTGATGCTGGTGTGGGAAATCTGCACTCTATTTTTCAACCCTTTGTCATTTGGATTTTTAAAAAAGATTTATATATTTATTTGAAAGAGTTACACAGAGACAGGAAGAGACAGAGAAAGAGAGAGAGAGAGTTAGAGTTCTATCTGCTGGTTCACTCAGATGGCTGCAACAGCCCCTGGGCTGGGACAGGCCAAAGCCAGGAGCCAGGAGCTTCATGCAGGTCTCCTACATAGGTGCTGGGGCCCAATTCACTGCTTTCCCAGGCCACCAACAGGGAGCTGGATCAGAAGTGGAGCACCTGGGACCAGAACCAGTGCCCATATGAGATGTCAGCATTGCAGGCTGCGGCTTCACCCACCACACCACAACGCTGGCCCCGCCATTTGGCTTCTCATCAGATTCTGCCAATGGGAGACACTGGTTGGAGTTGGAGTTGGAGTTAGAAGGAAGGAGGAGAGAAAAGGATGCCCCCATGTGTCTTTTCCTGGCAGTCTCTCCTGCAGAAGGGAAGGCTTGGGATCCAACCTCCAGCTTCTTTTTCACCCAGTATGAGGCTCCTCTGGTTTCTCACAAGTGCCACCAGCACCAGTCTTGACAAGGCTGTCTCTGAGGTTTGATCAATAACCTTGAGTAGGAAGGAGGTGTGCTTTTTCCAGTTCCAAGACTCAGGTAACTTCACCTCCTTACTCTTGTTAGCCCTGCCCTACCCCTACCCCTGCTGCCATCTCTGGGGATGGTAGTTGTCTTCTCAATTACTGATATTTGGGGAACATACTGTCTCATTTTTGTTCTTTCAGCTTTCTCACACCTGCTTAACCTGTTCTCTTTGTTACATTTTCTTTATTTGAAATCCCTAGAGGGGTTTCTGAATTTCTCTCTGGTCTTTGATTGGCATGTGGTTCAGGTTTCTCTTACATATACTTGTTTCCAGCCTGTGGAGATTTCACAGGCTTGCCAGCTATCTCAATTGCACCTGTATGATATGGAAATATTGTGTTGCCATGGCATGCCTCTGGGATGCTGCAACTGCCGCTTCAGTTTCCTTGCTTCTGCCATTATCATTCTGTCCTGTCTGTGCCATGTTGAGAGTTGTTGAGGTTGATTTCTTCTGAGAGGAGGAGCGTGGTGGGGTCAAGAGGCGCTGAGTCACCACACAGACCCCAGGAGTCGGGTGAAAGCAGGCCAGAGGCCAGCAGCCTGCAGACTCGTTTATTTCAGTTGGTACAACAGTTTATATAGCCAAGGCAGCCAATCCGGTCAAGGGGCAGTCTATGCCCTAACCAATCACAGCCTGTTGCCAGGCAGGCTCCGAAGCCATCCAATCACAGCCTGTTGCCAGGCAGGCTCTGTTGCCCGGTGGGTTTCAAAGCCATTCCTGAGCAACTGACGCTCGCTTGCCAGTGGCCATCTTGGTACGGCCTTCTCATTCCACCACATTTTCCCCTTTTTGTTTATTTTTGAGCAACGGAGGCATGATTCTTGGCCATATCATTGTTGACCCCGTTTCTACGTGGTCTCCCTATGCAGCTCTGCCTGTCTTAGGTTGTCCCCCAGGGGATCTTACCCGTCGTTGACTAACCAGCATTCAAAACAAGAGACCACAGGATTGCTTGCTCAGATAGGGGTAGGAATGAGGAACAATGGTAATCAGGAATGGTGTGACTGCACACAGGCTGTGGGCCGTTTGAGTGGCTGACCAGAGCTAGTGGGGTATAGAACACTAATGGATGTGGCTATGGGCAGATTCTCAGGGTAGGATGATAGGGGAGATGCGCCTGCTACAAGGCAGATTCTCAGTCTTGTTCAGCTGGTTCTCGTTGGCTGTCAGTTGCAGGCTTGATGCTTCTGGCTGGTACCCAAATGGGCTGTTCCACATTCTCTGGAAAGACACAAGCATATCCTTGACCTTTGGCTAACAGAAGCCTTTTTACAGGCATTTGAATCCAGGGCCTGAATTTTGCATCTACTCCTACATTTATGGAATATGAGAGTTTCCAGGGAGACACTCTGTGGGGCTGAGAATCAGCTGCCTGGTTCTCATAAGCAGTTCTTTTGCCTCTGCTCCTTGATGGGATTTTTCTCCCTGGGCTTTTCTCTGGGATGAGCACATAGTTCTCCTTGTCATGAGATTCACACCCAAACTTCATAGTAGGACATGGTCTTATCTTAAGAGATATTGATAGTTAAGTTTTTAAAAATTTCATTTTTCTCATTCTTTCCCCAATCTGCGAACTATTTTCTGAGGTCTAGTGTGTGTGGTCAGAGGGCAGAGGTGGAGAGAAAGAGAGAAAAATATCCTAGCACATAGGTTTCTAAACTTCAAGTCCTCTAAGGCCCACAGATTTTGAAATTGAAAACTTGTATCAAAGTTTAACTCACTTGTTGCCTGAGTTCTTCTGTATCACATTTCTTTCCTGAGGCAAAATGTTGGCTGCCCCAAGATGTGGGAGGAAGGTAAGAATTACCAGAAACGTAAAGTGCATCTGTTAGCTTTAAAAATAGCATCCTACCCCAGATGTTTTCATTCAATGTTTTTCCCTTGACTTCCCACCCTTCCATCTCCACCCTGCTTCTGCTTCCTAGACCTTGGTCTGGCCTAGGCAGGGCACCCTCTGTACATTTTCATCAACAGATTCACCATATTCAGACTGTTGTTATCTTCATAGTAAAGTGTGAGAAGCTTGACCATGGGAAAAATGTTCAATTCTTTATCTGCAGTCTCTAGGACACAGCCTGGCATAGAAGGGGTACATGAAACTGAGGAGAAATGAATCTCTGATTAAAAAAAAAAGATTTATCCAAACTCTCAGTACTAAAGACAATGTTTAGCATTCACATAGCATGGCCTGCCCCTGATCTGCTCTTAGCAGTTTAGATGCACTGACTCATTCTGACAGTAATTGTTTACCAGGGTGTCTCTTGTTATCCTCATTTTACAGATAGGGTAATGGAGGCAGAGAGGTTCAGCAAGTTGCCCAAGATCACACAGTAGCAGGTGAAAGAGCCATGATTTGAATCCAGGTAATTTGGCTTTAGAATCTACACTTCTAGTCACTAGGCCATGCAACCTCTCACATGTTGTATTGGCTTTTTGTAAGGAGAGAGCACACTCTTGTGTAAAGGTTTCAGATTTAATTTTTAAATTCAACTGGTCTAAAATGCTTCCAAGGAGGTATAGAAAGAAAAAAATAGGAATATGGATTGTTATACCCATTATTAACAAGGATAATTTATTGACACATTTTCCTTAAATGTACCATGTGACAGAAGGACAATCTTATCACTGTCACATTTGGGTCACTGAGGTCAAGGTGCTTATGGGTCATGTTCTGTCCTAAATATTGAAGAGAACATAGCCTCCAAGGAAGAAAAAGGAGCAAGGAACTGTATATCTGGAAAAATAATCCTTATTTATAAGGTATCTTTTTTAAAAAGGCAGAAGAAGAATATAGTAGGCATCTTTCCAGTGACCTGTTCTTTACAGAGAAGAGAAATGTAGAGTAATTCAGTTTTCATTTATTTCTCCAGAGCTACCAAAGTGAAGTTAACTGGTAACTCTAATGAAATAGCCACTGTAGTAGAATTTAAATTGATTATTGAAAGTCTTAAAACAAACATGTCTTCATATAGAAATTTAACTTATTCCTTCATTAAGTTTAAATATAAAAATTTTATATTAATTGCCATGATGAATTTTGAGTAAATATGAGAGATTTGGACAAATTTTCAGAGCAAGTAATAATTGAATTCAAAAGCTTTTTCTTCACTTTATTACTTATTATAACACTGAAAATCACGCAAATTTTGGTGATCGATTCTCCTTTACTATAAAATGTGATAATGATTATTATAACTTCACTTTTTAAATTCTGGTAACTAACTTCCTTATTGTTCAATATTAAATATATCTACTTGCAGCTAATGTGCCATCATGGAAATATTTCTCACTTAAATTAAAATAAGCATTCACAAATCACCATGGAAGAAACCATCCAGATTGAAGCACTGAGTCTTGAAAACAAATAAAGGTCCTTTGGCCCATTTTGGACAAAGAACACACACACATTCATTTAATCATTTATTTAAAAAGTGTTGAGTTCCTATTATATACAAGGCAAAGGCTGATATGTTAACAATGTATATTAGAATATGATAATAAATAAAGATTCTAAACAGGAGCAGTCCATCAATTAATTTATGCCCTAGTAACCAGTTAAGTTAAACAATGGGTGCTGTCCAGTTAAGGCTCTTAAGTCACCCCAAATCTTGGTAAATAGTATGCACTGTAGTTATAGTTATACTTCTGTTTCCAACCCTAATAAATAATAACACCCCATCAAGGTGTTAAGACCCCAACTAGTTACTACTAAGGGTGAAAAAGTAAGCAGATAATATAAGCCAGATCTAATTTTTTGTCTGATTATTGGTGAACATTTGACATGGTATGTAACTACATTAAGTACCTAGCAGAAATGCATATCAAAATACCATATTTAATATGTATGTATTGTTAATAATAAATGACATAAAAGAAAGTTAATGTGGAAATTTCATTAAGGAAATAGTAGTCCACATTATCTGTATATAACTTTCCTACTACTTATTAAACTGAAATATTTACCATTTTTGTTTCATATGTGTATTTTACAATATGAGAAATGTCATGTAAGATTGAATCATTTATTTTGTGATGAAATTTGGAACTGCAGCAGAATGTTGGATTTATTCTATTTTATTTCAAAAACCATTAAAGCCATGAATAAGGGTAAAAATTTTAAAATGGAACTAAACACATTAAGTCACAATTCATTATTTTTACAATTCTTTATATTAAGCTATTCTACTGTATAGGTATAAAATTCCTTTATTATGGAAATCCTTGGTGGTGTCTTCTGTTAATTGAATTTAGTCTAGAAAAATTATATTTTAATTGATTATGGTTCCTCTTTTTATGTACAGGATTGATGATAAAGTTCAATTGATTTTAAGAATTACTATTAGATAAAAATAGTTTTTGTGATCTCTACATGAAAACTTTTGAGCTTTGTCCTCTCAATTAAACATAATAGTAATATTCCCCATAGCGTTTATAATATGGCAGAGACTTTTTGAAAGTAATTGAAATATGTTAATGAGAAGAGAATATTTTCATGCTAAAACTAAATGTTGGGAGTTCGTACATTACTAAAATGATTGTTTTTCTTTAAATAAGGACAATGACCTATATTTTTATTTGCCTAGAAGTTTGAAAATTGTTAACTGTAGAAAAGTTAGTACAGTGTGGAACCAATCAGATTTCTTGACACATACAAATTTATATGAACCAAACTTACATCAATTACCCCTGGCCTTTGCAACCTAGAGTCTCTTGTTTCCAGTATCTTAACTAAAGGACAGTGAAGCTGTAAGAACAAGCTCTGAAAAAAGGAAGCATCTTAAAAGTAAAAATCTTCTCTTTCAATCTGGTTTTGTTTTCTTTATTGAACACAGACCTGAATGCTTTTGTGCCTCCAAAGGATTAGAACACAGTTATCAGGTGGGTAGAAGCACAAAAGTAGAAGAGAATGACTCTCGTTTTAACCACACAATCATTGGCCACCAGCATTTCAAGGGACCTGCACTAGATCCCTGGACTCATCTCCTGACTCTGAGGGGCAGGACTTCCCAGAAAGATTACTGGTCCTGTTCCCATACTTTTCTAGGCAAAACAATGCTAGTATTTTCCATTAAGAGCCTGACAGTGGCAAAACTACCTCTCCTCTATCAGTCCTACCCTGACCCATTAAACGCAGTTGGCTTCTTCAAACTGCTAGGTTGGTGATATGAGAATGGACAGACGAGTTCATTTCCTATCCTTTTAGTATTATGCTTTCTGAGTACCTTCTAAGGGAAGTGGGGGTAGTGTGGATATAGGGGGGAAACGAGCCTGGGAACGGATGGGAACATCATAGAAAGGAGAGAGCTTTCTGGAATTAGATACCACCAAGGCACTGGTAGTTAACTGGGCTAGGGGTGACCAAAATTTTGGAACTGCTTTCAATTCTAGGACAAATGTCCATTACTGCCCTTTACAGTCCCCCAAAAATCTTCTAATAGATTAATTTTCAAATTGTTCTATTTAATGGAAAGAGGCACTCTTAAGTTACAGGGAGTCAAGAAAAACTGGAGCCATAAGTACTGGTGGTAGGTTCCAGTTTGGTCATGCTTTCTATGTAGTTGGACAAGAAAGTGCATCAGTTAGATGTGAAAAGCATGTGCTGCCTCTCCAAAGTCCAGAGGTGCTTAAAAACTGTGATGTATATAATTCAGAACAGTAAGTTACGTGCACGAAAGGAGTTTATCATAACATAAAATTAAAAAGTGACAATTCCATTACACAGTTACACTGCTGTTTTCCTTTTTTCTTTCTTTTTTTGTTTTTTTTTTTTCTTTTTTGTTTCATTTTTCATTTCCATTTTTGTTTCTTAAGGAGGATTGGGGGAAGGGTAGAGATTTGGTCCACTGAAGATTAGTCACCCTCAATGATATATATTAGAAAAAATATCAGCAGCAAGACTCTCTGGAAATAGATTCTGTTTGATGTAGCTAGTCTGTCTTTTCTGTTTTGCCCTCTTTCACGGCAGCCTCTGAAGTTTTCCGCAGGGGGGCCTTCTCCGAGGTGGCATGTCCTTGGCCAGAATCCGCTGCTCCACCGTTTTTATGAGTAGTGTGTTTTTCCAAGTAGTTCAGCATTTCACTGAGGACTGTTTGGAAAGTGCTTAGAGCTGCACATATTGCTGGAGTCCCAAAGCCATGAGTGATCAAACTGGAAATGAGAAATGGTAGGAAAAGAGAAAAGAATAATTTGTAGCATGATGTGAAACAGCAAATTCTCCTCCTTTAATCCAGAGTATTCAGTTAAAGAGGCATTTATTGTGTCCTAAGTGGTTCTGAGCATCATGGATGACACAGAACAAGTCAAAGTATCACCCTCTGACCATGAGATTTAGAACTGGGCAGTGCTGTGGCACAGCAGGTTAAGCTGCCATCCGTAGCACAGTCATCCCATATGGGCGTTAGTTGGAGTCTTGGCTGCTCCATTTCCAAACCAGCTTCCTGCTGGTGCACATGGGAAAGCATCGGAGGATGGCCCAAGTCCTTGGACCCTTGTATCCTTGGGAGAGACCCAGAGGAAGCGCCTGAATCCTGGCTTTTGCCTGGTCCAGCCCTACCTGTGTGGCCATCTGGGGGAGTGAACCAGTGGTTGGAAGAGCTCTTTCTGTCTCTCTGTCTGATTCTGACTTTCAAATAAATATCTGAGAGGCAGAGATACAGATAGAGGGAGAGACAGAGAGAAAGATTTTCCATCCACTGGTTCACTTCCCAAATGGCTGCAATGGCAATCCTAAGCCAGAAGTCAGGAGCTTCCTCCATGTCTCCCACATAGGTGAAGGCCCCCAAGCACTTGGGTCATCTTCCATTGCTTTCCCAGGCCATAAGCAGAGAGCTGGATCAGAAGAGGAGCAGCTAGGACATGAACCAGTGCCCATATGGGATGCCGGCACTGCAGGCTGAGGCTTGACTTACTACACCACAGTGACAGCCCCATAAAATAAATCCTTAAAAAAATTTAGACTCTATTTGAAAGAAGACTGATCATTAATAGACTTAATATGCATTGGTTTCTAGCTTGTCTGAGTATTTAACATATAACTTGACTTTCCATCTAATTAGAAAGTTCAGCTTTCTATGTGTGGGAATCATCTCACTTTCAAAAATGGTATACATGCTTGTATAGACAAAGACTACATAAGAGTAAATCGTGACCAACTGATTGTGCCTGATGACTTCATTCTTCTCTTTTATACTAACACAGTTTTGCTTGGCCATGCTATCAATCATCCGGAGGCTATGTTTCTGAGCTTCTGTTGCAACTAGGTTTGGAGGTGAACTATGAAGAGAAGTGATATATTCAATTTCCATTTGCTCTAAGTTCCTCTGAAAACAGCCATGCATTTTATACAGATGGTGGCAGGGATTGAGCAAGATGAAAGGAACCTATTT
This sequence comes from Oryctolagus cuniculus, assembly GCF_051225735.1. Taxonomy (NCBI): domain Eukaryota; kingdom Metazoa; phylum Chordata; class Mammalia; order Lagomorpha; family Leporidae; genus Oryctolagus; species Oryctolagus cuniculus. Next base: position 119,268,150 of record NC_142871.1, read on the forward strand.
ACCTCCAGACTCCTAAACAGTAAAGAAACAACAATCTATCTTACATTGGTCACTTTACGTTTGGATCATGGACTATAACCAACTAATAATTGTAAACTAGTATGGAAATGTAGTGAATATTGTGGTAATCTCAATAGACGTAGCCTTTCTAACCATGTCAACTTTTCATCTCTGGATGAACAAATACATAACTGTAGATTCACTCTTTTTGTGAACAGAAACTACCCAGATTATTTGTTTCAATTATTCCAAATTGAAACTGCAAGTTTGCTCCCTATAACTTACATCTTATAATAATATAGAAAAATCATGCTGTCATATGTTATGCACATGTTATAAAATCTACAACATTGTAGATAAATATATTGTACATTCAATAAGTGAAGGCATTAACTGCTTACAACTCTTAGGTTTTTATAGTTATTATGATATTAGCAGTTTCAAAAAATCAGAGTGCCATCCTTCATAATATATTAACTACCCACTTTAGAGTATATGATTTTTAATCTGTCAAAATAATGATTTTTAAAATAATGCAAATGAGGGATTTGAAGTCTAAGGGAGCCTTCTGATATACCTTAATGGAGGTAATAGTCATATCTACCATGTGAGTTATTGCTTACATTAATCAGTGCTAAGTGCACAGATGATGCCAGATCTATATTAAGTGCTTGATAAATGATAGATGTTGTGATATATTCATGGTGAGGGCAAAATTTTCTGTGTATCATCATTATATTCCACAGATGACTGTCATCTCTTCTCTGAGTATTTTACAAAGCTCGTAAGTTAAAAAGAAGATACAGGAACTTCAGTCTCAGATTATTTACAAAGTTAAAATGATCAGTGTTTGGAAAATCATGGGTACAAAATTTGTAGTATAAGACATTATAGTTCAAATATATTTTATCTTTTCTGCAGTGCATTGCTGAGCAGAAAGACTGATTTTAGCTTCATTTCTATAATGAGACAACTAGAAGGGAATACAAATGATTTGGAATCTGTCATGATGACTAGAAAACAAATGAAATTGTTTGGAGTGGTGGAAGAATTAACTGAGGTTCCCCGCCCCCCAGAAAAAGAAACTGAGTGAATTCAACTATTGATGTCCAAAGTGCTTGGTTCTAGGTACAAACTGTGTGTTTTCTTAAGCTGAATTCCAGTTTAGTGCTCACTGTACTATTACATGGATTTTATTTTCATTTAAGTTGGCATCTCCTTTTGGTTGTGACTCACCTTTTCACTGATATCTGTATATGCAGTATTTAGTTTCAATAGGGTTAATATTAAACTTAGTTGCCAGTAGTTGAGTTCTGAACATATTCCAGGCTCTGCTCTAAGTTCTTTATCTGCGTCACCTATATATACTCCTATCTATAATACTAAGAAGTAGATATCATTATTTCCATTTTGCAGATAAAGAGCTGAGGCCCAGAGAGATTGCCTGAGAAACTGGTTGTACTATGTTGCCTTTGCATCTACATTTGTCTCAAGCTGAGGGTATGTTATATTCCTCTTTGAGAAATCACATTTCTGTTGACTGTTTTAGCTCAGTTTCTATGACCTATCTTTGCTCTGCAGACAGCCTTGTAAGCCTACAAGATGATGATTCTTCGAATTTACTTTCCTAAGAGAAGAGTTTTTAAATATCAAGTGCAAAGTACATAGGTTTGTATGAATGCTGTAGTCACCCATGTTGAGAAAAGATTTATCATCATAATGAAAAATTCCTCTTAAGCTGATATCAATTCTTGGTTGATAGATTTTCTTGCTTCCAAATGGCTATCTGTTCATTAGTATATTGTATTGTCATTTTGCTCTGGATTTGTCCTTTGGGCGTACATTGGCTCTGATCTTAGGCACTTTTTGAGTTAGAGGAAGTTATTTATCTTTGTACAGTGACATTGGTTTAACAGAACATCTGCAAGTTGTTTTCCAACCTAAGTTTTAGTTGAGGGATATTAATGCTTATACAGCTCTTCTTAAAACCAAGATATACACAGAAACTTATGGAAGTTGAAAGTGGACTTAAACAGAAAACTCTAAAATCAATTGTGAAATATTCAATGTAAGAAAAGTAAGTGCTTCAAGTATCATCTTTCAATAAGAAAACACTATGTAAATTATTAAAATTGCCATAACATTTCTTGCACATCAGAAAACATGATACTAAGTTACAAGGCATAGTCTTTTCTAGCAGTCTTCAGTGAAGTTTATTTAATTCAAATAAAGAGATTTAATGTTCTGGAATAGTGCAAAAAGAAAAAGTGTGCTATTACAGGATGATTAAAAGGAATTCCAGGGAGTATTATGCTATTCTGTTAGCCCCAATCACTCCAGAAATAGGTGTATATCTCATTCCTGGTGATATACAAGAAAGGAGAGGATGATTAATGGAAAAATAAAAGTAGAAATGGCAAGACTGACTTTCAGTCCTAGATGTGAAATAAAGTAAGATCACCTGTAAGGTAACAAACCATAGTAATATATGTAATAGTAATATATATATCAAAATAACTTTTGATAATGGAGATCAGTTTTACATTTGGAAAGTCATAATTTTAAGCTGTAAGTTTATCATCTGGGTTAAATAGTAACCATGATGTTTGAGGTAGGTAGTCAAAATATAAAAGTAGAAGTTCTTCTAAATTGAAATTAATCTAAAACCTTATTCTTAATGAGGAAATTGAAAGATAAAACTAAGGGTGGACACTTGGTGCAGCAGTTAAGATGCCGCTTAGGATACCTACATTCCATATCAGAGTGCTTGGATTCAAGTCCTGGTTCCACTTCTAGTGATTCCAGTTTACTGCTGATGTGGAAAGCAAGAGGTTATGGCTCAAGTATTTAGGTTCCTGAACACAAATGGGAAACCAAGAATGAGTTCTGAGCTTTTGGCTTTGGCCCAAACTAGCCCTGGGTACTGTAGGCATTTTGGATGTGAACCAAGGGATGGATGATATCTGTCTGTCTTTCCATCTCTTATTCTGTCTTTCAAGTACATTTTTTAAAAATAAAAGTTTAAAAACCCACTTCTTAATTAAAAAGAAGAGACAAGTAGCATTGTGTTAGATATGTCTATCTGAGTGACACATTTTTTAAAGAAGATTTATTTATTTGAAAGGCAGAGTTACACAGAGAGAGGGGTAGAGAGAGAGAGAGAGAGAGAGAGAGCTCTTCCATCTATTGGTTCACTCCACAAATGGCTGCTGGGCTGGTCTGAAGCCAGGTTCTGGGCTGATATGAAGCCAGGAGCCAGGGTCTCCCACACAGGTGCAGGGACCCAGCTACGTGGGCCATCTTTCACTGCTTTCCAAGGCACATTAGCAGGGAGCTGGATTAGAATTGGAGCAGACAAGACTTGAACTGGTGTCCATATGGGATGTGGGCCTTGCAGGTGGAAGCTTTACCCATAACCCACATGATGCATTTCTAATGTTTTTGCTGAGCTGGCACGTGGCATAGTAGATTAAGTCACCACTCAAGATGTTCACATCCCATATCATAGTGCCAATGAGAGTCTCAGTTCCTTAGCTTGCAATCCAGCTCCCTGATAATGCACCTAAGAAGTAGCAGATGATGATGGTTCAAGTTCCTGGGTCCCTACCACTCAGATGGGAGACCAAATAGAATTCCTGGCTCCTGTATTCAGCTTAGCCTGGCCCCAGCTGTTGAGGCCGTCTGAGGAGTGAACCACAGGGTAAAAAGTCCGTCTGCCTCTCCCTTTCTCTCTGTCATCTGCCTTTGGAATAAATACATCTCATTTTTAAATTTTTTTATTTTTAGTTTTTAAGATAAATTTATTCATTAGAAGGTCAGAGTTACTGAGAGGCTGAGGCAGAGAGAAAAAGAGAGGTCTTCCATCCACTGGTTCACTCATCAGATGGCTGCAACCATTAGAGCTGCACTGAACTTAAGCCAGGAGCCAGGAGCTTCCTTCAGGGCCCCCATGTAGGTCAGGGGCCCAAGGATTTTTGCGATCTTCTATTGCTTTCCCAGGTTGTAGCAGAGAGCTCGATCAAAAGTGGAGCAGTTGAGACTTGAACCGGTACCCATGTGGCAGCTTTACCTGCTATGCCACAGCACTGGTCCCTCATTTTATTTTATATACTTTTATTATGCTGGGCAGAGGCAGAATATACAAATGTACTTCCAAGACTCATTTCTTTACTGCAAGCAATTATCTCTTCTATTACATTATTTTTGTAAGGTTCTTCTCAGGTTTACCTTCCTTTAATGCTGAAACATATGATGGTCATTTGTATTTGTGTACCTTTGTGTATCCTTCCTCTTTCTAGCCCATCTAAATTCTATTCACCTTTTAAATCTCCTTTGATAATGAAGACCAAGAAGAGTTGCTTTCCAAGTCCTTTGCTTAAGCTATTAAAAAAAGTTGTGCTCTTGCCAAAGGATAGAAATTTGCAGAACTGGTGAGAGGACTTAAATGGAGTTCTGGGGAAAAAGGAGTAACATCCCCCCAAAAAGAATAACATTATATCCAAAAAGGATATGAAACAAGAGTACACAGAAGACAGCAAAGAGAGGCTAATCTGTGGCTAAGGTCTCAGCAAAAAGAGGACAAGGAGTGGGAGCAATGTGGGTAGCATTAGAAAGAGCACAAGTGATCATCAAAGAATACCAGATATTAACCACAAATGGAAAATGAGATGTTATGTGTTTCCGCAAAAATCTGTGGTTTGGTTTAATGAAGTATTCAAAGACACACACAGAGAAAAATTTGTGGTTTGGGCATGCTACTATAAATCAATAATCAAAAGTTATAATCTAATCTTAAAAATAGTACAGAGTCTGTTAAGACACATTCCAACCAAACCACAGGCCAGCGACAGCAATAACAAAAGTATATGTGGATGAAGGGAAATGGTTTGATAATATCCAAGACCCTTCCTTGATAAAAATTTTTCAATAGTTTAGGAGTAGAGGAAATCAAACTAAACATAAGAAAGGCCATATATGACAAGCTCACGCTAATATTATACTTAATGATGAAAAGCTGGAAACTTTCCAGCTATGATCATGTACAAGACATTGGTGTCCACTGTCACCATGTCTATTTAGCATAGTTCTGGAAATTCTGACAGGAGCAAGTAGGAAACAGAAAGAAATGAAAGGCATTGGAATCAGAAAAAAGATGTTCAATTGTCTCTGAAGACAGCATTATTTTTATATAGACAATATAAAAACTGCAGTAAAATACTGTTAGAACTAAGGAGTAAATTTATTGAAGTGGCAGATACAGAAATATTTCATTTTTATATACTGACAACTAACTATGCAGAAAAGAAATTAAGAAAGCAATCCTGTCTATAAGATAATTTTTAAAAAATGGAGAGAGTTCAGTCTCAGGAAGAGTTAGGGAGAAAATTGCAGAGGAAACACTATGCAAATTAGAGGGACACAATGGACCTACTTGGAAGGCATGGATGCCCACAACTCAGGACCACAGCAGCCGAGAGCCTATGCACCGGCGTTGCAGAGTGAAGTAAGACCAGACTGCAGCAGCCGAAGCCACTGGTGATAAAGCTTCCTGGCCACATCCACCACACATCTCTAGATATTCACTGCAAGCAGACACTTCACTTATCTACAGAAGTGTAATACAAAGATAAAGCCACCACAGAGGAAAAAAACAAAGAAACCAAGGAGTAGCTCCACAAATGCCAAATAACAAATGCACCAATTCAAGAAACAAGAATAAGGAAGACAACGTGATACCCCCAAAGGAACACAACAATTAAATACTAGATTGTGAAGATGATGAGATTGAATAAATGCAAGAAATGGAATTAAAAAAATTGATCATAAGATTACATAGATGTATGGGGGCTGGCGCCGTGGTTCACTTGGTTAATCCTCTGCTTACATCCCATATGGGCTCCGGGTTCTAGTCCCAGTTGCTCCTCTTCCGGCCCAGCTCTGCTGTGGCCCAGGAAGGCAGTGGAGGATGGTCCAATGCTTGGGCCCTGCACCCACATGGCAGACCAGGAAGAAGCACCTGGCTCCTGGCTTCAGATTGGCCCAGCGCTGGCCGTAGTGGCCATTTGGGGAATGAACCAATGGAAGGAAGACCTTTCTCTCTGTCTCTCTCACTGTCTGTAACTCTACCTGTTAAATAATAATAATAAAAAAAGATTACATAGATGTAATCAGAACCAAATACACAAACTACTGAAATCTGTACAAGACATCAAAGAAAGTTTCTCCCACGAAATTGAGATCTTAAAGAGAAATCAAAATGAAATGAAGAATTCAATAGAAAAAATAAGAAATGCAGTGGAAAGCCTTATCAACAGAATTTGTGAGGCAGAAGAAAGAATATCTGACTTAGAAGACGAAGCACAGGAAATTATACAGTCAACCAAAAACAAGAAGAGGAAAATAGAAAACTAAAAAACACTATTGGGAATCTACAGGATACTATCAAATGACCCAACATACAGGTTGTAGGAGTTCTTGAAGGTGTGGAAAGACAGAAAGAATTAGACAGCATTTTTAGTGAAATAATAAGAGAAAACTACCCTAATTTGGAAAATGAAAGGGACATCCAAGTACAGGAAGCACATAGAACTCCCATTAGACAGGAACAGAAAAGATCTTCACCATGACGCATTTTAATTAAACTCATCACAGTAAAACATAAAGAAAAGATTCTAAAATGTGCAAGTGAGAAATGCCAGATTACTTTCAGAGGATCTCCAATTGGACTCACAGCACACTTCTCATCAGAAACCCTGCAGTCTAGGAGAGAATGGTGAGATATAGTCCAAGTCTTAAGAGAACAGAACTGTCAACCCAGAATACTATATCCTACAAAGCTCTTACCCAAGGGAAATGAAATCAGTAAAAAAAAGTTAGCTTTACCCCCACATTTTACTGCAGTTCACTTCACTATAGCTAAGACATGAAATGTATTGAAATGTCTATCAACCAAAGACTGGATGAAGGAATTATGGGATATGTACATTATGGAATACTACACAGCAGTAAAAAACATGAAATCTTGTCATTTGCAAAAAAATGGATGAATCTGGAAAACATTATACTTAGTGAAATAAGTCAGTCCCAAAGGGACAAATACCATATGTTTTCCCTGATCTGTGATAACTAATAGAACACCTAAAAATAAATCTGTAGAAGTGAGATTTATACTTCAAGAAGGGATTATTTGAGTTGCCCTTGTATTGACTGTAAATAGTTTTTGTTTTTGTTTTTTTTTTCTTTATACTATTTGTTGAACTCTTTACTTAACACAGAGTTAATCATATGTGTATAAAGCCAACTGAGGGTGGATCTCAGTAAAAAATAAGAGTGGAAATGAGAAGGAGGAGGAAATTAGTAACTGTAAAGCTGTAGAGTTCTGCATGCATGCCTATGGACTTACATGTAAGGGTACAGTTTAAAAACTTGTTATGGGATCCCAAATCCCATTATTCTGGGTGGTAAATATGCCATCTTAAGTTTTAAAGTGTTCATATTAAGTGTTAAAGTGAACATAAGGATAGTATTAAGTGTTAAAGTGATCATATAAATAGTATTAAGTATCTGGTAATAATAATAGAATTAAAAAGGAGAGAATGTTCCAACATGGGAAGCAATCCACACAGCAGACTCAGAATGACAACTGCTTCAAGTAACAGGCTGACCTCAGAATCATCCCTTCAGTCTTCCTGGTCTGGCTGGAAAGCCCATGAGAACATTTCATGCATGGAAAGCCAAGACACTGTGGCAAAAAAAAAAAAATGCTCCACATGAAGGATCTCTGTCAGTGAGACCCTAGTGGAAAGAAGTGGTCATAAAGGAAGGATGTACTTTTCTCTAAAGGGAGGAGAGAACTTCCACTTTGCTTATGGCCTTGTCTAAATACTGATGGAGTTTATGGATTCAAAAGGCTTCCGTAGCCTAGGCAGCTCATGTCAGAGTCTTGGGTGATCACTGATGTCATAAATAAGAGTGTTAATTGTTAAATTAACAACAGGAGTCACTGCGCACTAACTTCCCATGCAAGACTTCCGTCCTCAGTAAGTTGTATATGAGAGTTAAATGTAAAGCTAGTTCTCAAGCAGTTTTTTTGGTGTGTGTGCATGTGTGTGTAAATTGTTGAAATCTTTACTTAGTATATAATTGCTCTTCTGTATACAAAGTTAATTGAAAATGAATCTTAATGGAGAATGGGACTGGGAAGGGGAAAATGAGGAGGGGGAGAGGTGGGAGTGAGGGTGGGAGGGCAGGTATGGTAGGAAGAATAACTATATTCCTAAAGTTGTACTTAAGAAATTTGTATTCCTTAATTAATTAATTAATTAATAAAAAAGAAAGCAATCCTATTTATGACAAAATAAAAGAGAATAAAGTATTTAGGAATAATAAATTTAATCAAGGAAGTGAAAGTTCTTTATACTGAAAACTATACAACACTGATGAAAGAAATTGAGGAAGACATAAATAAATGAAAAGATATCCAGTGTTGATTGGGAAAATTAATATTTTTAAGTGCCCATACTACCCAGAGTAAGATTTAATTCTATCCTTATCAAAATGCTAATGGTGCAAGCACACATTCTCTCTAAAGTTAAGATGTCAGTTAGGGTACCTGCATACCATATTGGAGTGCCTGAGTTTGATCCTTACCTCAACTCCTGATTCTAGCTTTCTGCTAATATGCACCTACATCAGAGACATGACCAAACTCTTGGCCACTGTGGGCAGTTTAGGAGTGAACTAGTGGGTGAATATTGCCTCTCACTCTTTCTCCCCAATAAATAAACAAATAAATTGAGAAATATAGTGATATTTTTTGTGGAAATAGGAAAAACAATCCTAAAATTCATACGGAACCATAGAAGTGCCCCCTAAACAAATACATCTTTAAAAAAAAGAAAATAAGATGGAAGTATCACAATTACTGATTTCAAATTATATTACAATGCTATAATAACCAAAACAGTATGGTACTGGCATAAAAACAGACAGATAGACCAACATAGCAGAGTAAGTCCAGAAATAAATTCACAAATACATGGTTAACTAATGTTTGATAACAGGAATGCAAAAAATATACTTTGGAAAAAGGACAGGCTCTTGAGCAATTCGTGTTGGGAAAACTGGATTTCCACATATAAAAGAATGGATTTTTATCTTATATCATATACAACAATTAGCTAAAAATGTACTTGAAAGTCAAATGTAAGATTTCAAATTGAAAAACTCCTAGCTGGGGCCGGCGATGTGATGCAGCGGGTTAACACCCTGACCTGAAGCGCTGGCATCCCATATGGGCACTGGTTTGAGACCCAGCTGCTCTACTTCCGATCCAGCTCTCTGCTATGGCCTGGGAAAGTGGTAGAAGATGGCCCAAGTGCTTGGGCCCCTGCACCTGCATGGGAGACCTGGAAGAAGCTCCTGGCTCCTGGTTTTGGATAGGCACAGCTCTGTTGCAGCCATCTGGTGAGTGAATCAGCAGATGGAAGACCTCTCCTTCTCTCTTTCTCTCCTCTCTCTGTGTAATTCTGATTTTCAAATAAATAAATAAATCTTAAAAAAGAAAAGCTCCTAGAATAAAACATTAGGTAAAATCTCATTTACATTGGTCTTGGCAATGATATTTTTGGATATCACACCAGAAACACAGGAAACAAAAGCAAAAATAAAGTGGACTCCATCAAAATGAAAAGCTTGATGTACACCAAAGGAAACAATCAACAAAATGAAAAAGTAACCTACAGAATGGAAGAACATATGAGCAAACCATATATATGATATGAGATTAATATTCAAAGCACATGAAGAATTTATACAGCTCAATAACAAAACCACCACCACCCCAACAACAAATAACCTAATTTTAAGATGGGCAAATATTCTAAACAGACATTTTCCTGAAGACAACATAAAAATGGCCAACATGTTTATGAAAAGATTCTCAGCATCACTAATCATCAGAGATATACAAATTAAAACTATAATAAGATATCACCTTATACATGCTAGTGTCCTAGGCTTTCATTAAAAAGTAAGAGTTAGCAAGTGCTGATGTGTGGAGAACAGGAAACATTGCATGCTGTTGATGGAAATGTAAACTAATGTAACCATTATGGGAACACTGTGCAGATTCTTCAGAAGTTTAACACTGGAAGTACAATATAATTCAGCAAGTCCACTTCTGAGTATATATCCAAAGGAGATGAAATTAGTATCTGGAAGAAACAACTGCACCTCCATGTTCTTTGCAGCATTATTCCCAATAGCCATTATTCACAATAATTCACATTATTCACATATTCACAAGATGTAGACACAATCTAAACATTTGTAAATGGGTGAATGGATAAAGAAAATATGGTGTGTGTGTGTGTGTGTGTGTGTGTATGTAAGAGAGAGACAGAGAGAGAGATGGAGAGAGATGGAATATTATTCAGCCATTAAAAAAGAAAGAAATGCTTCCAATTGTTAGATTATGAATGAATCTTTGGAAACCATTATATTAAATTAAATAAACCAGACACAGAAAAACAAATACTTTAGGATTAACTTATATGTGAAGTCTAAAATAGTCAAACCAGAGAAGCAGAGTAGTAGTAGTAGTAGTAGTAGTAGTGCTTTCCGGGGTTAGGAGTTAGAGACATGTGGGGGATGTTGATCAAAAGGTACAAATATTCAGTTCTAAAAAAAATAAGACCTGGTTATGTAATATTCAACATAGTGATTATGGTTAATACTATATTTTTGCAAGAACTTCAAAAAGTCCATAGAAAATGGAAATTAAAATTGTTTATTTTGGTGCAAAATTTTTTGAAATACATGTAGTTTTTTCATAACTTTCTGAGAACTTTTTGAAGACCCCACATATATGCGTGTGCATGTACACACACACACACACACACACATGCTCACTAGTACCTGTGGGAGGTGATGAATATGTTAATTGACTTGATTGTGGTAATCATTTCACAATGCATAAGTACATTAAGTGATCATATTGTACATCTTAAATGTATATCATTTTTATCTGCCAATTATACCTTAATAAGTCTGGAAAAACAAACAAACAGGTCTGAGATGGGAAACTATTATCATGCACTCATCCTATCCCTGGGTGTTAGTCATCTCCAGGAGGCAGCAGTCTTGGTGGAGATACAATAATTTAGTTAACAAAAGGCTGAAATGTTCTGGTTTCTTTTGGGAGGCTCTGATATTCAGATTAGGATTTAATTTTTAAAGTTATGTTCTAGGGGCCGGTGCCGTGGCTCACTTGGTTAATCCTCTGCCTGCAGCACTGGCATCACATATAGTGCTGGTTCTAGTCCCAGCTGCTCCTCTTCCAGTCCAGCTCTCTGCTGTGGCCCGGGAAGGCAGTGGAGGATGGCCCAAATGCTTGGGCCCTGCACCCACATGGGAGACCAGGAAGAAGCACCTGGCTCCTGGCTTCAGATCAGCGCAGCGCGCCAGCTGTACCAGCCATCTAGGGGGTGAACCAACAGAAGGAAGACCTTTCTGTCTCTCTCTCTCTCACTGTCTAACTCTGCCAGCCAAATTAAAAAAAATTAAAAAAATAAAGTTATGTTCTAGGAAGGGAGGCAAGGAACAATTAGAGAGAGGTTCAATGTCTACAGAAGACAGTGCTATGTTAGCATATGAAAGATTAAATAATAAGGCACTTTGCATTCTTTTCAAAGAGTTTCATTTTTAAAACAATTGGTACATTTGGTACAATTAATGAAGTTGAGACTTTATTTTTAAATCTAGGAAACTCTGATTTCTGAATAAGTTGGTTGAAGTTTTACAAATACATGGAGTTGTTCAACTATCACCATTACTCAAAAATTTTCTCATGCCTCTTCTAAATTTATTCTCTTCCATTCTATTTCCTGGCAATCATTGCTTTCTCATTTTTGTCCCTATAGTCTTTACTTTCTCCCCAAATGTGATATAAAGTGAATCAAACTCTGTAGGCTTTTGTAACTGGTTTCTTTCACTTAGCAGAATACTTTTGAGAATAATCCATGTTGTTAAATTTAACAATAGGTTGTTTCTTTTTGTTGCTATAAATATTTCTTGAATGGATTTAATTATAATTTATCCATGTAGTAGTATATTAAAAATCTGAAGTGTTAGTATTTAAAAAGCAGAAGTGACCCCAGAAAGTGCTGCATGGATTCATTTAGGAGTAACGTAATGGAACAGTATGTCCTTTTATAAAATAGTTATGAGAGCAGTAGTGATTCAACTTATAGTGATGCAGCAATACATCTGGCAAATTCTCCCAAAATACTGTATGATCAGTTGGGGTTGGGGGAGTAACCTAAGATGACAGCAGAGTAAGGTAAAATCAGTTATTTGTATGATGACACCCAAAGTGAAGATATAAGAGTGGCTACCAGCATTAAATGATGTTTCTGGTGGAGAGCTGCAAGGCCTTCATTAACCCCTCTCTGCCTTATATGCTAACTAACAGTGTAATAGAAGGCATTGTAGATTTTTAACTTTATACCTGGCATTAAAATAGAGAAGAGAATTACCGTTTTGAATAACAGAATCAAATATCTTAATAAGAGTTATTCAACTATATTAATGGGCCAAAGTCAGTGATATGAAATTTATGGAGGGTTAAGGAAAAATGTCCTCTTGGGTAAAAATCAAATTAGTGTTGCAATATACTGAGGGAGAGATCTGTCTCAAGAGCACTACTTAGGATAATGGATTGTGGAACAAAAAAAAGGTGAAAATTTGAGGGTTGAATCACAGCTAGGCAGGTTTAGAAGCTACACCTACTATATTCTCATTCATTTTCTCTATCTTTCTCTCTAACTACATTCCAGCCCATTGATTTCATTTTCCTATTACTAATTTCACACTGAGGAGCAGAAAACTGACAACTGACTGTGAGCAATACAATTACCTGCTGAGAGAATTCAGACTGCTGTCGTTTATGGCACCTGCTGTTAGGGAAAATGTAACTTATATTTAACAGTCGTTTTCTTAATTCTATTCATGGTTTTTAAAATTCCTATTTTGCTAGATCTCCTAATTAACATTCTTTGCAACATAAACCACCTCTTCAGATTGCCTCAGTTCAGGAAGGTGGTTACTATACAAGGAACCCACAGGTGAAGCTCTTCTTTTTGGCTTTGCCTCCAAGTTTTAGAATCCCACTTCACCCCCAAGTGTTCACATTTGAGTGATTGAAAAGACACAGAGCAGAGAGATCTTTTCTGTGGGGTGGAGAGGCAGAGAGAGAGAGGGAGAGGGAGAGAGAGAGGGAGAGGGAGAGAGAAACATTTAGCTCATGCCTGTGGACTTGTATTGTTTTTGCTTTTTAATAAAGTGGTGTTCTTCTGATCAATGGTCTTGATACGAATAAGTTCTACTAATTCAGCCTTTAACTTAAAATTTTATTTATTCTTCTTTGAAAGCGAGAGGGAGAGAGAGAAGAGAGAATGAGAGATGGAGACAGATTATTCATCAACTGGTTCACTCTCCAAATGTTTGCAACAGTCAGGGCTGGACCAGGTCAAAACCAGGAGCTTGAACTTCATCCTGAGTCTCCCATGTAGATTGCAGGGATCTCAGTATTTGATGGATCATCTAATGCTTCTCAAAATGTGCATTAGCAGGAAGTAAATTGGAAGCAGAGTAGCTGAGACTTGAACCAGGAACTCCAATATGGGTTGTCACTGTCCCAAGTGGGGATTTAACCACTATGTCACGTGCCTACACAAGCTTTTTCTTTTTTTGACAGGCAGAGTTAGACAGTGAGAAAGAGAGACAGAGAGAAAGGTCTTCCTTCTGTTGGTTCACCCCCAAATGGCCACTACGGCTGGCGCGCTGCGCCGATCCAAAGCCAGGAGCCAGGTGCTTCTTCCTGGTCTCCCATGTGGGTGCAGGGCCTAAGCACTTGGGCCATTCTCCACTGCCTTTCCGGGCCACAGCAGAGAGCTGGACTGGAAGAGGAGCAACCGGGATAGAACCAGCACCCCAACCGGGACTAGAACCCAGAGTACCAGAGCCGTAGGCCGAGGATTAGCCTAGCCTACATAAGCTTATAAGTTAAAAAATTACTTATTTGAGAGACAAACAGAGAGAGCTCCCATTCACTGGTTTACTCTCGAAATTTCTGCAATGACTGGGACAGGGTCAGGCCAATGACAGGAGACTTGAGCTCAATCTGTGCCTCCCTTATGGGTGGCAGAGACCCAACTACTTGAGCCATTATCTACCACATGCTTCCTCCAAGAGTCCACATTAAAAGGAAGCTGGTGTCAGGATCTGGATCTGAGTATATAACCTTGGTACTCTGACATGGAATGTGAGCATCTTAACTGCTAGGTTAAAAGCCCACTTCCCTGGGAAATATACATCATTCCAAACTATGTTCTTCATCTGTGGGTGTTAAAAGTAGATAAATTGAATTTCACAAATCAAAGAAAAAGGTAGAACAGAAGGTGGCAGAAAGGAGACTTCTTTTTGAAAGAGAATAAATTATAATCCTCTTTTCTTTTCCCTGTAGGGCTTTGCTAACAGGCTGGTAGTAACAGTTCATCTTCTACTCAGTGTCCATTCTTATAAGCCACTTGACATTGATGATGGGCACCCACAAGGAAATTTTAATGTAATACAATGTTCACAACCTTCTCTTCTTATCTTGTAATCCCTGGTTAAGTGCACTTGTTGCTATGGTCAAAATGTTACCCATGCACATCTTTAAATCCCCAAGGCTTCACAGCTTACATAGAATGTAGTTGATATAGTATTCCAGATGGACATTGATCAGAGGCCCAAGAGCTATTTTGCTGTATTTAATCAAAGTAAATATGGTGTGCATTTCACTAGCTTTGTTGTATGCTAGAGAAGTTTAATAAAGCAGTTTTCACATTTTTCTAACTGTCCTTTAGAAATGCTTTATCTTCACTTTAATTGACATGAAACAACTAATTTAAATTATACAACTAAAGCAATTTTCTAAAACATAGCCTAAGGCAAGTACCTATGAAATCTTCCTTAAATTCTTTCTATATTGGTAAGAGTTGTGCCTGGTATCCATCACCTTTCCACCTACTAACTTAGTATGTCATGAAAAGAAATTGAAAATCTCTAGTATTTGCAACTGAAGACTGGGCGCCTCAATTGTGTCTGCCAGGCTCATAGAACGACAAATGCCACTCTGGCCTCAGAATCAGCCCTTAAGGCATTCTGATCTGGCTAAAAAGCTCATGAGACTATTTCAGGCATGGACACTGTGCCAAGACACTGTGGCAAAATAAATGACCTAAATGATAGAAAGATCTCTGTGAGTGAGATCCCAGTGGAAAGAACAGGCCATCAAAGAGGGAGGTACCTTTCTCTGAAGGGAGGAGAGAACTTCTACTTTGACTATGGCCTTGTCTAAATAATGTCAGAGTTTGTGGATTCAAGAGGCTTCCATAGCCTTGGCAGCTCATGACAAGAGCCTCGGGTTGATCACTGATGTCATAAATAAGAGTGTCAATTGTTAAATCAACAACAGAAGTCACTGTGCACTTGCCCCCCATGTAGGACCTCTGTCCTAAATGTATTGTACTATGAGAATTAATGGCAAAACTAGTACTCAAACAGTATTTATATTTTGTGTTTCTGTGTGGGTGCAACCTGTTAAAATCTTTACTTAGTATAGAGTTGATCTTATCAACTCTCTCTCTATATATATAAAGATAATTAAAAATGAATCTTGATGAAGAATGGGATGGGAGAGGGAGTAGGAGATGGGATGATTTGGGGTGGAAGGGTAGGTATGGGGGGAAGAACCGCTATAATCCAAGAGTTGTACTTGTGAAATATATATTTATTAAATAAATGCTTTCTATAAAAATAAATAAGATAAAAAATTAAAAAAAAAATTGTGGCTGCCATACATGGATGATTTTTTTCAGCTTTGTTTTCAAGTACAAAGAACTGGAAGTAATAGATGCTATTATGCTGCAATCTGAAGACTGCAAATCCCAAAAAAATAGCCTTTCATCATCATTTAGGTAACAAGACTAAAGGTTAATTTCATTTCATAAAATTTCAACTTTCTACCTGGCAAATGTTCAATTAACTCCTCATTTCCTCTATTGCTTTCCACGTGCATGTGAAGATTGAATTACAGTATGGAATGTTATTCCTAGTATTTTGTCAGATTGTAATATTCCCATGGTTGTTTGCTTTCATAAATCTTTCTTTCTAGAATTGCATACAGATGCCACTATAGTTCTGTTTTTTGTCTCCCAGGAAATTTGAAGTAGCAAAACTTAAAGGGAAAATAGGCCTCCATTTCCTTCTTTTCTGGATTATTCGGCTCCTGCAGGTGTAGGTGCTAACATATCTGGAGGCATAAACTGTGCCCAACTGCAGTATTAGGTGGTCACAGGGGAAAGTGCCTTCTTCCGTTCATGAGAACAGCTATGAGGGAAGGAATCTGGAAAACAGACTCTGGGGAACACCAGTAAAGGCAGCAAGTCTTGTCAGTTAAATTGTATTTCCTTTCAGAGCTCTGGGGACAAGGCACTTCATCACCTTGAAGCAGCACTGCCTTTAAATATGGACCGGTGTGGGGGGATTTTCCTCCTGGGGAATGTAGTTGGGGCTTATCCTCCTAAAACTTAATGGCACTGATTCTTTGTAGCCCAAGTTACTGAGGAAAGAGAAAGGATATGATGTATCTTATTTTCTACATAGATTATCTTATTTCATGGTCCTAAGTGCTTTTAAGAAAGTTTAATTTGAGTGCATAAATAAAGTATCTCATTCTCTGGTGGCAGGGAACCATTGAAATCTATTCATTAGCAAGGCCTTGACAATTTTCACAAATATTTCATGTTTTTTTTTTCAACTGGTGACACTCAACACTTGATATATTTAAAAAATAACCCATGGGCTTATTTAAAAACTACCAAAAAATATTTACTGATACTTGAATGGTGAGGACTATTTTTTTTTCAAGGCTATCCTAATAGGTACAGGAACAACTGTAATCAGATTTTGCAATTGTGTAAGGTAATTGGGCTTAACTCCAAATGTGAGGGGGCTTCAAAAGTTTGTGGAAAAAAAGAAATTAGTAATAATTTGAAATTTCCGGGAATTATTTGAAGCCCCCTTATACAAGTTGGCAAGAAGAATAAAAAATAGCTATCCTTGAAGTAAAACTTTCAATAGTTACAAACAGACCAAAAATTAAAACAGATACAGTTTCATTTTCTCAGCAGAGAAGAGCAAACATGATTTTTAAATTAATCTACATTAATTTATTTACATTAACAACATTAAATAGGACATTAAATAATTAAATCAATTTCCAGTATTTATTTTACTTCCCAAGTTGCATAACACCAAAGTAAAAGCTTCTGTAAATACAGATTATTCTTTCCTACTTAACTACTGGATAAAACATGACTACTCACCAGTTTTTTTCTTTGTTCTTGGATGTGATATTAACTTTTGAAGTTTAGGTTAAAGCTTTGAAATTTAATTTCAACTTTAGAAGGGGGACTGTTTGGGAAATATAAGATATTTTCCTTTCGTAATTCAGGCCTAATATTTACAATATTCTTAAATAAACTACTCCTAGAAATCATTTCTGCTAGGCAGAAAACACTGAAAGAAGCATAGTAATTTTTTTTCCTAAATGCTAAGCCTAAATGTATAATTTATTTCTTGTTTTCTTTTTAAAAATTTTAAAAAAATATTTTAAAAAGTATTTATTTGAAAGGCAGAGTTATAGAGAGAGGGAGAGACAGAGAAAAAGGTCTTCCCTCCATTGGTTCACTCCCCAAATGGTTGAAATGGTTAGAATTGGGCCCATCCGATGACAGAAACCAGAAGCTTCTTATAGGTCTCCCTCATGGGTGCAGGGGTCCTCTTGGGCCGTCTTCCACTGCTTTCCCAAGCTCATTAGCAGGGAGCTGGATCAGAAGTGAAGTAGCTGGGACTTGAATTGGTGCCCATATGGGATGCTGGCATTGCAGGCATTGGCTTTACCCATTATGTAAATATGCCTTTTTATTTTCTTTTTCAGATTAGAAATTTAGTTGATTAGGCATTGGCTTTACCCATTATGTAAATATGCCTTTTTATTTTCTTTTTTAGATTAGAAATTTAGTTGATCTGCCAGCGTCCCATGTGGGCAC
The DNA here is from genome assembly GCF_051225735.1 of Oryctolagus cuniculus. Taxonomy (NCBI): domain Eukaryota; kingdom Metazoa; phylum Chordata; class Mammalia; order Lagomorpha; family Leporidae; genus Oryctolagus; species Oryctolagus cuniculus. The sequence goes on from NC_142871.1 coordinate 119,286,308, forward strand.
CAGTTCAAGTTCTGGCTGTTCCACTCCCAATCCAACTTTCTGCTGATGTGCCTGGGGAGGCAGCAGAGGATGGCCCAAGTGTTTGGCCCCTTGTCACCCATATGGGTGACCCAGATGGAGTTCCCGGCTCCTGGCTTTGTCCTGGCACAGTCCTGACTATTGACTATTGACTATTGTGGCCATTTGAGGAGTGGACTAGCAGGTAGAAAGTCTCTCTGTTTTTTTTTATCTCTTTCACCCTATCTTTCAAATAAACAAATAAATAAATATTTTTTAAAAAATTTAGTTGAGATTCATTTCTCTTTGGACACTAAAGAATTAGTTCATGCAATTAATAAAATCACTCACTACTGATTATCTTCCTAGCAACTTTCCCAAACTAAGATTGTAAAAAAAGAAAAAGGAAAAGAAAAAAATACAACAAAAATAAGAATGTGCACATATCTTAAGCTCCTCGGATAAGACAAGCATGCTCATGTTTAAATACAGAAAAACATCCTCTCTCATCACACTGTAAAGAACATAGCACTCAGAAAGTTCTAGAGTTGACTGGAATGCCTGTCCCAAGTGACACACTAAAGGAAATGGGCATGAATGACCCAGGAAACAAACTCAGGGAGATCTGAAAGCTGCCACTAGAATTGGGAGGAAAAGAGGATTAAAATGACTTCTTAAGGCCCCAGAGAAGTGAGATGTTATGGAGACAGTGTTGCCTTAATAGAAGGAAGACATTTCTAATACAGTTGTTAGAGAGAAGAGCAGTGAATCATTGGAAGTTTTCAAGCCTGGTATGGGTGACAATGTGACAGGGATGTTGGGGAGATGTAAATATTAAAGTCAAGAAATATAAGGGGCCTTCTAACACCGAGAATCAGTGAAGAAAATATAATCACTAGCAAACACACAGATATCTATGCCCTACATTTCTAATTTCCAAAGGGTTATAGACCAGAAGGGGGATCTATTAAAAAGATGAGATTAGAATTATGGTTTATCAAAAGGTCTGTGGAATATGGCATTAAAGGATAAGTTTATTTTGGAGGAAAAAAATCTATGCATAACTTTTTCATAATACATATTTCCATGAACTGTTTGAAGACCTCTAGTATACTTTTTAAACTCAAACAGGAGAATTAAGGACACTGATCATTTCACTTTCCCAGGCTGTGGCTCCACTAAATAACCACGGTGTTAGAAATACATCAGTGGAGAATACATACATGTAAGATCCAACTGAGAAGTTACTCTAATCTATATTTATTACATACACATTTCCATACATACTATGTGATAAGTACTATGGCTAGAAAGATGAAACTTGATTGCCAGATAATTAACTGAAATTCTGCTTACTCTTCTATTGCAATAGTACAGGTAATGACTAATTCTATTATGTAATCATTTCCTACTTTGGAAGTTCCTCAAGACTGGGACAATCCTTCAGTCACCTTTTCAAGACCTGCCTTTATCACAGTGAAATACAAGAAACAAAATTTTAGTCTCCCAAGATGGGAAATAAAGAAATATTGATTTTTCTGATAGGCTCTCCTCTCTGCACTGAGCATTGCAGATAGTCTAACTTTTCCTTATTTACATTGTCAAATTGGCTTTTTTTGCTTCAGATTCAAGGAGATCATAAGAACATTTGAACCAAAGCAAGAGAAAAATTAAGATTTCTTGAAATTTTTAAGAGGAAAATTTATAATGTTTCATCTATCTGGGGCTCTGGATTTCTATTTGATTTGAGTCTATTTTGTCCATGAATTCTCTGCCCTCTGGGTCCAATTGCAAATTGTGAGGCTGTAGGGTCTCTGCAAATTTCAATCAAAACTCTTCCTCCTTCTGGGGAGGGCTGTGGTATCTTCTGTGTTCTCTACAAAATCACTATTGAAGGAACGTGGCAAATTATAAATAATTAAGGAACCTGCATCTTGTCCTTTTGGAGAAAAGCGGCTTTCCAGACTGTGAATGCTAAGAAGGATCACTATCACACACCTAGTCTCCCAGAGCATACCCATTGGTCAATTGCCACAAAAAGCTAGAATTAATTGTGCCTTAAGAGGCCAGATGCCTCCCTATCTTTATTTGAACATACTCAATCTGCTCAAAGTAAGCCACCATTCTCATAGCACCAAATGCATCACCCTGTAAGGTAAGAGTTTGAATGGCATTGGGAAGGAGATTTTGACTGAGTAAAACAATGACACCAGATGATGTTCCTACTTAGAGCATCCCTAATGCCAGTCCAACCCTGTTCCTTCTTCACTTCTTTCCAAGCAGCATGCAACAAAAACAGTGGAAAACCAACTCTGCTGATTGCCTGATTTCAAAGTAGAGTATGATGTGCATTCTTTGTTTTCTACTTAACTTTCATTTATTTGTGTTTATTTTAAAGGCAGAGAAAGAGAGATCTTTCATCTGTTGGTTCACTCCCAAACGCCAAGGCAGGGCTGGGCCAGACTGAAACTAGGAACCGGGAACTCCAAATGGGTCTTCTATGGGGATGTCAAGGACTTAATTACTTCAGCCATCACTTGCTATTTCCCAGAATTTTGTTATCAGGAAACTGGATCAGAAGTGGAGGAGCCAGGTCTCGTTCCAGGCACTCCAATATGGGATGGTGGCATCTCAATTGGTGAACTAACTACTGTGCCAAATACCTGCCCCTGATATGATTTCTTTTTCATCTTTCTCTTGTTAGTTTTTCTATTAAAATTGAAGTGATCACTGTAAAGAGAAAAGCATAACAGACATATTCTATGCTAAACTTTTTAAACAGATATTTGCAGAACCATAGACTCTTTTTAATATGATAGTGTATGAACAAGACAAAACAACATAATTCTCAGTGCCACATTAAAAATGAATTAGAATTGTTTTTCTTTCAGAGTAAAAATATCTGTTTAGGAATATCCTAGGATAATGGCTCATAACCTGCTCATTTGAATTAACTCCAGTGTTTTAAAAATAACATAGAGAAGTTCTAGAGTCCTCCTATAGACCTACTGAATCAGTTCTTTAACGTACTTTTATTCTTGAGATTTTGAAAAAGCTTCAAAAGTGACTGTGCTATGAAGCTACATTTAAGGACTGCAATTGTAAAATATACTCTTTGCAAAGTCAGGTAACAAACCAGTCTTCACTTAGACTTTGATATATTGCATTTGTCAACAACAGGAAACAAAAGTAAAAATTTAAAAATTGGACTACATTAAAATTGAAAACTGTCAAAGACAAATCAACAGAGCAAAAAGGCAACATACAAAAAGGGACAAAGTACTTGCAAATCATATGTCCAATGAAGAGTTAATATCCAGAACTCCCACAACCCAACACTAAAAAATAAATGACCCAATTAAAAATGAGCAAAGTATTTGAATAGACATTTCTCTAAAATGATATGGAAAAGACATTCAACATCACTAATACTTACAGAAATGCAAATCAAAAGCACAATGAAATATCACCTCACATGTATTTTGGATGGATACTATTTCAAAAAGTAAATAACAAAGGTTGGTGATGATGTGGAAAAATGAGCACGTTTGTGCAACTACTGATGGGAATGTGAAAAGGTGCATCTATTATGGAAAACAGAATGACAGGTCTTCAATGAAATTAAAAAATAGAATTACTATGTAATCCAGCAATTCCATTTCCGGGTATATATCTAAAAGAATTGAATCAATATCTCAAAGACACATTGGCACTGCCATGTTAATGGTAGCATTATCCACAATTTCTAAAAGGTGGAGGCAATCCAAGTGTCCACAGATGGATAAATTGACAAACAAATTATGGCATATATAATTCAATGAAATATTATATAGCCTTAAAGATTAAGGGAATTCTGATAACACTATAACATGAATTAAACTCAAGGACATTATGTTGCATAAAATTAGCCAGTTCCAAAAAAGACAAATATTTATGATTCCATTACATGACATATCTAGAGTAGCTAAATTCATAGAAACAGAAGTACACTAGCAATTGCCAGGGGCCACAGGAAAAGAGAACTGGGGAGTAGTCAAATGCGTACTGAGTTTCAGTTCTGCATAATGAAAAAGTCCCAGAGTTGGTTGTAAAACAATGTGAACATACTTGGTACTGCTGAGTTGAATACTTAGAAATGGTTAAGATGGTAAATTCTACTGTTTGTTTTTAAAAATCACAATGAAATAACAGGTGGAGTTTAAGAAATTTTCTATAAAGTGAATTTTGGCCAAGTTATTTCCATCATTCTACTACCTTCCATTATCAAATCAGAAGATTTCATTTAAATATATAACCTGGAATGCTGTTAAGAAAAATAAATGAATAAAAATTCTGACAAATATTTAAATGGGAAATCATGACTTTCATTCAATGTACAAATATTAAACCAAAATTTTATAGATGCTACTATTCAAAGGAAATATATTCTGAAGTGTTAGAGCACTTTATGGTTCTAAAAAGGAATCTTACAAATCCATGAAATTTTGTGAGCTTGATGCTCCAAATATAGTATCCTTATACTTTTTCACTGGGGATGAGGAAGGTCATTTACTGTAAGTTTAGCTATTTGATGAGTGACACCAGCTTATACCATATTCTGCTTGGGGTTGTAATAAGAGCACGTAAAACCAGAAAAGGAAATGTTCATCTTGAGCTTAGACGTTAAAGTTTTCTCTAAAGTGTTCTATGGCATTCAGTTAGCAGTCAACTAATGAATCACAAATGTCACCTATTTATTTCATTCAGTAACTGACATTTAATTTATACATCAATGCTCTGTTTTACTTTGAGCTTAATAAAAGCAGACATCTCACTGTTGAAGGATTTGCCACCCATAACAAAATTATCTAATACTTGTGACATAAAGTCACAATTCTCTGTACTTTAATAAAGTGAAAATATTTGTTTGAAAGGAAGAGAGAGAGACAGAGACAGAGACTGAGAGAATGAGAATATCTTCCATCTGCTGGTTCATGCTCCAAATGTCTACAACAGCTGGGTCTGGGCCAGACTAAAGTCAGGAGCTAGGAACTCAATCCAAGTCACCCACGTGGATGGCAGGGATTCAGAGTACTTGAGCATCACGTGTTGCCTCCAAAGTTGCACATTAGCAGAAATCCAGAATCAGAAACCAAGCTGGAACTTGAACCCAGGCACTCTGATATGCAATGTTGGTGTTCCAACTGCTTCACCAAACATCTGCCTATCTAAACTCTAGAAAAAAATGTTTAATTTAACAGACTTCTTTGAATCCAGAAAAATAAAAATTAACTTCTGAGTTGAACTTCTGTAAAAATAATAAATCCTTTTAGTTTTTGCACAAACAAAGATACAATATAAGAGACATTTGTATCTTTCAAGATTGGGTTGGCAGTAGAGGTAAACAATGTGTTGTTTATTGAATGTTTCCTTTATATTCTTTATCACATTTTAGCTCATGACTATCATATATTACAGGGGTCTTTATATCACTTAAAGCTGGGAATATAAAGGTTTGGATAAGTTATCCCAAGCAGCTCAGTTCACATATGTAAGGACCTGTATTTGAAAATTATTCTATTGACTTCAAAATCTGCTGTTTACTTCTGGACATTATATTATAAATTCTATTACACTTGCCTTCACTAAATCAATTGAATGGCAAGAGAAAAGTTCTGTGAAATAAATCCTCCATTTGGTATATTTTTGGAAGGAGACTTGTTACATATGGAAAATAAAATATTCTATTCAAATATCTCTGATGGGGGCTGTCGTGGTGATGCAGTGAGTTCAGCAGATGTGGACATTCCATATGAGTGCTGGTTGCCCCACTTCTGATCCAGCACTCTGCTACTGTGCCTAGGAAAGCAGTCAATCATGGCCCAAGTACTTGGGCCCTTCCCACCACTTGTGAGACCTGGATAGAGTTCCAAGCTACTGGCTTCAGCCTGGCCAAGCCCAACCACAACTATTGCAGTCATTTGGCCGAGTGAACCAGTGGATGGAAGATCTCTCTCTGTGTCTCCCCTTCTCTCTCTCTCTTTCAAATAAATAAATAAATAAATATTTTTTTAAAACCTCTTAGGTTACACACCAAATTCCAATGTATTAAAAAAAAACATTATTGTGCATAATATGATCTTAAATTGTAAAAAGATTATATTTTAACCAAATGATAATAACTAGAGAAGATAAAATATTTTTATACTAGAAAATATCAGGTTGGTATTAGAATTCCAGACTTAAACTTGAAGATATCTGAATAGTTACTATTTTTTTTCACCTTGCATCTTTGGTACAAATTAATCACAAAAATTGCTTTCAAAAATCTCAGAAGATGAAATTTAAAATGTCTTAGTAATATATTTTTGGCTTTTGAATGGTCTAATACACATTTGCACTTTTAACTGGGTAGAAGTTATTAACATACTCCTGGAAAATCAGCCAATGGTATCTCAATAGCTTCTATCATTTCATCAGTCCATTCAACTATTTGCATTACTAAGATAAAGAACTAATCATTAGACTTCTGAATTTGAATCCAAAGCTTCTAAGTATTATTTGAAATAATAGTGTTTATTTTCTGATAGGTCTGCAAATATACTAAATTTGTTGACCTAAGGTGCTTCATACATTGTTATTTTCCTCTATTTGGTATTACATATTTGGGATTTCAAAGAATTCAGTCATCAATGCTATGGTCTGCATGTTCCATATGTTGAACCTAATCCCCAAAGCAATACTATTAAGAGGCTGAGACTTTATGAGCTAATTAGGTCGTGAAGGATGGGACTGGTACCCTTATAATGGTTAGTGGTACATTGAGTCTATGACTATAGAGTAGACTGAAATTATGTTTTTGCAAAAATGAAAGAAAAACAAAGAAATAAAAGAAAGGGAAATTGAGGGAGGGAAAGAGGGAGAGAGGAAATATGGTTATCTTTTTAGAATTGTACCTATGAAATACATTAACTCTGTTCTCTTTATATTAATAATAAATTTATAAAAGAAAATAAAAGGGTTCTGAAGGAGCCTGTATGTCCAGTCTCTCATGCAAGGGAGAAGCAAGGTGCCATCTCTGAAGCAGAAAGCATGCCTCAGCAGACACCTAATCCGCTGGTACCTTGATCTTGGACCTCCTCCAGGATGGTGAGCAATAACTTTCTGTTGTGTATGAAGTATGCAGTATAAACCATTTTGTTATAGCAATCCAAACAGGCTACAGTTACCTATGGATATGAAAGTGCTATCTTTAAATGGAACAGTGATAGGATATAAGAAGGTCTGAGTTAGTAAATATGGTATAGCAGTTCAAAAGAGAGGCTGAGCTAATTGGAAAAGGAGTCTTACCTGAAATGTGTTAAATGTCTCTGGATGTCAAGGTCTAGAATTGGAGTGGGTCTGGAGGATCCCAGTGGTGATCTATCTTGGCTCAAGAGGTCTTGGAATTCTTTACAAATTTGTCTAAAATAAAAGATCCAAAAATTGAAATTGAACTCTTTAAATAGGGCTTTCATTTCCTCCCATGATATTTTACCAAAGGCTTGTTTTCTATTTCACAGGAGCACTATGGACTAGACACAATTTCATAAAGCAACCTCTGAAGTTCCATCCATAGCATGCAGTTAGGGTTCACAGTGATGACTTTGCTATCAAGGATCTTAGGAGCATGATAAAATATTTCAAATGAATGAAAGTCCATGGATACTGACAAAACCATGTTCTTTTAAAAAGATAAACAGTCATAGATTAAACCTCAGGGTAATGGAAAATCCATATGAAATGATTATAATTAATAATTGCTTCTTTAGAAATCAAATGGAATTTTGCAGGGCATATCTGTAAATAAGCTTAATTAAAGTATGGGCTTACTTCAGGGCCATGATTTCTATTTATCAATATTGCATTATAATTCAGAATCTTCTGGACTAATTTTGCATTTTAATATTTGAAGCAGAGAATCATTTATGTAGAATTTAGTGCATTAGCCTCACAAAAAGGGTTATGTTTTGTGTAACCTGATTTCTTTTACAAAGTTCCCCCTAGGGCAGTTTTCTGCTGCCTTAATGCACTAAGTGGTTATGATTTCTGGCCATTGGTATCACTTTAATTATAGCATTACCATGCATGTTGGGTAATAGAAAAACGCTTCTGATGCAGAGTCAAAATGGCACAAGTCAAAAGAAGCAGTATAGGGTAAATGGTTTTTTAGGAACAAAAACCACTAAATTCATATAGTAACTGAAGAGTAAAGAAAGGGCTGCCAAGGAATTCCCTCAAAGCATCAATCATCTGAAGTGAAGCTGCTCTATACTCAAGACATAACAGGTTGGTGATTAAGTTTTTTGTCTGCCTTTACAACAGGCAATTACAAAACGTATCAATGTAGCCCTAACTATGATTATATATGTAGCCAAAGAAAAACACAAAAGGGTGACATTAGCCCAAGTAAATAAGGGCCCAGCCAAAATTCTGCTCCAAAGCACTTGTGACATTAACAAATGAATATTGAAATTCTACAAAATATCTTGAATTGGGGCCAGAACTGTGATGTAGGGGGTTAAACTGCTACCTGCAGCCCTAGCATCTCATATGGGTGCCAGTTCAAGTCCTGGCTGCTCCACTTCCCATCTAGCTCCTTGCTAATGTTCCTGGGAAAGCAGCAGAAGGTAGCCCAAGTGCTTGGGCCCCTGTATCCCACGTGAGAGACCCAGAAGATGCTCCTGGCCCCTGGCTTCTGCCTGGCCCAGCCCTAGGTTGTTACAGCCACTTGGGGGAGTGAACCAGTTGATGGAAGAGGTCTCTCTCTCAGTGTCTCCCCTTCTCTCTGCCTTTCAAATAAATGCATAAAACAATAGAAAACAAAAAATCTTGGACTACAAATAATTTGTCATTGAGCTGAAATCAGTGGAGGGGTGAACATTTAGCCTTGCAGTCAAGACACTGGTTAAGGTGCCCACGTGCCACATTAGAGTGCCCTTACCTCCTGACTCCAGCTCCACCCAATGTGGACCCTGGGAAGCAGCAGTGATGGTTCAAGTGACTGAGTCCCTGTCATGCACATGGGAGAACCAGGCTGTGTTCCCAGCTTTTGGCTTCACCCCCATTCCAGTCCCAGGCATTGTGGGTATTTGGATAGTGAACCAGAGTATGATCATTTTTGCTTTCTACCTTTATCTCTGTCTCTCAAGTCAATTAAATCAGAGGAGACTTACAAGTATAATTAGTTGTCTAAAATTTATTGAAATCTACCAAAGGTCATTTGTGATCTTCTTTTATTGACAATGACCCTCTGGTTTATTGCCAATATTCAAATATTGTATCATTTCATAGAATTTGCTTCATTCATTTTTACACAACACCAATGAAAGTAAAAAAAATCAGGGTGGAGCAAAGAGAGAAGAAAAACAAATTCTTTATATACTTAAATAAAAAAAGTTTCTTCTAAATCCCTCTTTTACTGTTTTTTTTTTGTTTGTTTGTTTTTTGTTTTTTTTTGTTGTTGTTGTTGTTTTTTTTTTTTTTTTTTTTTTTGACAGGCAGAGAGTGGATAGTGAGAGAGAGAGACAGAGAGAAAGGTCTTTCTTTGCCGTTGGTTCACCCTCCAATGGCTGCCACGGCCGGTGCACCGCGCTGATCCGATGGCAGGAGCCAGGTACTTATCCTGGTCTCCCATGGGGTGCAGGGCCCAAGCACTTGGGCCATCCTCCACTGCCTTCCCTGGCCACAGCAGAGAGCTGGCCTGGAAGAGGGGCAACCGGGACAGAATCCGGCGCCCTGACCGGGACTAGAACCCGGTGTGCTGGCACCGCAAGGCGGAGGATTAGCCTAGTGAGCTGCAGCACCGGACAAGTGCACACTTTTAACAATGGTGTATTTACCTTCATTGATAATAGTTGCTCCAAACTCTGCATTTTCCCTGTCATCAATGAGATTTGGTTGGCTAGCTTTCAGGTATAGTTCTATATTTTCATAGATGAGTGCAACTTAAACTAAGTATTTGATGCCATTAATAAGGACATCATCATCTATTATACTTTGTGTTATTTAAGAGTTAGATACATTTTTATTTTTAGGAAAGTTTTAATGAAAGTTATTTTTATTTCTTTTAATGTTGATTTGTCTTTATTTGGAGAGAGAGAGAGAGAGAGATCTATCTATCTTCCATTAACTGGTTCACTCCCCAAATGCCTGAAACAGGTAAGGTTGGGTCAAGCCAAAGGTAGGAGCCAGGAACTCCATCTGTATCTTCCCCATGAGGGCAGAGACCCAAGTATTTGAGCCATCTTCCACTACCTCTCAGGATGTACTTTATCAGGAAGCTGGGTCAACAGTGGAGGTGGAACTTCATCCCAGGCACTCTGATATGGGATGAGGATGTCCCAAGCAGCAGATCAATCAACTGTGCTACAACGCCCACCCCTCTGGCTAAAATTTTAAATATGACTTCATGTTATCATTATCAGGCTAGCAATAGAATTACTGTGTGGTAGGCCATCACTATGATTTATTTTCACAAAGAAAGATTGAAATTATTGTAAGACCAAATGTTAATTCTCTATAAGATTGAAGTAAATTTTAAAAATTAAAATAAAGGTTAAACATTGATATAGTTCTTTGGATATGACATTTGGATTGTTGGGTAATTAAATAAACGAGTTTATAACTTGTCAAATTGATTTTGCTCATGGGGAAACAAAACTGAAAATTGATGAGGAAGTGAGAAAAAGGCAAAGTGTGGAAAAATTTAACTCATGCTGAATAATTTAATTTCACCCTATGTGAAGCTTATCAGGAATAGTTTTAGAATTCTCAATCTTTGATATTTAATTCTGCTGCTTAACTCACTGACTTAGGACAGCTTCTAGACTTAGATGACAGTCCTGTAGATTCCCCTTGGGCAATCATCATCATCTCATTATAACCCTTATGGAATAGTTATTTTTATGACTAGTTTCACTCTTATTTAAATCTTCATTTATGAAACTACAATAAGAAATGCTCATATTTCAAAATAAAATGTCTTATTATGAATTATGTAACATAAGATGATCTTCGATGAATCATATATTCTAACTTTATCGCTTATGTCATTGTCCTTAAGGACCTAATTTTTTTGGCTGGTGTCTGAATTTAAAGTTCTGTTTCTCCTTTTGACGTTTAATGTTTAACATCTGATTTAAAATTTTTAACTATTTTGGTTTACCTTAATGCAGATGAAATGTTAAGTATATTTAGTTCTAAATTCAATGAATGAAGAGTCTTAAATGTATTTTCTATATAACAAGCAAATAAATGATTTGTGTCATATATTTTTAGAATTCAGAATTTTTTCTGTTTTTATTCTTCCTTCTAAAACAATCATCTAAGTTACATTAAGATATATGGAAAATCAGCAAAACACTAGTAACAAAGAAAAATTAGGAGACTTATGGTCCTTACTGGGTGCTTCAAACAATTGTGTGCTTGACAATATATTTAAACACAACTGAACTGTTACCCACTGAGGTAAGAAAGAAATATAAATGGCAATCTGACAGTTCACATAAGCAATATTTTTGTCAAAGTCTTATGAAAAATCAACTTTCAGCATTTTAATTAATGAAAATATTTAATGCTTTACCATTGATGGAAAATTAGAAACAGTGCCTACAGCAAATTGGGCGTGTTATTCCTAGACACTCCTTAATTAATCTCCTTATTTCTGGTTGTATTGTGTTTGTTTACTATAATTACACAGCCTCTGATTCATTAATTTTTGTTTCACTTTGTCTCATAAAAAGAAGGGATATACATACATAAAAATACAAAAAATTTATATAGGTTATATTGTGATTTCTAGATATTTGTGAGCTAAAAATGAGCTAAAAAATGAGTTAATTGGAACAGTGAATTCTTTTCTTTCTTGACATTTAATGGTCTGCAAATGTCCAGCTATGTACAGATGAATCAAATGAAATTGTATGTTCTTGCAATGTTTTATGAAATCGAAGTTCAGAATTACATCCGGGATATTATACATTACGTAGTTCCCAGGGAAAATTAAAATACTTCCACCTGGTTGAATTCACTACTCTAAAATGGATGTCTCAGCCTAACTTCGACAAATATTGAAGTATTCCTCTTACTCTGTAAAAAACAAAAATCTCAGATTCAATTTGCGTGCACTTAGAGACTCCCAAACACTTCAACAGTGGTTGGAAACTCCATGAAGATGAAATCTTGTGTTTAGAATGTTGAAGATGGTGGAGGTAAACAGTTGCAGAAATGTTCCTGGGCTCAGGACAAGATGAATTTCTTGGACTAAGGGATGAAAGTGTAAACTATGCCTGATGAAAGTAATTTGAAGGTAGAAAATATGAAGGTGTTTTCTCATGGGATAGCAGGATCATTCAGGGGTATTACATGGGCACCATTATGAACCTACCAGCCAGAATGGTATTGTACTTTGGGAATGCTTGGGGAATACTACCTTCCAGTACTATATAATTCTCTTGATCTGTAACATGCCTTTATCTTTCTCCTGAGGTTATATTAAAGATTCAAACTAACTAACTCTATGCACTTTAAGTTCCTTCTACAGAAACTGAAACATGACTGATGAAAGTCCCTCTGGGTCAAGATTGAAAGAGTACACACAAAATAGAAGCACAGAACCCCAGAAGATATACTATGGAACAGATTTATATTTAGATCTCTCCACCAGCCAGTTTTCAGGAACTTCCATGGTATCAAGCTTAATGTCCAAAATTTAAGCCCAATTTTTCTTCTGCTTTAATCATTTTCTTTCTCTGTTTCTTATTCTTCATTCTCTCTGTGATTACTTCCCACTTTTATTTCACTTTGCCTATCCTTTCCTCCCATCCCATTATCTATTATTTTTCCCTTTTTTGGGGCAAAACAAAACAATTAGCTGGTATTCTTAGATCAATGCATAAATATAATTTAAACCCAAATAGAGACAGCTACAAATACTGCACAAACACCAAATTTCTTGAGCAAGCTTGTCAGATGGTAGATGTTCCATATAATTCTTAAAATTAAAAACAAAAACAAAGCCGGAGGCATCACAATACCAGATTTCAGGACCTACTACAGGGCAGTTGTAATCAAAACAGCCTGGTACTGGTACAGAAACAGATGGATAGACCAATACAACAGAATTGAAACACCAGAAATCAACCCAAACATCTACAGCCAACTTATATTTGATCAAGGATCTAAAACTAATTCCTGGAGCAAGGACAGTCTATTCAATAAATGGTGCTGGGAAAATTGGATTTCCATGTGCAGAATCATGAAGCAAGACCCCTACCTTACACCTTACACAAACATCCACTCAACGTGGATTAAAGACCTAAATCTATGACCTGACACCATCAAGTTACTAGAGAACATTGGAGAAACCCTTCAAGATATTGGCACAGGCAAAGAATTTCTGGAAAAGACCCGGGAGGCACAGGCAGTCAAAGCCAAAATCAACTATTGGGATTGCATCAAATTGAGAAGTTTCTGTACTGCAAAAGAAACAGTCAGGAGAGTGAAGAGACAACCGACAGAATGGGAAAAAATATTTGCAAACTATGCAACAGATAAAGGGTTAATAACCAGAATCTACAAAGAGATCAAGAAACTCCACAAAAACAAAACCAACAACCCACTTAAGAGATGGGCCAAGGACCTCAATAGACATTTTTCAAAAGAGGAAATCCAAATGGCCAACAGGCACATGAAAAAATGTTCAAGGTCATTAGCAATCAGGGAAATGCAAATCAAAACCACAATGAGGTTTCACCTCACCCCTGTTAGAATGGCTCACATGCAGAAATCTACCAACAACAGATGCTGGAGAGGATGTGGGGAAAAAGGGACACTAACCCACTGTTGGTGGGAATGCAAACTGGTTAAGCCACTATGGAAGTCAGTCTGGAGATTCCTCAGAAACCTGAAGATAACCCTACCATTCAACCCAGCCATCCCACTCCTTGGAATTTACCCAAAGGAATTTCAATTGGCAAACAAAAAAGCGGTCTGCACCCTAATGTTTATTGCAGCTCAATTCACAATAGCTAAGACCTGGAACCAACCTAAATGCCCATCAACGGTAAACTGGATAAAGAAATTATGGGATATGTACTCTTTAGAATACTATACCACAGTAAGAAACAACGAAATCCAGTCATTTGCAACAAAATGGAGGAATCTGGAACACATCATGCTGAGTGAAATAAGCCAGTCCCAAAGGGACAAATACCATATGTTCTCCCTGATCGGTGACAACTGACTGAACACCAAAAAGGAAACCTGTTGAAGTGAAATGGACACTATGGGAAACGGTGACTTGATCAGCATAGCCCTGACTGTTAATGAACAACTTAATACATTATCCCTCTTAGTAGTTTTTTTGTCTGTTCTACTTAATATGACTGGTTTAATTCTGTAATTAATACACAGTTATTCTTAAGTGTTGAAATTTAACTGAAATGTGATCCCTGTTAAACATAAGAGTAGGAATAAGAGAGGGAAGAGATGTACAATTTGGGACATGCTCAAGCTGACTTGCCCCAAATGGTAGAGTTAGAAACATACCAGGGGACTCCAATTTAATCCCATCAAGGTGGCATGTACCAATGCCATCTCACCAGTCCAAGTGATCAATTTCAGTTCACAATTGATCATAATGAAAGGACTAAGAGTCAAAGGGAGCACTAAACAAGTCTAGTACCTGCTAATACTAACCGATAGAATAAATAAAGGGGAGAGTGATCCAACATGGGAAGCGAGATACTCAGCAGACTCATAGAATGGCGGATGTCCTAAACAGCACTCTGGCCTCAGAATCAGCCCTAAAGGCATTCCGATCTGGCTGAAAAGCCCATGAGAGTATTTCAGGCATGGAAAGCCAAGACACGCTGGCAAAAAAAAAAAAAAAAAAAAAAAAAAAACCACCACCCCTAAATGAAAGATCTCTGTGAGTGAGATCCCAGTGGAAAGAACAGGTCTTCAAAGAAGGAGGTACCTTTCTCTGAAGGGAGGAGAGAACCTCCACTTTGACTATGACCTTGTCTAAACAAGATAAGAGTCGGTGAACTCAAGGGGCTTCCATAGCCTTGGAAACTCATGACTGGTGCATAGGGAGATTACTGATGCCATAAACAGGAGTGTCAATTTGTAAAGTCAACAACAGGAGTCACTGTGCACTTACTCCTCATGTAGGATCTCTGTCCTTAATGTGCTGTACATTGAGACTTAATGCTATAATGAGTACTCAAACAGTATATTTCGCTTTGTGTTTCTATGGGGGTGCAAACTGTTGAAAGCTTTACTTAATGTATACTAAACTGATCTTCTGTAAAAAAAAGAAGAAATTATTAATTCCCAACTTGACTCTCGCTGGGATTAAACATGACAATAGGTCTGATCTGATTTCATCATCATTTAAAAAATCATCTATTATTTTTCACTTTATGTTTGTGTGGGAGCTAACTGTTGAAATCTTTACTTAATGTATGCTAAAGTGATCGTCTGTAAATAAAGAGAATCGAAAATGAATCCTCATGTGAATGGAAAGGGAGAGGGAGTGGGAAAGGGGAGGGATGCGGGTGGGAGAGATGTTATGGGGGGGAAGCCATTGTAATCCATAAGCCGTACTTTGGAAATTTATATTCATTAAATAAAAGTTAAAAAAAATTAAAAAAAAAGACTCATGTGACCAGAATCTAGTGGAAAGGGAATATTTAGTTTGGGTTTTATGCATTATCAACTAATTTGAATTTTAGCCACCATGTTGTAAAGCTATTAAATAATTATTTTTCATCAGTTCCTAGGAAGTAGTGCTTCTATATCATCTACTTTATACTTCATCCTAAAACATTTCCCCTACAAAAGAAATGAAGGGACAAGCACTTGGTGCAGTAGTTAGAGTGCCACTTGGGACAAATCCCATATTGGAGTGTCTTGGTTCAAGTCTTCTTTTTTTTTTTAAGATTTATTTTATTTACTTGAAAGACAGAGTTACAGAGAGAGGTAGAGACAGAGAGAGAGGTGTTCCATCTGCTGGTTCACTCCCCAGATGGCTGCAACAGCCGGAGCTGTGCTGATCCGAAGCCAGGAGCCAGGAGCTTCCTCCGGGTCTTCCCACATGAGTGCAGGGGTCCAAAGACTTGGGCCATCCTCTACTGCCTTCCCAGGCCACAGCAGAGAGCTGGATTGGAAGAGGAGCAGCCGGGACTAGAACCAGTGCCCATATGGGATGCCGGTGCTTCAGACCATGGCTTTAATCAGCTGCACCACAGCGCCAGCCCTGGTTCAAATCTTGACTCCACTTCATATCCAGTTTCCAGCTAATGGGCATCCTGGGAGGTAGCAGTGATGATTCAAGTACTTTGATGCCTGCCACCCAATGGGAGACTGAGATTGAGTTCTGGGCTTTGGTTTCAGCCATCTGCAGCCCCAGCTGTTGTGATCATTTGATCAGCAAACCAATGGATGGGGGAATCTCTGTCAGTCTGCTTTCTGTTTCTTTCTGCCTTTCTAGTTAATAAAAATAAATTATTAATTAAAAAGGAAACCAATTAATAAATAATTAAAATCTATATTAGCCCTAAAATCTGAATAGAGAATTAGGAAATTATTTGAGATTATTAATGATCTATATGCAACAATAACTTATTTCAGTAAGAAAAAGATGGTAAGAATTAGCTACCACCTGAAGGGCTTTTCTGTGAAACTTTTGTCTAAGACTTGCACTGGTGCTTGTAGTGTTGCTAGCTTTTGCACAGTAAATGGCAATTCTGCCTTAAATTCTCAAAGAACTTTCAGGTAGAGGGAATTTAGACGTCATTTTATGCATGCTCCCCCTTACTGTATGGATACATTTGCCTTTGCATTATTTCCCTCATTATTTTAATTAGGCTTTTTACAGTTTTCAGAAGTTTTACATACATTGAACGTTTTATTTCATACACTATCACCTTGAGAGCATGAGGCACAAAGGCATTATTAGCTTAATTATACACAAGAGAAGATGGGAGCTGATGACAACCCTTGGTCTCAGGGTCTCTTTTGCACATTTGTATCCTCACCTTTTGCCACATTACTCAAACATTCATAGTGTTCTGAGATCTTTATCTTCATTTATTAAGGCACAGTGAGTACCTTAAGCCAAATTACATAGCAATCAAAGGCTTATTAGCTTAGAGTCTACATTTCCCACACAAGTTTATCTTCTTGGGATTTCTGTGTGCTCAGTTTTCATGATAGCTCCAATAATGATCAAGGGCAATTTTGCCAATGGTGAAGAGGGGTAGGAAGGACCTTGTTTAGTACATGTAGCTGCTGGAATGTGAGAACCCCTCCTGGAGAGAACTGATGTTTTCCAGACTGGTCCTCTCATTCAAAGAAAATGGAAAAACTGAGGATGAGGCACATAGTGCCTTCCTCACTCTGCTTACTTGGTGGCTAGGATCATCTTTTTTCTTGCTGTCTGTTCTTTCTGTTCCATATGTTGTCTGGCAAGATGTTCTCCTACTGCTTTGGCTGGAAACTCTGTTTCACAAGTGTAGCCAAAATCCCGAGCCAAGTGCAAAGCTTCCCCTGTTGGCAGACAACACAAGTCAGTTTCTGAGCAATATCCAACCTTAATGACAGAAATCACTTACATTTTCTTCAAGCCGCACTCCTGGCTGTGGTCAGATGAACCATGCTTCCTAGTCATTCCATCAGTCCAAGAAAAAGAACTTTTTTGGAGGGGATGTGGTGAAGAACCAAGAGGAGAAACTGAGAAATAGAGAAACAACCCACCAGGTAGGCGGAGGGGAAAATTGATGCGGAAAGCAAAACAGAAACACATTCCAGGAGTTTTGACTCCCTCTGTGGCTCTGATCATGAAGCAAACTTCCAACATTCTGCACATTAATTTCCATGGGAAAAAGTTCAATGTGTCATTTTGTTATCACTCAACCTATAACCTATTCTCAATAGATCTGAAATAATCAGGTATCTTTTCCATGAGATCTATTAAAATATTTGGCATAGGGTCCAAATAACTTTTCAAAGAAGGTGGAGCACTTGGAAAGCAGTTAAGTGAATTATATGAATTTAGTAATATTATGGTGTTAAGGAGAGTGTATTATGATTACAGAACCAGCATTTTTAGGCTGTATGGAAGGCATCAGGACACTGTAACACTATGTATAACATTTCTAAAGTATATCACAACACTATGTACTATGCTTAAGAATAATACAATCAAAATAACTTGTCTTTCACAAAATCTAAAACTTGAGTAAATTTTTAGGAAATAGGATTAAAGTAGTTTATCACTGGAGTTAAGATTTAGTGGTGGAAAGCAAACTGGAAAACAGTAGTTAGTATTTTTAAAGCTCAATCAAACCAAATCTTATCTAATCATTAAAACTTGTTAAAAATCAAGATTTCCTCTCCTTCTCTCTCTTTCCCTCTCTCTCTCATCCTTTTTGTCTTTCAGATAAATAAAATAAATAAATCTTTTCAAAACATCAAGGTTTAATTGCATGCATACTAAGCACCTGTTTTGTTCAAAGCATAATGCTAGGTAAGAGTAATGGGGGTTGAATGGGGCACTAAAAATTGTCCTGTATCTAGGAAGATGCTCGTCATAGCAACGACAACAACAAACCAAATATTTTAATGGCACTTTATGATCTTAATTGCATCCATATCAACATTTTCTATAATATATGCATATCTATTGATATTATAATACTATAAGATATTGTATTACAAATATAAAATGAGGGTTAGAGATCAAGTGTTTTATAGAAGTTCAAAGATGGAGAAAGTGAAAATCATGGAGAGATGATGCAGTAATCATATAATTACATTTTAGACAAGACATAAAAGCAGTCTTGATGATAAATCATATGATGCTTGCTTGGGGTGTAACATGGTAATAGATTAAAGGGTGGTGGATTTGATTCTTTGTTAAGTTCACAAGATAACAGAATATTTCATGAGTTAATATTTGGAAGAAATAACATACTTACTGGTAGAGAGGAAGAGAAGGAATGCATAAATATAAAAGTAATATATGAAATATGCTAGTTCATATCATTGAAAATATTTTTAGTTAAGATACTGCTTTCCAGAAAAAAGAAGTATTAGTCCTTCATATTAGAAAATTCATATTTATAAAGGATGATAAGGGAAATTAATAATCATAGAAAATAGGAAGATATTTTATGAGAGAACAGGACTGATAAAAGATAATCCTGAAAGTAACTTTCAAATATTTTTGCCTTTCTTATGACTAAAATTTCTTTTAAAAAAAGACAAATATATTCCTAATAATTTTTCATAGAGGAAGGGGCCAGATCGAAGTCAGGAGCCAGAGCTCAATTCTGGCCTAATATGGGGGGTTGCATAGCCTCAACCATTTTAGCCCTCATGGGCTGTCTACCAGGGTGTGCATTAGCAGGAAACTAGAATTGAGAATGTGATTGGGTATTTTTTTTTTGACAGGCAGAGTGGACAGTGAGAGAGAGAGACAGAGAGAAAGGTCTTCCTTTGCCATTGGTTCACCCTCCAATGGCTGTCGCGGCCGGCACACTGTGGCCGGTGCACCGCAATGATTCGAAGGCAGGAGCCAGGTGCTTCTCCTGGTCTCCCATTGGGTGCAGGGCCCAAGCACTTGGGCCATCCTCCACTGCACTCCCGGGCCATAGCAGAGAGCTGGCCTGGAAGAGGGGCAACCGGGACAGAATCTGGAGCCCCAACCGGACTAGAACCCGGTGTGCTG